>NC_070647.1:15568454-15914631 GCF_947347685.1 Pleuronectes platessa | reverse complement strand
TATTTACATACAAGGAAGTACTGCAAGAAATACAGTTCAGTGGAGCTTGTAACGAGCTGTTGATCAAACAAGGAACATTCAAGGTCGACTGACTTTGCTTGTTCTGTCACTTCACACCACGTCAAACAGACGACATCAGCAAATAAAGTTTCCTCAGTTGGCATAGAACTGTTGTTTCTGTTCTTCTCTGCACTTACAGGAATTCTCCCTTTAATCATTTTGAAGATATCATTGTTTTCCTTCAACTGTATTTAGTTGTAGTTGTAGTTTAGTACTACAGGTCTTTGTTTATTGTTTGTTTGAGAGACCCCCAGTGGCTGAAATCACACATTGCACTTTTAATTAGTTATTTGATCCTTAAAAAAACAGAGTTAGACGTTATGATTGACAGCTGAGACTGACTTCTGATTGGTTGATCGCATGTATTAAGGGAACCTCCCTGACGCTGCTGCACTTCCTGATCGCTACCCGTGTTGAATCTGGCTCCAAAGAATAAAACTTGAATACACAACCTCGTGCATGAACATGCTTTTCGTCTGTAATGATGGTGAAGATACAAACTCCCATGTACAGTATTCATCAAATTAGGTCTTCTGTTAATGTTTTCGACTGGGAGACCCCTAGTGGCTGACGTGAGGTATTGTGCATTAAAAGGTTCAGAACAATGTGAAGTTTATAAACATCGTAGACGTAATTTTCAGAGGTAGGATCGGGAATTTAGCCAACAGCCAAAGAAAACACTGGTTAGTGGACGTTGAGCGGTTCACGTGGACTTTAGCATCTAAAAGGGTCCGAAGTGGAGGGGGGATGTTGTGCGTTTGCTTTTGTTGCTGAAGGAACTGAAACTGACCCTCTGCTGCCGCTCCCACTGCAAATGACTCACTTCTCATTCATAAAAATAATGCATGAAAAATTACTGTATCGTCCCTCTTTTGTTTCGCAAACGAGACGAATCCACTTCCAGGTACTCGTACGTTTTTCCAGCGTGGCGTCATTACCCAACCCCAGCACCTGCTCTGAGTCAGAAGAAGATGAGGAAGAGGAGGAGGAAGAAGAGGAAGAGGATGCAAATGTTCCGAGCAAATATGTTAAACGGGCGTCTTTCAGCTGGAGGCATGTTATGTCATCTGTATTCATCAGCTGATGAAGCCAAGCATGAGGAGCTGTGCAGCGGTTGTTAATGGAACAGGGAGGGGGGGCTCGCAGGCTGCAGACCGACACTCATCTATATTTAATCCTGTAAACGGTCATTTAGAGGCACTTGCCCTGGAATCCGATTGCCTCATTACGAAGAGGAAGAAACTTCTCTGAAAAGCAAAGCACATAATCGATAGGAGCCAGAATCGTCTCTAGGTCTGCGTCCGTTCAAATCACTTTCTTCTTCTTATAGGCCGGAGAACTCGCTTCAATTATTTATCAGCCTGTGATTGCTCACCTGCATGTGCTCACCTCCCCTCACCCCACAAACACACACACACACACACACACACACACACACACAAACCCACACACACTCATCTCTGTGTCCGGAAAGTGGCTGTCAGACAAAGCAGTTTGTGATTCAACAGAGGGGGGGGGGGGGGGGGGGAGAGAGGAAGAGAAGGAGGAGCTGACTGTCGACAGTAAAACCGTGTCAGAGTGGATTCACCACAGTTAATGGCTCTATGTGGTGTCGCTGCACATTAGCTCTGCAACATTATCCAATTTAACCAACCGCTCCATCCACTGCTCTCATCTCACTTTTTCCCTAAAAGGCCCGAAAGGCTCCGAGAGGCAGTTTCTGATTCGAGATATTTTTATTTTAAAAACGTTTCAATCGTTAAAATCTTGTTTTTACATATTGACATTTATTTTTTTCTCACATTTTCCTCTTATGTCAGGATATTTATGCAAAGTAAGACATTTTCTTTACGTGGACGTTTGTGAAATGTGTTAAAATAGTTCAATCATTGTTCTGTGTAAAGATGAATTGATTAAATATGAGTCATTGTGTCACATTCACAGTTTGACACTCTCCCCCCTCCCCCATCCCCTACACAGGGCCACATAGTCAGCTTCCTTCCTCAGAGCTCCCTCTAGAGAAATATGTCCCACACTGCATCTGTCTCACACCAATTAGTGCACACGTCCCTGAGCTGTCACCTCGTTAGGAGGCGCTCGGATCTGATTGGATCAGACCGGATGTTTCCAGCTGATGCGGCTGACACCTCAACAACAGGTTGATCATAAAGTGTGTGTGTGTGTGTGTGTGTGTGTGTGGGTGTGTGTGTGTAATTGGTGGCAAATGGGTTTCCTAATTTGGAATGATTAAAGTTGTGTAATCTATAATAATAATAATAATAATACAAGCCACTTGTCTGAACAGAGCTAATAATGATGATGAAAACATGAATATAGAACGTATTCAATAAAACGAAGTCTCTCCCCCCCCCCCCCCCCAAAAAAAAGAGTGTAAATGGTGCATTCCCGTAAATGAGCCTTAACTCGAACTAACTTCCCCGTATCTAGATTTAATTTCCCTCGTCTGTTATTTGTTGCATCTATTTACTTCTTGCAGCATCTCTCTGCCTCACTATTTCTCTTCCTTTTATTTTGAAAAGCCTGCTCTAATTAGAGGCTATTATCTCCGCGGGACATCTCACGCTTCGTAAAGGTTGTCCTCCTCGTCACGTGACCCGTCGGGGGCTATTTAAAGAACTCCTGCACCGGCATCAACCCAGACCTCCGTGTGATGACGCCGAGGACCCCCGTGTTGCTGTGGAAACAGCACATCAACCGAGGACAGTCGTGGTTGGCATCCGTCAGAGGCTTCGTGTGTGTGTGTGTGTGTGTGTGTGTGTTGTTTAGTGTTGTGTGTGTTGTCGAGCACACCCCGCATGCCTCACTGCAATGTCATCACAGCAGGAACACAAACATCCGGGCGATCACAGTTGTTTTTTTTGAGGGGGGGGGAAATGAGCAGATGTGCCCTTGAAGTGTGACTACCGCTCACTTCCTGTTTTCTCGGGGAGTTGATGGTTTGGATCCAGTTTAATGGAGGATTCCCAGTGCGTCTTCTTCTTGCTCCAGTGCAGAGCGATGAGATGAGAAGCAGTGGTGTCCAATAACGCTGAATCACAAAGTCGCTATTCAAGAAATCAATATGGCGCGTCTCAGATATCTGATGGTGGCACAAAATAACATCCCACATGGAGGGGATCGAACCTGTGTCATTTCGGAGGCCGCATCCTTCGCAGGCTGCGTTTGAAGACCGATCACTTGACTGTCCCGATGCGAAGGATCCTCCAAAGGACTGTAGGACATGTCCTCTAAATGATGAGGCCCCTGAATTGAGACACAGCTCCAAACCTACTACCCACAATCCTCCTCGTCGTGTCACAGGGCTGATGCCGAGCGTAACCATTTGTGGAGTGGTGACTCACCTGTATGGCTCAGTGGGCTTGAGATAAGATAAGGAAAAGGGAAAATGAGGCTGCGTCACATTCCCTCCTCACACTGTCCAGCAATTAGAGGATAAGTGGTGTAAGCTGTAGGGACGGCTGTGAGACGTATCTGCAAGCAGGCGTCTGATTGGTCGATCAGCGGCCGCCACTGTGAGTGGACTGAGATCAATAAGAGGAACTGACTGAGCTGCAGGAGCGAGGAGACGCTTCTGAATCGATATGACAGCTGTGGAACTGTGTGTGTGTGTGTGTGTGTCTGTGTGTGAGTGTGAGTGTGTGTGTGTGTGTGTGTGTGTGTGTGTGTGGTGGAACTTTGGTGGCTGCCACTTCTTCCTTTCTAAATTAATTTGATGATGATGATGATATGATTTTTACACAATCTTCGTGACTGGATTGTCATCTTGTTTGTGAGCGTCCCATTAAAACCAGTCCAGGCTCCATTAACTGGTCTTCTCCACCAGCAGATGGCAGCATGGCAGCTTCACTCTGCTGCACCGGAGACATGTTTGTGCCGAATCAGAAAACATGTCAATCAAACTTCTTCTTCGTCTTTGGATCTTTCATCTTGAGAAGTCTCTCTCCTCTTTTCTCTCTCTGCAGAGATCAAATTAGAAGCTGTGCAGATAACAGTAATTTAATTTGCCATGCTTTATATAAAGAATATCAGAAATTGAAACAATAATCATATCAACTCGTATAAAAAGCAGCTCACATCTCCCAGCTCATGATGACAGGAGATTATAATGAAGTGGTTTTCCTCTGCTGACTTCTCTCCAGTCGTCAGACCTGAGGGGAACCGGAGGTTAAAATCCTGTCTGACCAACAGTGTGTGTTGATGTGGAGGCCGGCCCGCTTGTCCACAGCGTTTTTCATGCTTCAGCGGAGCGTGAGCAGAACACGCTTCCTCCTCATTGGACGAGCTCACACACACACACTCAGTAGAAGTCTTTGCAGAGTCACACTCAAACACACTGAGTCCAGATCGTTGCTCGACACACTCTACGCACTCTGTTGTGTTCATTTTTTCTAGAATCCTCCTCCTGCTGTAATGACTCTTTGATGAGCAGGAGTCATTTCTGTGAAACAATAAGGATTTTCCCAGTGGAAGCGATTCAGGCACCACAATGTCACGTCTGTGCCAACTACAGCAGCAGCTGCCAGTTTGAATCCCAAGAATAAGATTAGGAATTAATTAGTATCCTTGTCTGGAGGTGGAGGTTTGTAACAGAGACTAGAAACAAAGATTTGAGACACCATCTTGTGCGCTTGACATCTTTTGGAACATCATATGTCCATCACCATTTCAATATCATCATATAACAAATTAACACAAAACTCTCACCAACAAACATCAGCGTGATAAGAGCGACCAAAACCAACCGAAACCATTTGATTTGTTTCCTTTGACATTTAAGTTTGGTCCATTTTTTAACTGTTAACACGGAGGAGGTAATACTGCAGCCAGCCACCAGAGGGCGACTAGGATGATTTGGCTTCACTTCTGAGGAGCTGTTGTGTCACCATCTTTATTTAGTCTTTGGGATAAACTAACAAAAGGCATCGGACGACTTCCTCTTTCAATATCGCTGTTTCTGAAATGCGCACAAACACACACACACACACACACACACACACCCTCTGTTTATGCGCGAGTGTGTGTGTTTTCAGATGATTGTGCGTCTCCCCCCGCCGCACACAGGAGGGGGAGGGATGATAGATTTATCTCCCATCGAGTGTCAGCGCTTCAAACATCTAAAAGTGTCATTGTGAGGAAAAGCTGCAATTAACATAAACAAAACAAACGCTATATGAAAGCTCTTTGAATTTCAGACCCTTAAAGTCTCCAAGAGAAGGATTAAAGGGAAAAGGCTGATTTGAAAATCGTGTCATAAGAGGTTTCTGTGCTGCTCTTCTGCTTCCAGGTTATAATTAATGTGACATTAAGCAGACCACGGGCCAGCTACGCTACATTTCAACCTCCGCCCCGACAGCCCGGCTTCATGCACCTCATCCGTCTTGGACTGCAAACTTTCAGCTGCATCGTTCTCGCACTTTTGGGGAAATACGGATTTAATTCTGAAAGCCCAAACAACACAGCATCTTTAAAGTCTTATTTTTTCAGTGATGGTTGTTAAATATGCTCACAGGGGACCAACATTCGTAAAAAACCTCCACCTGACCCTTCAACATGAGTTAAATCTTAACTCCACCTGGTCTGCAGTGTAAAAAATAAAAAGACAATAAAACCAGAGGACAAATGGCAGCAATTAAAAACCCTCAACTGCTGCATTTTTAATGAAGCGGAGCCGTGAGGACGTGTTGGAGAGCTGCAGTTTAAAGACGAGACAGAAGCATCGTGACCTTTTAAAACCTCTGGAGGATAACAACACTGGATTATTTTAACATCTAAATGAACTTTCAGGCCTTTGGCTTCACGTTAAAACACTTCACTTCAAAGTTTTTACATTAACGTAGAGGGAGAATTACAGCTAAGGGCCAGTTTTGTTATTTACAATCTTAAGCAGATGGGACATAGACAAAACTAGAAAAGTCAAAGTTGTAGTCAAGTTTTTCCTGCCTGCCCACTGCAACACACACACACACACACACACACACACACACACTCAGAGACACACACTCATTCATATGCACTTTCACATTATTTCACGACTCATCTCTTATGCACGACCCTCTCCCAGTTACCACTCTGCTGGAGACGGGTCCAACGAGGAACATGAAAGGACGAAGATGGAAACAGCCTCGTAAACACTTAACGTCCTCTTTGGTCTTTAACGTTAAAGGACGATTACAATTTATCACAACTTGGGATTTATTTTGTTCTCCATTTTTATCTGTTATAGTGAAATCCACTTCTCCACGCTGACCAACATGACCATTTGGATACGAAGAGAAAATGGAAATCACTTCTTTCTACACACATTCTAAACCACTTGATTCCTAAAACCAATAGTAAACAGCTGCAGAGTTAATCCAGATTTACTAAATACTTAATATAACCTAAGTACCAACAGTGAACGTGAAGTTAACTGGAAGCTTATTTACAACTTAACTGTTAAATCATCAAACCGCTCGTGTTCATTCTCCCGTCACACAACAGGTCCATGAATTTAACTTGTGAAATAATATAATAATTTAAGGTAATGAAAACTGTCATTCTGAATTATTATATAAAAGTACCGATTATTTAATGAAGCAAAAAGCAAGAAAAGAATCCTTACAAAGAATATAATTGGGCAATTCAATGTCCCTGACCCGGATATACTCCAAAATTGAATTGCCTCATCTTTGGATCATATAATAGAAATTATGTGTAATATTCAGTACTTATTTTTTTAAAGCCCAATAGAAAGTTACGGTTTCAGAGCTGCAGCGTCCAGATCACCTGAGATATCTGATGAGTAAAAAAAACTCCACACTTCTGCTGCTGCTGCTGCTGCTGCTCAGGTCTTATCTCCCCCCCCGCTCACTGTGACACGAGGAGTAAAGAGTCCAGAATGGAAATGTGAAGAGGTGAGAGAGTCGGGGGGGGGCAGGAGCGGTCAAGCGAGGCGTGATGGGAAGTGGGAGCAGTCCAGATACTGCAAGAGGCCATGTCGCTCTGTTTCGAGAGAGACGCAGGTGAATAGACAAACAAAGCTCTTCAACACTCGCCTGTAAATGAACCGATGCTCTGAGTCACTCAGTCTGTTTCTGTCTGTGCCTCTCTGGCCCTCTGCAGCCGCCTCAACACCTACTCACGGCGCCATTAGCCGGGGGACACGCCTCTGCCAGAGCAGCAGAGTGCATTTCACTGCTTCCAGAACAGCGTGAGTGACATAATGTGCAAAAAGGAAAAAGAGGGAACAGTTGTAGAGACGAGTTCAGGAGAGCATGGTCGACCTTCAGGGGTCATGAGCCTGGTCGACAGCTTTGCACCATTTTACTTTCCTGCGTAATATGAATTGAAATGTTCCTTCTTTGGAGTAGTGGAGTTATTTAAATAAAGGTTTGAAAGTTGGGAATCGAAAACATACCGACAAAGTTTGCTGCAGTTCCAGGGCTCTTCAAGTGTCAAAGGAATCCCATAAGAAACATATGTAAATTGAATATGTAACGAAAAACATAAACTCACTCATATCTGTCAAAAAATTAAACAAATTAAACCCGAAACTGAACTTCTACGAATCTATGCCCAGATTTTGTCACAGCTCAAAACATAAATACACTAACTTTTTTTGTTAGTTCTTAGTAACAAGTCACATTCACATAATGATCTCTAAATACATCATTCTAAAACATTTTCATTCACACCTCATTAATTCTGGATTCTATGAATGTTTTGTCGCCACATTATCACTTTCCATCCCCCCCCCCCACACACACACACACACACACACCCCACCTGCAGGCGGAGGGCGAGCCGGTCAGAGACGTATCAGAGCCGGTCTGAGAAGGAGCTTTGAGGAGCCTGATTTGGCCACAGTCCTGGTTCTGAACATCTCATTGGTATTCCTCCTGGACACTGTGAAGTCAAAGTGAAGAGCCATTTCCACAGCGAGGGCCCCGGCCGTCCCACAGCACTCACAACAAACAGCGAGGGAGCTCATCTCTATTAGACGCGGCAACAATTCCTCCATTTATTCTTTCATTCCGTTTTAAATCAGCTCGGACAAGCGAGGTCGTCCCCCAGGGCGCGGTGGTTGGACCCCTGCAGTTTCCTGTCTGCGCCCCCGCGTTCTCTACCATCGCCTGCTGATTTGTGTTGAGTCGAGCACTTAATGTTGTCACTGTCTGTTTTTAATCATGAGTTGTGTTTGTCCAGAGAGAATTCAATTATTCATCATGTTTGCTCTGAAACGCAGGAGGCAGGGAGTGAGGCGGCCGCCCATCTCCGTGTCTTTGGTGGTTCGGTGAGAGAGACGTGTTGTGAGCTGTTGAATCTCCCAGAGTTTCATTTGTCAGTGACGGCAGCAGAAGTCTCAGAAATTAGATCAATAAAGCGGATTTTAGACGCCTGAGTTTGGCCTCTGGGGAAAGGAGGAGGAGGAGGAGGAGGAGGAGGAGGAGGAGGAGGAGGAGGAGGAGGGGGGAGCGTCAGACCAAAACAGAAAGATTGGAAGAAAAGGTATAAAAGGTTGTGAGGAGCAGCTGCAGAATCCAGACAGAAAACGTACATTATATGAACCATTACACCGTTAACTCCCTGAGATGAGAGAGGAAGATTTGATCTCACTGCCTCCGTCACTCGTCTTCACACGAGACGTCATTCATGCGTTTTCCCGTCTCTGCAAGTAGGTCACTTTAGAAAAGCCGTGGTTCTAATGAGAGAGGTGCAGTTTGATGTGTCTTGTCACATTTCTTCTTTTCGAATGACAAAAATGTTCAGAGGACGTATTTTGACATGAGCTTATATACATGTCCCAGTCAGGGGTTGCTTGCACAAATCCGATTGACCCGACTTGGACGCCATCGGCCGTAGTTTTCCTTGTGAGCCAAGATGGAGGAGGCCCTGATAATATCTATATTTCTTGGCCCATGTCACATCCTTTTTATTAAGTTTTATAAAATTCCATCTGGTAAAATCATCACCTTTTTTGCTCAAAACTAAATGTTACATGCTCTGGATTTTTCTAGGAGCTTCTCTTCAGTTTCTTTTGTTCTGGTTACGTTCTGATTGGCTCATATTGCACAGAGTCAGATTGCATTGGATTTGCTAATCTCATTGCATCATGCACTACAACCGAACCCCCCCCCCCCCCCCCCAGGGTTCCCAGCCTCCGTCCTCCTCGCTCCACGAGGATCCAACCTGTCATCACTCGAGACGCCATTTGATGAAAGATGCAACTCTGCGCAGCACACTGTCAGACAAAGACATTTTCATAAGGATAAATTCAGCAGGCTAATAATAAGGTCCACCGGGGGGGGGAGGCTGCTAAAGCTCATAATCCATCCAGGATCCCTCTAATCTGTTTGGGGGGGGGGACATGCTCCCTCCACTTCCTCTGCTCTGAATCACTTTACTGTCGTCTGCAGCCTCACAATTAACTCTGGTCCCAGTTATTCAGTTGGGAAACATTGGGAATCTGTCAAGAGCCCCCTGGTGGCGTTGTAGTGAAGATGTGCCGTCAACATAGACTTAAAATAAAGATAGCTCCGCAAAAGTGAAGCCAAACAGTCTGGATCGCCCCCTAGTGGCTGCCTGCAGTATTCACAAAATCCACCTCCTCTCTGTCGGTGGATGGGCCACGGGCAAAACTAAGAAGTCAAAGTACACGTTAAAAAAAAAGCAATCTTCAAGATGGTTTCTGTCAATTTATGCATCGCGCTCGAGTCCTGAGGTGTCAGTCAGCGGCGTGCAGCCTCCGACTCGGTGGTGTCACGATCACACTGGATTCTGTGGGCGTCGTGCGAGACTCTCACGACAGGCGCCGGCCGTGTGTGAGAGTGTTTGGCTTTTGACAGGCGTCACTTTCAGCTGCTCTGTCAGACTCTGAGGCTTTTCATGTCTTTCTGAGGAGGAGGGAGGAGGGAGGAGGAGGAGGAGGAGGAGGAGGAGGAGGAGAAGCGAGGAAGAGGGCGACTCGTCACCACGTGTCTGACAGAATTAGCGATGGAGTCCTCTTAGGGACGGTCGCTGCTGATGCAGAAAGCGATTCGTCAGCCTGGCATCAGGAGAAGACGTTTACTGAAGCTGTTGCACGATTGGTTGTCTTTTATTGGGACTGAAGAAAAGGAGGCAAGCAGAGAAATAGATAGAGAGAGAGAGAGGTTTGATATCTGTATCAGATTCACTTTTCATTCCACCAAAAACAAAACCTTTATTACTGTATTGAATTTCTTCTGAAATCATCATTTTTTTCGACATACCAGACATTTGTGTTTGTTCCCTCCCTTCATTCTGTTTCCCCCTCAGCTGAGGTGCAACCTCCATTCAGCCCGTTATTCTTGTCTCTTTTCCACGACAAGGATTTGGTTCTGTTGCGCTAAACAGTCGGACCTCCCCTCTGAGATTAGACACAAAGACCCCCCACGGTGTCATATCTGAGCTCCTGGAATTAGGCTGGGTGGGGATGAGCTGGATCAGAGATTAATCAGCGCTGCGGAGGAGCCAAGGATCCGAGGGGCCGGCTCAGGTGAAGTGAGGCTAGATCCAGAATTAAAGGAATCGACTTAACAACTAACTGATATTTCATTTAGAAGCTAATATCTTGTGTTTGTATCATAGCAAAAAACAAAGGAGTTGTAGCGTAGCAGCAAAGGTGGTGGAGAAAAAATCATCTGTAGAGAAAGTAAAAAAGAACCGAGCCTCTCATCTCCTGTGGATCCAGATGTGGGAGCGACGCACAACACGAGAGCACAGCAGCTAATGACGCCGCACTAACAAGACGGGTCAGGCAGAACAGGAGCCATCTTTGTTTGAGCCCTCCTCTCTGCTGAAACATGCTCGTGGTCTCACATCACCCTCACCTGTCCCACCGGCTGAAGGTCATCAGGCGGGGGTCTGCAGTGTTTGCTGCTTTTTCTTTTGTTCTTTAACTTTTCCTTCCTTACCGACTCTGCAGGAAAAGTTCCTCCCGTTGCACGTCCTCGGGCTCTGAGCAGAATTCTAATCTGCTCGACACTCGCGGCTCGGGCACGACAAGGCCATAACTCATCCTGTCTGAATGCTGATGGCGGAGTTTAGCCTTGAATGAAAAACACCGGGGTTCAAACTCCGCCGCCGCTCAAATTATCCGCTAAGCTTTTAACAACCTTTTCAATCCCGGGTCATATGCAGATTTAATGACACTTTTAATGGACTTTGTTAAAGTCTGACACGTCTCACTCCATTTCCTGTCTGTGTCGGTATCTTTACTCGTTTAACATACGCAAGTTGTTTCACACGCAGCTGACTCCACGTCCTCCACGTCCTCCACGTCCTCCACCTCTGTGTCCTCCACCTCCTCCACCTCCTACACCTCTCTGCCTCGGTTCAGGGTGGAGGCTCCTCCTGACGTTCCTTGTTTAGATGAAATAACAACTAGCATAGTTCCAGCTTTTTACTTCACAGTAAATTATAAATTAATTTGGGGCCACAGAATCTGCTATTGCCGAATAAGAGTAATAGTCTCTTATTTCTTCGTGAATAAAAACAAATTCATTCTTCCTTAGATCTTAAAAGTATCAAAAATAGGCATTAAAAAAAAAAATTGTATTTGCTAAAGTGCAGGAAAACAAAGATCAGAAAGCAACATTTCTTTTAGTGATCGTGAATTTCTGGGCTCTGACTCGTACCCGGAGTTAAGTACTTGAAATTCAGTTGGCTCTGTTTTATCTGTCTGACATAGACTTTAGGAAATCCTCTTCACCTGCAGGGCTTTACTCCGAAATATTCCTCCGGGAGTTATTCAAATCTGCCGTAAATGCCTCAACCCTCCCCCCTCCCCTCCACCTGCAGCCATGTCTACCCACAACCCCCTGCTGTGAGTACAAACCCCCGATCCGCTCTGAGCCAACACTGCTGGTTCTGCGTTTGCTCTGTAGCAGCAGGTCGTCCTGTGTTTGAACAGAGGGGGAAAAACTCCTGTGATCAACATTCATCAAGAGCTTATCGACTCCAAATCTGTTGTTTTAATTGCTTTTCATGAATATTCCCCCCCCTGGCTCTCTGATTCATGGACAGTGGTTGGCAGCTGGATGTGATGCACACCTCCAGCGGCGGCCTCCAGGCGGCTGCTCGGCTCTGAGTGACTGACGGCTCGGCCTGAAGGTAACAGGACGGTTAAATCTTCTCCTCTGATGCACAACCAGCCGTTACTCTTCCATGCAGCACTGGGAACACAAAGGACGCTGTACACACGGCAAGGCTGCAGCTGGGCTGGATTTAGATGAACATGGCCTCAGTGGCATCATGGCATGAAGACCTGCTACACCCCCCTCAACCCCACCTCCTTAAAGCAGACGTCCACCAGCCTTGGACCATGATTACACCTGTCACTCAAACACATGGTCAAGGTGAGGGGAGGGATTACGTGTCCTGGGTGAGCGAGGGCGCACTGCATTGCTGACCTTCTCATAAACTGGATGAGAAAACGCAGTAGAATTCAATTAATATCTTTTGAATATTAACATTATTAACTTTTTAATACCTTATTCAAATACACATTTAATTATTCACCTTAACTGTTTAGTGTCAAAGTTTATTCTTGATTTTTTTTAAAGGAAATTGGACAAAAAGAAATCTCATCGTCTTCATTATGAAACAGCCAAATCATAATAATAATAATCTGCTTAAAAAGTAAGAAACATTAGTGTAATTGTTCTAAATCAGTTTCAAAATGATATTCATTGTGCAGGAGAAGCTGCAATTTGTCCTTTGAACGTGGAGAAGATGGAGATGGAGACAAAGCTGAGCCCTCAAACCTAGCCCTCATCGTCCACCAGGGGTCACTGTTGCACCAAATCATCAGTTTGATTATGCATCCCTCCTCCTCACTTCTCTCTCTCTCTCTTCTCTCCCTTCACTGGTGGAGAAAATGTTGCATGACAGAGCTGGAACAATAACTTGATTTAATATCTAGGTCATGCGAAATCTTCTAATCTTAGCAAAGAGAATATTTATTGACTGGGGGTGAGTGACTTGCCGTGTCGGCTGCTGTTAACACGTATATCGGGGCTGAATAATTAGGTTGTGGGTTTGCATCTGCATGACAGACGAGGTGCGGTGAGGTGGGTGCTACCTCGTCAGAAAGGCTCGAGGGAGAATGGGAGCAGGGTGAGGAATAAGAATTAGGCGTGTGATTAATGTGGCAGGTTTTTGGAGAGGCGGTGGTTTTCATTTTTTCAGGCCGTGGCAGTAAAAAGGGGATGTGAGGGCCTGAGGTGATGTCAGAGGTTGAAATTCTCATTTGTGCTGAGAACGCAACCTTCAGGTGAGTTAATGAAGCAGAGAAAGCACCATATATATATATATATAGATATAGATATATACAGTTTGTATTAAACATAGGCCGTATATAAAGATAGATGACAAAACTCCACTTCCTCCTGCAGAAATAAAGCCAGAATATCAAAGATGTCCTTTTAACGTATTTTGAGTCGTGATCAGGGGGTGGAGCCAAGGCATCAAGGTCCTGACCAATCACAAGCGAGTCTCAGTTGCCGACCCTGATGTTTCACCCCATTGTTAAATCATCAAATATCTTACATTTTTTGTTTGGTCATGTCCCATCCTCTAACATGGTGGAGGCAGGGTTCAGGACCTATACTGCAGCCAGCCACCAGGGGGGGATCAAAATGCTTTTGGGGAGCTGCCATTAAACTGAGCTCGTTCTAATTAAACTAGAACAAGACAGGAATTCATTTTTTGCATCCGAACCCGACCCGAGCTCGAGGTTTTCCCAGATTACAGACTTGTGCAGAGTAGAAAATCAAGTAGCTCCGCCAGAGTGTCTCCTCTCCTGCCCTGTTGTCCATCTATCTACACATTGTATACACATTTTTATATACAAGGCATAAAATATATATACATACATTTATTGCAGCTGGAAACGTTCCACCAATTTCCAAAATGCTCCATGGCCACACGCAATAACTTTTATTGCAGCTGCGCTTCAAATATAATATATAAAGATGCACATTTGTAAAATGAGGAAGTCACTTCTGCCCTCAGCCGGCCACTGCCTCATAAATCAGATGAGCATTTATCCATTTTGCCGTGGCAGTGATGTAACAGTGACTCCTCACTAAACGAGGAGAGAGGATCTTAAGGAGCCGCTGATCAATGGGGGTCTTCAGACGGGGCTCTGTGAGCAGAATACCCAAAAAGGCCTCTGGGAGAAGCTCGCCTGGGGTCGTCCAATCGGCAGCGTCCATTAGCTGGAGGCAAAGAGATCTGTCTTTAAAACACAAACTCCTCCACTGTGGGCAGAACGGGGTCCGGGGAGGGCAAAGGGGCACGATGCTTGTATCGCTGCGAGGTCTGAATATTAATGTGAAGGATGCTGAAAGGCCCGGCTCAACTCTTCAACTCTCCTATGCTGGCATATCTTAAACATAAAGACCAACTTTCTGTATGAAGCCTTCCCAGAGGTGCCAGTCGGTGTGTTTCTAATGCTGCTGACCTCTCAGGCCCCCCCCCCTGCACGAACTCTGGATGCCCCTTCTGTCTCAGCTGTTGTCGGGGTTGTTTAAATCAAGCTGCTCTGGTGTTTGAATGCTGGATTAAGAAACAGGATGCTGCCAGTTGCCCGATTTAAATTTGGGAATTATGCAAGAGTGTGATGAAACACCCAGAGTCAAGCATCTCTGTTAAAGAAGAGGTGCATATACAAGAATATGCAAATGTTTGAAGCATACACTCTGTGTACAGATTCATGACGGGAAGGTTGCCCAAAAGTGAAACCAAAAGGGTCTTGATCGCCCCCTGGTGGCTGGCTGCTGTATAGCTCATAATCTGTGGGATATAAGCTAAACTAAAAAGTCTAAATATGAGTCAAATTGATATTTCTCAAAGATGATTATTAACAGTCTCTTTGTCAATATGCTGAGGAATGTGTATGTATGTGTGTGACTGTTTTATTGAGTCTTTAAACCGAACCCCTTGACTCGTACAGAGCGAGATCTACAACACGTTCCTGCTCTTGAGGAACATAAGAATAAACATCTCTTCTAACTTGTCACCAGCTTTATTCTCCCGTTCGTCCGAAGTACGAAATGCAAACAAAATATTATTAAACAAATCCAACATCTTTATGAGCGAGTAAAAGGTTTATGGCGACAGAATGTGGATACTGATCTTATCGATTTTCTTCCCAGGAAATATCAGACGTAATCTCGAACAGACGGAGAGCCGCTGTCTTCTGGTCTGACCCGTGTCTTTGTGATGGGATATGAGAGGCAGCTTGTGGAAGTCTTATCAAGCCGTCATCCTGTTGATTGCACGGCAATGGTGTTATCCCCCCCCCCCAGCCCTGTGATGGATGATGGACGATGTGAAGAGCGACGAGGTGAAAACAGATGACGGACTGTGATAGTGCGAATGTAACTTTCCCCCAGCCAGAGGAAAGTCGAGCGGGTGTTTTTGCCGGAGCAGAGCTCGGGGACTCTGAGGCAGTTAAAAGCCCATGCTGTGGGAAAGGGTACTTATCTGCCCGAGCTGATAGTACGAGGAGAATGGCGGTGGCGAGGTGAGGTGAGGACACTGGATGTCGGGGAAGTGACTTGTGAAGTGGTTTCCCCGCTGGGAGCCAGACGACACCGGAATCCTGCCTGAATCCGCCCGGGTGAAAGCCACAGGAAGGACATGAATAATTACAAATCAGAAAGCAGAGCAGGGTGGAGACAATCAGGAGAGTGGTCACAACTGAAGGTAAAACACAGTAACAATCAAACAGAGGACAATCAAATCAAACCTGGTGCAAAGACGCCCCCGGATCTCACCCTGAGCTTCTGTGATTTATCGGTTGCGTTGTTAAGAGCATCGAGACCAATTCATCAACAGACAGGAAGCAGCAGGAGGCGACTGCTCACTGCACAATATGTACCCTATACTCCTGGCTCTTTATAAAAGAGACATGTTGTGCTCATATATAGGTCGATCATTTTAATGTTCACATGCACTAAAGTTCAGGAAACACGTCACTTTCCTCAACTGTGTGATTGCTGCAGCTCCTCTCTTCAGCCTCTGTCTGAAACACTTGGTTTTAGCTCCTGTCCCTTTAAGGCGCCCCCTCCTGATAAAGCCCAGTCTGCTCTGATTGGCCAGCTGCTTCCAGAACATGTGAGAAATGTCTGACTCCCGCTCTCACTCTACTTGACTTTGTTGGTGGGGGGGGGACGACGACGACGACTTTATGATTGACAGCTGAGACTGGCTCGCGATCCCGATTACCACTGGACACCCTGTGAGGTGAAGATCGCAAGATGGTTGCGCCCACACCTGGGATATTGTATTATTATATCGCTATTTTTGTTCAATGTGATTAAGCAGAGACACATCGTCCATCTTTATCTGCAGTCAACGGTCCGAACCATGAAGTTCAGCGATGAAGGAATAGAACATGAACATATCTGTTCTTTGCCATCTTCTCTCTTCTGCCACCATGTTTTCTAACCTTGTGCGATGTCCCCAGCTTCTCCTCTTTCCTCTGCCAGCTCCAGTAAAGCCAGAGAAGTTGTTGGCAGTCCATCAGCTCGAGTTGCTCATCTCCTGGCAGCCCCTTCGTTCCCTCGGGGGTCAAGCTGTAGAGGAGACAAGAGTGAAGGACCCGTCCTGTCCTGGGCCTGCGAGGTCGAGCAGATGGCAGCGGAATAAACAGGTAAATAACCCAAAGTGACCACAAGGAGGGTTTGGAAAGAGACGCTTGTGTTCAATCGCTCTGCATCGAGCGTGACGATATAAAAACGAGCGTCCTCATCGCAAACAATGGCTCGTAAAACAAAGTGGATGATAAACCTCCTCTGTCGTCCACAGTGGAAACCAGCGTCGGGTGCTTCCGCTTTATTCCTGACCAGCTTTTAATGATCCTGCAATGGGGCCTATCGGAACCATTACATCATGTAGCGGTGTGGCAAGTGTGGCAATCCCAGGGCAATCATCACTGGCAGAGCCGATGAACTCCCATCTGGTCGGAGTGGAAGTGACTGATGGGCTGAACGGAGTCATTTCCTGCCATATGAAATCTGCTGTGGCTGCGTCTGTGTCACATTTGGAGGGAAAGTGACGGCTACACGAACAGGAAGGTTGAAAATCTCTTAACACGTACTTGATGTTTAATAGTCGCGGAGTGGATTCTCATCGGCCCACGCTCTCCTGCTCATTGTGCCAGGCCCGAGCCGACCCAAGCATATTTTTCACTGTTTAATCCCGCTCTGTTTTTCCAGTCCTTTCATTCCCTCGGCTGCTGATATGCTCCTCTCCTCCCCGGCACTCATTCTGCCACGCGCAGAGCATTCCTCGCCTCGTTCAAACACTGCCTCCGGAATTCCTGCCCTTGTTAAAATACTCCCCGATTCTTTTTTCGTTTTCTTTCTCCTGTTTTTCTTTTTGTTAATTTGCCCTCCGTGGAGCCGCCACCTCCGGAATGCACTCCTCCAAATGTCGCTGAGGAGGAGAGAGCGAGGCCTTGTCTGCAGCTTTGTTGTCTTCGCGACTCGAGGGCGGCAAAATTGCTTTTCTGAGGAGAAATTGATTGTAACGCAGCGTTGAAGAGGCTTCTGTTGTCTTGATTACTGATTTTTCTGTTTTATAAGACGCATTAAAAGATTCAATGGGCTGAGTTGCAGGCCTGGAGCAGCCAGCACAGAGGACATGGAGGTCATGTCTGTGGTATTTCTCTGGGAGTCTGGGAAGTTTACCAATCAGCGGGATATTTCACCATTTAATGTTACAATTGAAATTATATTATTTCCATTTTTAAATGAACAGTTTGTCGTTTTGGGGAAATGTGTTAATTCACTTGGAATTTACATGTTTAATGTTCAGGCTTTAGAGTGATATCAAACTTCTTATCTAACTCTCAGCAAGAAGGAAGTGAAAACTATTTCTCAAACTGTCCTTTAAGTCTGTTAATGTGCCTATTTGTCCAAAGTTGAATAACTTCTCTCTTGGTCCTTGTCCCATCCTTCAGGTTCCGTGAAATTCTGTTGTGTGTTTCTTCTGTGCTCTGTGTTGTTGCGTCATCCTGCAGAAAAACAAACCAGTAACAGAAGAGCCAGGCAAAATGAATGAGACCCGCTGGTAATGACACACTGATCGTTCCTCTGTGTGGGAAACAAGCGCACTTATCTCAACTCATTATTCGTTTGTTATGAGAAAAACACGATTTAACGGCGGCAGGAGGATTAACGTGCTCTGACAGATAACTCGAGAAATTGCTGTTATCGTCGTGCATGATCTATAGTATACCATCGTGGAGGTGAAGCAGCAAACTATCATTACTGGGAACGAGCTTCGGCGACTGGGTGACGTCACAAAAGCCGATTGAAAGTTTGGAACCTGTCGACCCTGGGAAAGAAAGGAAACAACCCCTTTTTGTTGGAAGTAGGATTAACAGTCGCTCGCCATTTGTCCCTGTTCCTCCAGTTTGAGATGAACACAAGGGGATTTTTCCGATCTGGAGCCTTTTCTTCTTGCACATGACAGAACTCTTGCAGGCGACTGACTGATCATAAACACCGTCTCAGGGGAATGAAAAATACGCCTTGAAATCTCCACGTCGTCAGTGAGGAGACAGAGAAACGCTCGCCGCCCCTTGAAGGTGTTTTAGTATAACACAAACGCTTCATTTAGCAAAGACCTTGAGGGCGTTGAAGGAAATAACATCTTCAAGTTCATCCAAAGATTTTACTATAATATTAATGACAATATGTTTTTCCAAGCACTTGGATTTTAACCTTTCTGGGTCCTTGACCCCCCAGAGAAAAGTGGACAACCTCCATTACGCTGATGTTGTTCCACGTTCAAGGAGAAGTAAATGATGGAGGAGTCTGGAAACAAGTGATAACAAGTTATGATTTGATAATTCTCTCCTGGCATCACTGCTTTTATCATGTGAAGTGTCTGGAGGCAAAAGTCATAAACAAGAGAAATAGTTTCTGGTGTTTAAACCCTCGTTATTTCTGCTCTGCTGCAATTTCTCTGGAAAGACCGTCCCTCTTCCTTTCTTCCATGGAAAGCTGGATTTGGGGAAAACCTTGCCTCTCTTCTCCTCCTCTTCCTCCTCCTCCTCCTCCTCCTCCTCCTCTCTCTCCTCCTCTTCATCCAGCCTTCACATCCGGGTCAGTTGGGTTGGTTGGAGCTGGATGCTGCCTTTAGGTACTTCTCGTAAAGTTGTCAACTTTGTAAAGTTTGGGATTTGAGAACTTCTCCTTGAGGCATTTGATCACAGTTCCTTAGTTCATGTGCCCAGATGAGTTTTAAAACTTTTCATATGAGCTTTTATTGTGTTTTTCTAATGATGCCTTACAAACCAACGCTTGTGGGATTGAAACTATTTTGGCATCTTAGAAAATCCCTGTGTGTTGCAGCCAAACATTGATTTGAACTAATTATCAGACATATCTATATGCTTAAGCTCAAATTACACTTTTGAGTATCTGAAAAACCAGCTGATTTATTTACTTCCAACAAGGAGGTTATGTTAATATTTGTTTGTTTGTTGTTACCAGTCTGACCCGAGGAACTCAAACAGTTTTTCTTAACTTTCTTTAACATTGTGAGATATTGACCTTTGCATCTCAAACATAAACTTTGGCAGGATGTTTGCACAATGCTCCCTGGAAAGAACTCCGATGTGAGAACACAGCAGAAGATCTCCTGGAGGCGTTTATCCGGAGGAGTGGGACGCTCCTCAGTTTTCTCCTTACCTCCTGGTATACTGTCCGTAAAACTCCACCTGGCTGCTCCACCTCCCGCTGAGTTGTGCAGGTGTGAAAGGAAAACTCTGGGTAAACTCTTGAGCCAATTCTTAGGGATTTTACCCGGAGGTCGTGTCTGAAAGCGGCCTTAGGGTCCTCCCTCTGCATTCACTCATGCGCCTCCTAGAGAGAAACTACCGATTCTCTCCGGAGTTCAGTCAGCTCAGGGTGTCCTACTTTTGACAGTGTTAATTCCCACATGAGAGGCAGCACGTGAAGGCACCACAAGTTGAGCAGCCCTCAGTTATCGCGGACTGATGATCCAGCTGCTGTGCGCGCGCGCGTGTGTGTATGTGTGTGTAAATGCATATATATATGTAGAAGTGTGCGTGTGAGAGTGTGTGTGCGCGCTGACATGGAAACATCTGTGGTTCCCAGTTGAAACCGGACACATTCCGGTGTTTCACCGGGCTGGTGGAGGGGAGGGGGGGAACCGCGCAACGGAGCGACCGAAGAAAACTTCTCCCACCGCCGCAGCACTCATGTGATCGGAGCCATGTCCCGGAGCCTGAAGAGGAAGAAGAACCACTGGACCGGCAAAGTCCACGAGAGCGTCCTGTGCAGGGACGAGCAGGGCCGGCTGGGGCTGGAGCTGCAGGGCGGCGCGGAGCATGGACTCTTCCCCGTCGTCGGCGAGCTGCCGGCGGGCGGCGCGGCGTGCCACAGCGGCCGGCTGCTCCAGGACGAGCTGCTGCTGGAAGTCAACGACACCCCGGTGGCCGGACTCACCACCCGGGACGTGCACGCCGTGGTGAAACACTGCAAGGACCCGGTGCGACTCAAGTGCGTGAGACAAGGTGAGAGCCCGCAGCAACTTTCCCCCCGCGTGTCCCGCTTCCAGTGTCCGGCTGGGGTTCTCTGGTTTCTGGGGAAAAGCGTCGGAGCTTCTCGGTGTTTTGACAGCGGAGCTATTGTCTCTAAAAACCCAAACATGCACGTAACTTTTGTTTTGTTTTGTTATTGTCTCCATCCCCGTGAGTTAACATTATTTCCATTGTTTGTGTTTAAAGTTTATTCATGTAGATGCACATTCTCTGCTCGTGTTGAGTCTGTGTTGTGTAGTTTGGGGCTTTTGAGGGGGTGTGTTACATTTCAGACAGTCAGAAAATACACATTCCAGTGTGAGGAATGCAATACTCTCCATATTCCCACAATAATATGACTTATAACACTCAAACCAGATCAATAGTACATACAAATATGCACAGTAGAACGTGCATGTTGTATATTTCCAAAGCAATTGATACATTTTAGTTTCTTTTAGTAAAACGATCCAAGTTTTTTTGTTAATTCTGAACTTTTTAAGGTTGTCTGTGATAGTAAACTGTATATTTTGATTAGAATAATTCAGAAAATATAACTCAATTCACGGACCAAGTATATTAATATAAGTCTTCTTAGTGTTTCTAAGTGTTTTAAATCTTCTGTGGTCAGATATGAACATTATTTCCATTATTAGTGTTGCAGGAAGTTTATTAGTCCTTAGTTTGTTGATTCTGCTTCTTTGTTGTGTAGATTTGGCTTTTAAAGACGTGTGTTACATTTGAGCGAGTCAGAAAATACACATTCCTGTGTATAAATATTGCTTCAATACTCTCAGACTCCTACATAACCAATAATATCATTTATAGTACTAAAGAAAATCCTGTTTCTTGATGTCAAGATTACCGAATTCCCGATTGCCTTTAATACCACTGACAGAAACATTGGATTAGATTACTGGATTAGATGGGATTGCGCTTTATTGTGAAGCTCCTCTGAAAATGTACCAAGTCTGTCTCGCACGCACTCAAACAAAACTGTAAAATGTGAATGTTTTATATATTTTAATGTACATAGATGTAAAGCAATTGATAGTTCAGTGATTGACTTAAAAAAAACATTGTTTTCATGTTATTCTTAAGGTAAAAAATGACAAGCTTCTTAATTGTGAACTTCTTTTATAAATCTGATGTTTAATATGTTATCTCCTCCGGGTTACTTGAGGTAACAAGTCATTTTTTTTGTCCTCAGGAAGTAGAAAATTGTTTTACATTTTTCGTTTCACCTTTGAACCTCACAGACACACAAATACACACAAATACACACACTTACCCTTGTGTACATACATTTTTGTAAAGCAGGCATTTACGTCCGTAATATTTATTATCCAATTTGTGCTACATTGAGTGGACTAAATTGGATTTGGAAAGGATATTGTATAAATATTAGAGCAAAATCCCAGACTCCCTATTTCAACATTATAGTGGTGTCACAGGAAATGAAAAATACCATAAATTAGGATAAGGTCATTTTAACACACTACTGAACGCTGCAGCAGAAGTCCCTTCAGGAGTGTTACGGGGGGGGGGGGGGGGGATGCTGAAACGGGAACACCTGATTCAGCTTCCATTTAAAAAGAGCAGATGTCATGTAAATCAACTCTAACTCGCACCAACTTCAAACTCCATCTAATGCATGACAACTGTGTCCAGTGGTGGTAAATCTCTTAAGTCACGGACACACTCCTCTGGTCGTCCGGGGCTCTGATCCTCGCGGCTAACGACACCGGGCGTCTTGCATTGTGAGCCGAGCGGAGGATCTGCGGCCTCTCGTTTGGGGGGGGGGGAAATCAGCCTGTAAGAGGCTTTGGATCAAAGTCTTAGCCTGTGTGTTTGTACGTGTGTGACGGTGTGGGGGTGCGATCCAGCGCCACACCAGGGATTTATTCAAATCGGCGGCCAAGCGTCTATCAATCTAATGTGTTACGATATTTTCATGAAATATTCATAACCCACGGTGATTGATATTCTCCCGTTGCTCTGCTTGTTTGTTTGATTGGCTGTTTACACTGTCGAGTTGTTTTTAATATGATTGATGTTTATATTAAGTAAATATTATGAAGCAGAAACGCACATTCGGAGTGTCTTTACAGCAGCAAGTTTAATATCAGATATTTTTTCTCCTCTCAGGGAAGGAACATTAAAATCCCGGGCACCATAGGTTGTCTGTGCCGGCAGCTTATTACAACCCTCAGTTAGGTTTTATTGTGCGGTGACCTCTAGCAGCTGTAGTAATTATGACGGGAGCGAAGGAGAGAGTCGAGTGAGGCAGCACAAAGAGCCACAACGTCCTTGTCAGGAGGAGGCTGGGGTTGTGTGGACGGACAAAACAAAAATGTCTTTCACTGACGCTGCTTTGTCCCATTTGAATTTATCAGACAATATTGTTTCTTTTACCCGAGACCATTCGACAAGTTTAACCCTGTGTTTAATATTTTGACAAAGTATGAACCCAAACCAAGATCTGTTTCTAAACCTAACCCATCTGTGGACATTCCATAAAGCTGTTTAAAACTTGAACTCAGCTTGAACTTGTCGGTAAAATGTCTGTGTCCGTCACGTGTTATAGACGTAGACAACAACAACTGTTAATACACATCTAATAGCGGCTGAAGATTTACAGTGAGCGCCTCTGCAGGGGCACCACATCACGAGACGCTCATCTGGGTCATAACAGAGTTTTGGGACAAACAACATGCATGTATAGACAAAACAAAGACCTAGTGTGACTAGATGACATACAAACATCAAATATTCCTACTTGCTGGAGGACCATATCATAGCTGGGTGCTGTCATGTAGTAGCAGACTTCCTGTGACGCTTACAATAAAAGAAATAGAAAGTATTTTGCTGTCGGGAAACTTGTTTGAAACCTTTAGAGTGTCTTTTTAATCAATTTCATCAGCATTCTTCGTTGTCCTTGTGTTTAAAATGAATTTCCCACTCAGTCTTTTTGATGGTAAACGAATCATTTCGGGAGGAGGCCTCAGATTGAAATAACCAGAGTCTCTTGATAGAACTGTTCCAGCCTATAAGCAGAACATTTTCATTTTTCTCTCGCAGTATTGGATGAACTTGTAAGATTTGCTGCATTTATAGTGTGATTGGGAGTGAATAACCAGTGATAATGATGGGGTAATAGTGTTTTCAGTTCTATGAGCTGTTTGTTGGCGGTGAATGTTGGCGGTGTACTTAAGATGAGGTGAAGGTTCTGTTAAAACCCGGCTGTAAACAAAAGGTTTTGTTCTCAGTGAATAGCTGCTCGGTGAACTTCAATCTGATCCACGGTTACTTGTAGAAAAGTGTGTTCAACTCTGCCCCGGTAGATTTTTTTCCATTCGAGGACGTCACCGGAAAAAACCCACTTCAGGAATATGAGGCACGATACTGGGTTGCAATGGATCCACTACTCTCCAATAAGACGTCATAAAAGTGGCCTTGTTTCCCAAAGGGAGGGGGTCACTCACCATACGTGCATGGTTGATCTCCAAAGGTTGTTCATGTGGCCTTGTTGAATAATGCATCTCGTCTGCATTGGTCTGCTGCTTTCACTAATGTCACATCTTTTAAAAAGAGCTGTCACTTGCTCTCTGGTTTGCCAACTTTCATGATGGTCGTCTCTGCAATAAAAAACAAGAACATGATTTACTCTTTCTGTTCTATTAAAGTCATCAGGACTCGTGTTTATGCATGCTTGCACTTCATTGCCCCATGTGAGGTAATATGACTTTCATTCCTCATGTCATCTGAAAACTTTGGGCACCATCCCCACTTTTATGTGCACACACATGCACGTACACAATATTAGGGTTTTTACGAGTCTCCAAAGTGAGGATTAGATTGCCAGAAGCAATCAGGCCCGGCCCTGCAGGACGTAATTAGGATCGCCACAAAACAATGATGGGTGTGCAGGAGAACATAGGGCGCAGTGACACAGAGAGTTCTCATTAGATTAAGACATTGAGGACAATGTAAGGATGGAAATGAGACCAGCTCCTGTGGCTCCTGTAGACTTGATGACAGTGAAGGTCAAAGTTGTCATTTTTTTCGGGAAATTTGATATATGCTTGGAAATAGACTTTTACTTGATGACATTTTCATGTGTTCCCCTTGGAGCGTTGCTTGTGTGCGTCCTCCAGTGTATCCGCAAGATCGCAATTAAGCCCATGAACAGCGGGGCAGTATTTCAAACTGCAACGCAAGGTCGGCAGCAAATTCTGGGCAAGTGACAAAACAAGGGCGGGAAATCATTACAGAGGCCAGGAATCCTTTTTTCTCCTGTTTGTAATATTAACATAACAGCAGTGGTCCCCAAAAAGGAAGCGAAGCATGAATCCAAACCAGAAGCGATGGAGAAAGCTGCGCTGGTTTTGCGGCGTGTTGTTTCAGATACTGGTGAGAGGATGAAATATGATCCATAACGTCCAGTCGAGGCCCAAACCCCTTTTGTTGTGAGAAGTGTGTTGTGAGAAGTGTGTATTTGGTTTCCAGGCTCCATTGACATGACCGAGAGGGCAGCGCTGGGTAATCTCTTGAAGTAAGACACCCTCATGTTTCTCCAACACCCGACTGAATAATGCATAATAACAATATCATATAAAAGAATGGAATAATAAAGTAGTGTTTTTATAATACAGAATGTGGTGGAGGTATCAGCATCACGTTGACGCTGGGAACAAATAAAATGTTTTCAACAAAGATTCTGGTGCCAGTGAAGGATGATGCAACAGTTATCTGCCTCTGAGTGGATATCATTTAATCCCCCAGGTGTACATGAAGCTAGGAGATAGCACGTGAACAATAAGAAGCTCGCTCGCAAAATAGTAAAAAAGCATCACCGGTGTTACAAATCCATTCTCTTGTCACTCAGTCGTACCTTTGGATAATCTGAACGAGGAGCCGAAACTCTAATCTTTTTTTTCTGTAATTCATAAAACGCTGCTGCCGAGACATCCAGATAAAATAACTTCACATCTCACTCCCTGCTCTTTCCCCTGCACCACTCCCTCTCTCACGCACACACAGTGCAATGCCCCAGTTCAGTTTTTTTTTCATATTTCAGCTCCAGTGAAGGATTAATGCAGCCGGCTATACCGAGGCTGTCACCGCATCTTTCAGTGCCGGTGTAGCGCGGAGCTCTCGCTGCAGCTGCGTGTGCGGCTGAGCAGCGAGTTCTGATTTAAGCCTCCTCAAGTGGCACCGGGTGCAGGTAAGAGCAGACATTTCCAGGTCAGCAATCAGTGTGCTCGCCGGGTGCCCACTTAGTGGAAACTGGTGTTGGGGGGGGGGGGGGGGGGGGGGGAGTCGTGGCAGCGGCCGCGTGGGCATGGGCACACAGAAATGGCCGCCAAAGTTAAAAGGTTGTTTCAGGCTGACACAGGGACTCGACAGATGACCCGTCAGGAGGCTTCTCCCTCGAGGGGGAAATATCTCCAGTGTCGTACGGGCGGCCCTTGAATTGGCAGAGCCGTTAATTGTTCCCAGAGGAGGAGCTGGGCTGCAGCTTCTCTCTAATGTCACATGATCATCCTCTGCTAATGGAGTTTGCCAGTTGTCATGGAAATATTAGAATTTGCTCTTTTTTTCTCCAGAGCACTTGAAGGACTTCTCATCCGTGTTGGATTAAAAGTTGAGGCTTCATTCTTGCTTTCTTACATTAAAAGTTAACTTCAATTCCACGTGACATTTATTCACATATTTTCATATAGTTCTCACCTTTTACTAAATTGTCTTTATATTTAATTTAATCGTTTAGTTTTTCACTTATTGCTCTTGTGCTTCAAGTTCCTGTCTTTATCTTTATGTATTTTTTTGGGGGGGGGTAATCAATACAATACAATTATACAATTACAGCCTACCCCTACAGCAGAAGTACATACTTAAGATAGACTTCAGAATGTGTGTGTGTATATATATATATATAATGTATGTGTATGTGTATATTGGATTATAAAAATACATGTAAATACAACAATGTTGCAAGGCAAAGAAAAGAGAGAGAGGATAATTCAATTAAAAAATAAATAAGTTTAGAGAAAATTATAAATAAATAAATGGGTAAATAAAGTAAAAAAATAAAAGAGGGGGGGTGTTGCCATCTAGACTCTCTCCTGTAGTGGGCTTTGTATGCTCAGTCTTTATCTTTATAACTTCTGGGTTAGTTTGTGTAGCTATTTTTGTGTATCTTGAACAATTTTGAACAATTTTTGTAGCTGGACGCTGTGTTTCACATAAAACGTGTAGGATGAAATAATGTATCCGCCATCAGCTGGTGTTTGCTGAAGCTGAAGGTTAAGGTCGGGCCGTATCGGATCAAAGGGATCAAAGCGTCTGGCTGACAGGAGTTCCTGAGCACAGAACACAATCCACACAGCAAATAAAGGAATTTTAAAACGACACCACACACGGTCGCCGCCGCAGCTCAAGGGGAAAGCGGGTGTGTTATGACACCATCAAGTCAATGGCGCATGCCCAAGTAATGGGATGACTGATGTGAGTGATGATGAGTCTGGACTGGTCACTGGTCTGTTGGGGGTTTGAACGATGGGACGGGGCGATCCCGGTGAAGTTGTGTTGAGTCAGACGCACACTGTTGCGTGGGAGTGTGGTAACGATTCTCTGTGCAGTCAGTCTCATCCGTCTTCTTGTCAGGGCCCCATTGAGAGTGTAAAGCTGCAACAGCAAGTGCAACACGGAGGGTGTGAGACATACACACACACACACACACACGTGCACAAAAAAGGCAGCTATCAGCCAGAGTGTGTGTGTGTGTTACTGTGTATGTGTGTACGTGTGTTTACAGTATGAGCGTATCCCTGGAGCCGTAGCACCACTTACTACATGCTGTCCAATCATGCTTGACAGAGGTTTGGTGGAAAGAACCTGTTGTCGTTGCCTCTGTTACACTGTCTGACTGCTAGGCTCACCTCTGGGGACAGGTAATGATAAGACACACACAGAGACACACACGTAGACACACACAGAGACACACACACATCGTTCTCTCCTTGTCAACATCAGCCATCTGTTGTGCCAAGTGGAAGAAATGGAAAAGCTGCAAACTGCTGCCTGTGCCCTTACATGTGTGTCGAGTTGTGTTGCGTTGCGTGAACATGAACACGGATACCAGACTATACACTGCTGTGTGTTTGTGTTTCATGGCAGTGAATACACATTAACTGAATGCACCAGTGAGTGTCTCTCCACTGCCGTTTTCCTCTTTTTAACGGTGAAAGGAGGTGGAGGAAATATTTATGACCTTCTTCTCCATTATCTCACTTCTATAAATAAATGGTATTTGGAGCATAAAGAAACTGTGAATAGGAAGGAGCCCTTTACCTTTTCATTACACCAGACTATAGATGAATGAGACTGTGTTGTTGTCGCCGTCCGTCCCACAAAGTGCCGAATTCGAATGCTCCTTTTATATCTGTGGTCTTTGTGTGTCTCTGTAGGTTTTCCCTAAGTTAATGTATGTTTTTGTACCTTTTTGCAAAAAGCTTAATTAGGATTATGATCAACTGTAATACTTTGCTACAGGAAAATATTGATAGTCAAACACATTTAAGCCTTTTGCTAAATGAGGGAGGATTAAACATCTCGCTCTTGTGTAACACTTGAACAGCAAACGTGTCCTTTTGTCTGCACTGGTCTGTTCGGATGTGGTGGGAGAGACATCTTGACAACTGATGGACGATTTTAGGAAGCCAACAATTAACAAGACTTTTAGAATCTGTTATGAAATGAGAAAAAGTCAAATTTGAATCCTATCAGCTGGTGTTTTCTGGACATTAACACATCAGTAGCATTCTGGATGATTTATTTACATTGCACTGTACACGTATACAGTTTTTAGCTGAGTGACACCGGAGTCGTGTTCTTTAGTTTAACAGGAAAGCTCATTCATCATAAAATGACACCTGTGATTTACGTTGTCAAGTCTCGATGACGGCTCTTTCATCCCAAAGCAGCTGATTCTTCTGATCTCTGCAACAAATCAGAGCTGTCACCTTTGGTTAAGGTTTATGTTTCTAGCAAGTAGAGCCGTGTTTTTCCCAGTCCTCCTTTGGGCCTCTTTTTATTTTAAGAAAAACAAGGCCACAAATAGAGGTGTTGTCGACCCAGCAGCCCTGTAGGCCGACGATGAACCAGTGTAAACATGGGATTGTGGTTTTGAAGCTGTGATGAATCAGAAAATACTCCGATGGACTGCTGTTGTGCAACCTGCAAAGTTTTATCGCTGCAGCCCCTGGACTCTGTGAGATTTTTGTGGAGGGGGGGGGGGACCTGAACGATTTTCCCATTTCGTGCAGAGCAAAGTTAATATTTCTTCTTCTACCTTCAAACTGTATGAATATAAATGAGCTCTAAATGAGGTGTTTTGGAAGCGCAGGCACCGGGGAGGGTGAAATTGTCTGACCTGCTCACGGAGAGATGGGAATATTAAGAAAACTCCTCGGCCCACACAAGTTGTTGCTGATTCACCAAAAAAAAAAGTAGAGCGATCAATACGGGGCGATTAAAGCTGTTCTGAGAGCAGCGCTGGTCGGTTTGTCCTTCGCCGCCCCGTCTCTTGGCAAGGATCAAATAGTTTTGTCTTCCTCTTCTACTCGGTCGAGTGTGGGTGTATGAAGAGGAGCATTTGTATCCATTTGGGTGTTTCTGAGTGGATTAGGGGCTGGACCAAGATGGATTTTTTTTTTTTTTAATGCTAATCGAGCCACAGAGGTTGAAGAATAAATGACTAAACATGCTGCTTAAGGAGAATATCTAATTTAGGTAGGACTCTCACAACTTCCAGGTTAGGTAGGGGGCGCTGGTGAGCTAGTTCAGACTGGAGCTGTAGCCCTAAAAATAAGATTATGGGCTTGAAAATTGTATCCTTGTCATTTGTCATTATTTTTGACATATGGAGGAACAAGAATAGATGTAGTTCAATTAGATTTCTGCCTTTTCAATCATCGTGAAATACCCTTCTGTATTTGTGTCACGCTCATCGAGCATCCAATCCAAACTGTCCAATCCCCTGGAGGAAACTACACAAGCCCGACTCAAACCCAATAGGTTCTTGTTTTCTGTCTCAAACCGACCAGCCCCTGATGCAGCTGCACAGTGTTTGTGTCACCTTGTCCCTGAAACACATCGTTATTCCTTGATTTCCCTGATTCAAGACTTCTGCAGTGTAAACAAATCAGGGGGCACCTTCACCTCCTTCACCACCTTCACCCCATCCTGTGCTCTGATTGGCTGGAGTTGTTGCTGGAGCTCTAGTTGTCTGGAAGTCAAGTTGGACTTCAGTGTATGATTCTGTTCTGGCCTTAATGCTCAGCTAAGGTGACATGTTCTGGTTTTAGCTCAACACCTGAAGCACACACTTGTTTCATTCCAGTCGAGAAGGCACCACAATGTTGAATTAGCTCTTTAGAGTGTCCAGTAAAAACCTTGGATGATACTACAGCTGCTTTTGCAAAGAGCTGAGGCTGAAACTATTCAAAATCCTGTAGGTGTCAAGAGTTTCTATTATTATTCACATTACACTGTAGCCAACCATTGAGTACATGTAAAAAAGAACACTATGTGTGGCTGATGTATTGATCGAGCGTTTACACTGTTAGAAACAAGATGTGCAGCCCAGAAGTGACAGAGCAGCAGTTTCTGACAAGATGAAGCGTCTGCACTAGCACTGGGAACCAGACATTGATTAACCGCCGGGCTGGACGCACCCTACACGGAACGATGACGCGTATTATTATCGTGTCCATTCAATTAAACCTGCCACGGTCGCTGCGTGTTAAAGCGTCCATGCATTGACCACGTATGTCCCCGACACAAGAGGATGGTTCTGTCTTCTTTGGGGATTCCTGTCAAGTCTCTACTAGCCGTTAGCTTCCCTCTGGCGGCCTCCCTCCGCCCACCCTGCCCTGCCGGCTGTGCCTGCAGCGAGGTCACCTCCAGCCGCTTCAAGCCAACTCACATCCTCATCTCCTGGGAGTTTTTATTTTATTATTTTTTTTATACATATGCAGCGCTGACTTTCTCTCGCCCTCGCCTTTCTCTCGCCGTTTTCTCTCCGTCTCGCTAACACTCTCGCCCATTTCATCCCGATTCCCCCGGTGGGAAGCGAGAGAGCGGCGTGTTCACGTAGGTTCGGGAGATGAGGAAACCGACTCCGTCTGTCTGTCCCTGAGCTCGCAGACATTATTCATGCCTTTGCTCTCAGGGAAAGACAGGCTGGCCATAAGAGAGAGAGAGAGAAGGAGCCCTGATGCTCAGCAGATGCAGAGAGAGGAAGGGATGGAAGGAGGAGGAGAGGGAAGGAAAGAGCATTGACAGGTGCTGTTCTGCTTTAAATTCAACTGACAACCGCAGCAGTTCTGTCGCTCGTCCGTGGGACACATCAGCTCGTTCTCCTCCGACACGTCTCGTTCTGTTTCCAGTCGTTCGATGTTTAGAGTGAAATCTCTTTCAAAGCTGTTTTTGTTATTGAAATGAAGTGACAGAGGATACAGTAATAAGATTTGCTGTTTGACAAATGAGGCCTGATTTAATGTGCTTGAAAAATAATGAAGATGAGATTTTTATAGTGTTTCACAGAAAGTTGAAACGAGATTAAGTCGTCACCTCTTATTGTCGGATATTCAGATGAGTGGAGAGGAAGCCAACAGTTATTTATATGCTTATTAAGGACTAAGCACAAATCGCTAAAATATAATTTTTCATTTTTCTGACACATTGACTGATATAAAATGAAATAAAGTAATGAAATGACACGGCTCAGATTAAATCAGATCTTTTTCTATAGAATTGAAATCCAATTGAATTTAAATGTACCTAAAAAAATTGCAATAATATAATATTATGAGCAAGACAGGAAGAAGTAATGTTGAATCTTGATTTTTGTAAATTCAGATTTCACTCCAGAGTAAAGTTCCATAGAATCAATATCATGACTTTTCTATCTGACATGAATTGTTGTAGTTTCTCACTCTGACACATGTCTTAACATGATGTTCAGTTTATCTATCCTCATGAATATTTGTATATAGTCAAACAATGCCTACATATATGTAAATAATGAAGTATCTCAAACTCTGAATAGAAACTGTGTATTTGACTATAATCTCCTGACCTACATGAAGCAGATAAAACACGTGCGTTAGTCAGAAGACATCCTGCTCATATGTAATTAAATCTATATTTTCTGCATAATCAGACTCTTTGATTTAGATCAGATCTTCTTGTCAATTCATTATTTTTTTTAAATTCAAAGACGGAGCTTTGTGACTTGGCACAGCCTCAGAGAGATCGTCTTCTTTTATAATTTGGCGAGCAGTTGGACGACTAATCTTTCAAATGTGTCGGAGCGTTTCATTCCAAATCTGATCCGAACCCAGTTCTCTCGGCTCTTTCAACGTTTCAACGTTTCCGTCTCGACTGAGTTGACGCGTTCACGACTGCAAAGTGTCACAGGTCGCTGTCGTGTGGAGGATGATGCAGTTTGACAGGATCGTGCGTTTCAATGCAAATAGTCAACAGCCATGGAGGGAATTGAGATTTGATTATTTGTTTGAAGGCTTCATTTGTGTCTTAGATGCTACAGGTTGGAAAAGATGAATCATCCCTGTGTCTTTCTACTTCATTCTAAAAGTACAATTACACAGCTCAGTGTGATGCAGTGGGTTTGGTTGAGAAAATGGTTTTCGAGAGCATCGAAGACAAAGCGATCCTCTTTGAGTTTTTGCTCCGTTTTAGCTCGGGTGCGCTTGTTTTCGATTCCTCAGGCCCTCTTTGGACAAGCTCATTAATTAATTATTGGTAAGAGATACACAACATATTGGTATAACACAGTATGTTTTTGAAAGAAAAACTTGGATGATTCAGTTCATGGAAGTTTAAGCTTTAACCTTCATTTCTTATTTCTATTATAAAGACCTTTACCTTGGATATAATGCCTTGTATTACAAATGTAGTATATTTTTATATATTTTTACACTTTTGTTTGAGCTGAGTACAAAGTCTGAGGTTAATATCGATCTTCTGTGTTTCCTGCCCGACTTGCTTGTTTTGATGTAGAGTAAAATGCAGAAGACAGTCTGGGTTGTCAGTCTCACTGTGGCCATGCACTGTTCTCTGTAACCTGTGGCTCTCAGCTGTTGTTCCCCCCCTTCTGCTTAATTACTTTAAACATTGATTTTATGCTTCAGTAGCTTCTTGCAAGCTAAAAAAATATTGCGTTCAAAACCCGGCCCCTGTGACTCCCAGTGCAGTTTGAGTTGGACACTCGTCGATAGTAGTAGAAAGCGTAGCTCAGACTCGGCTGCTGATTGAGAACTCATCCTGCTCGGGGGCGTCTGCGACATCTGCATTCGGTGTAGATCTCCATCGGAATTCAGAAAACACTTCCTCTGTATCTCTCTATATTTAAATGCCAGGGTAGAGCGCATTTGCGACTCGTGATGAAGAGGCTGCAGAATGTAGAGCAGACAGATACACACGCTTTTCCTCCACAAGTTCCCATCGCCCTGAGGCAGCCCAGCCATGCTGTGCAGCTTTCTGGACCTCGGGGAGGTGCAAAGGGGACGAGGCAGCCGTCTGGCATTGCACCGTCCTTCCCTCGTCCACGTGTCCCTGCAGAATCCCTGTTATTCACCACTAGGTATGCAGTAATTAGACCGAGGTCAGGGGAGTGTGTGGGCTCTCTGCGTCCCGCCCCAACGTAACATCGTCTAAAAAGTGGGGCGGCGGTTGTTGTCTGACTTCCTACAACAATTAACACAATGTCCCGGCTCTTCACTGACCTCCCTCCTGCCCTGCTGTTTGCGCACCAGCTTCATTAATAGCCCTCCTTACCCTCACACCCGATTATTTTCCTTTGGTTTAAAGGCGTCACGGAAAGAACTGACTAATGAAACGAAGAATTGGGGACGCCGTCATCTCGGCATCTCCTTCGCTCTCCGACTTGAGGCTCAGTCCTCGGGCATTAAAATGTGATTTGTTCTTTTTAGTCTCCTCGGTGGAACTGCTTTTTGAAAGGTCACCGCTTACAACACTCTGGCTCCTGCAGAATTAATCCTATCACATTTGAAAACGACTTTGTGCACGGACCCCAACTGTAGCTTAAGTTCATGCCCTGAATAACAAGCTTTTTCTCATTGTCTCCCCCCCGAAAGATTATTCCACCTACTTAATTTAATGAGCCTTTTGTCCACTTTCTCAGGACTCTCAATTTCTTTTTGATTCCTTTACCTCAAGGGTGTGCGTATACTGTCTGCAGACTTCATTTTCTTTGGATAATTTAAGAAGTGTAACCTCTTAGCTCCCAAAAACATGGATTCGCATTGAAGGTGGGAATTAAAGGCGAATTGAATCTTTCTAATTTCATTTTAAAGGGGTACCCTGGGAAGAAGAAAAGACAAAACAGTAATTTTAAAACAATGGTTTGTATCCAGACAAAGGGACCAATTTGTCACCATGCATTGGCTGAAATAGTCTACCCCCCCCCAATTAACCACCAAATCCAACACGGTTCCACCAAGTATTGGAAAATGTTTCCTCAAGTTTCTCAAGTGTGGGAGCTGTGGTGGAATTTAACGCTGCTCCCATGTAGCACCGGCTTCTCTAAGCTCGTTAAACTGTCCAGTAGCCCCTGGCTTCACTCCACCGGCCCAGACCAATGCCTCTATTAGCCGCTCCTTCATCCGCAGACTGACTACTATATGAGCCTCCCCTGGTTCCTGTGGCAGATTGTATGGGGTTTAGCCCCGGCCTTGCTTCTAGCCATTATGATGAGTGATGGCCCTCTATTATTCTAACTTGAAAGCATCCGTTGTTATGCTAATAAGGCATGGCAAATGAGGGCTGCATAGCTTAGCTTCCTTTCTATCTCGATTTTCTACATTGACTCTCTCCGCTGCTTCCCGACCTTCCCTCATTTCCCTTCCCTTTCTCTCTCTTCCTGTGCCAGCGTGCATTGTGGGTGTTGTCATCCGGTCCCCGCAACACCGGGACCTCCCGCAGAGAGGAGTTGTATGGTGTTTTTCTCATATCTGCGACGGAGCGCTGCAGGCAGAGCCTCGTCACCGAGTTGGTCCCCGATGGTAGAGCGGTGCCAGCCCCAGCCTCACCACCGCTGAAAAGACACCTGGTGAAACAAGAGCGAAGCCGCCCAGCTGTGTGCAAATGATCAGAGAAGTTTTCCAAACGGCAAAGAATGGGTTGATTGCCACCCGGTGCTAGTTGGAGGGATATGATGGAGTAGATGGACCAGAAATTAAGCAAATATCCTTTAAGTTTACGTCAAAAGCTCCAGTTCCTTCATCTGTTCCTTCTTCTTCTTCCTCCTCTTCCTGTACCGGGCACATGGCCGCTGTAGACATTCTTCCCGAGTTTTCAGCAAAGTTGACAACATCATCCAAATAGACAGCGCAAGCCGACGGAGCGGAGAGACCGATCATTCACGAGCCTCTGACAGGTAGCTGGAGCCTTTTCGCAAACAGACACGGTGTAAGAATAAAGTCCAGATGGAGTTTTAAACGCACTGATCTCCGGGGCCCTTTGAGACGGTGAAACCTGCCAGTAACCCTTCGGCAAGTCAAACTTTCTTACATACTTGGCTGAGCTGACACAGACTACACAGTCTTCCATGCGTGGTAAAGGAAACACATCTGGCCTGGTGATGGTGTTTACCTTCCAAAAATCCATGCAAAGTCTGAAAGGGGAGAATCATCATTTTTGAACGCAAGTATTAAAAGGCTTTGCAATGAGGTGGTCATCACAAAAGGCAGCTGGAACTGATCCTCACATATTCAGGGTATCTCCAACAACACAGTGGACTACACTGTACCTAGATCTCCACCTCCTCTCTATTGTCAGAGCAGATTTGACCTCCTCTCTCACACCTTCCTGCAGCTGCCTGACTGCTGCACACTGGATGTGCCCTCTCCAGTTGAGTCGTACGCTGACTCACACTGAGGCATTGAGACATTTTCTAAACGCTGCCAAACAGAATGCTCTCTTCTCTCCGCAGGGCGCCGTTCACGAGCGCCGGAGGATGAATACCAGCCCTGGCTTCTTGTCATCGCACATTATGGTCCAGTGTTGATATTATTTTTTTTTGCTGCACTGTGCACCTTTTACAGTTTGTACACTAGTTTGTGAGGGAGGTCTGCAGGCACAGAGAGCAGTTAGTGGGAAAGAAAATATAAGAAAAATAAGCCTCTAGAATATTCTTCATAGCCCGTGTGTCTTGCTAATATTTCACACTTTGCTTGAGGTTAATATAATTATTATTATTAGTATGCCAAGGATTGCTGTGAGTTGTGTTTTGGTATTTACTCTCTAACGCGCTAACATCCAAATCCTCTCATCTAGCAACTCTGGTGCCCTTATCAACAGAGTGAGTAAATCCCTGTGAAAAATAAACCCAAACACTCTTTCTCCATCTATCCCTCGTTTCTGCAAACCCCCCTCCCTCCCCAATTCATTCTGGCCAGCGACCTTTCTTCCAGTGATGTGTGTGTATGTTGAGTAAAAGTTCAGACTTGGCACATGGACCATACGGCCCTGGCCCACAGTATTAATTAGGTCAAACTGATATTCACAGTTCCCTAAACGGCTCCGTCCAAGACATTCCAGAGCAGCCACCTCGAGGCCCGGAGGCGTCTCTGCTCCCGGTAGAAAGGCCTTGTTTACTGAGGCCTTGCGAATTATCACAGCAGCTTGGCCCCGGGGCATGTTGAGATTCATGTCCTAACACTGCTGGGAAAGATGAGAATTTAGTGTCATCCTGTAACTTATCAGGAGCCTCCTCCTCCTCCTCCTCCTCCTCTTGCTGCAGCCACAGGGAGGAGAAACAATCTCTTCATGCACGGAAAAACTCTTTATTCAAGATCCGTGCTAAACTGTTTACAGCCAAACTCTCACTGCTCCCGGTCATTCACGGGGAAAACACCGAGACTCACACACGCTCTAACACTGGAGGGTGTTTGCAGCTGTTACTGGCAGATATGTCACTCGGTCAAATTTGAATAATCAATCGTCCTCGGCTCTTCTTTTGCATTTAGTTGAATTAAATGACCAAATACTTAAATGACTCACAGGGAGGTTTAAAGGGGGTTTGAACCATATACCAGCTGTGGATGCTCTAAGAATAATAAAATGTCTTAAATGTTTGTTTTGGCACTTCTTGAGATTTTTATTCAGGAACTTAGAACATTAGCAGACTTTAATTCTGCATTTCAAAGGAGTATCAATCCATTTTTACAGATATTGGTGTTTTTGAATCGGGGACTTTAATTAAGGCTAATTGTTTTTGATTTATATAAGTGACATTAAAGCAGTTTAAATGATCTGAAGTATCCATTTACCAGCTTGTTATTGTTGGATTATTTCGGAGGTTTCTTCCTGTTAAAAGGGAATTTTCCTTTTGTCTCCACTGCTGCCAAGTGTCTGCTCATCGTGGGTTTCCCTGTAATATTATAAAGTTTTGACCTGAAGTGTTTTGAGATGATGTTTGTTGTGATTCGAGTTGAAGATTTTTCAGACTTGTGGAAACTCTGAGATATGTTTGTAGAACGAGAGAAGGTTTTGCTTCATGGTTGATTTGTTTATTTGTCAGCAGGATTACTCACCCAAGCTTTTAAAGAGATTTTACTTATTTCCCAGGGAATAATGGATGTTTAAGCAAATAATAAGGCATGTTAAGGGGACTGATACTTATGAAAGTATGAAATAAGGTTCAGGATCTGGGTCTCGCAGATTTAAATGTGGCTCCACTCGATGAGCGTTGGGCCTTAGCGGAGGTATGCGCTCCACAAATACCTCCTTTACACCGAAATTAGCGAATGTACATAGGTTTTTTTAAAGTTAAGTAAACAGAGTTGGCCTTTCTGTTTCTTCCATACGTTTTCCCTCAGCTCACCTCGCCGTCTTGCCAAATTAGCGTGTTCACCCAAGTGTCATATTTCCATCACTGCTGATCCGAGACAGAGCCGATTAGAAACCCGTGTCCACTGCAGAGTCTTTGGAGCGGATGCTGATTGGATCCATTCCCGTTACAGACAAAGCCAGATGTTAAGTGGGTGTTAGTTGTTTTGTTTTAAACAGAGGCTGAATCTGCAAAGCCTGCGACGCGGTGGTCAGGTGTACTCGGACTGCACCACAGCTGAGCACCGACAAACCAGCAGTTTCTGCCACAGCAAGGACATTTCCAGATGTGGCTGAACGACACCTGAGCATTAGTCCCCTCGTCCCTCCTCCTCCTCCTCCTCCTCTTCGTCCGCTGAGTCACAGCCACTGGAATGTGAGCTGGAGCAAGAACAGCGGCGAGTAAGTGCTCGTGACAGATGTGCAACCTCATCTGAGTGCGAGAGCGAACCGTTCAGGCGGCGCGCTGTTGGCCTTCTCTTTCCAAGGAGCAGGACCGGGGGAGAAATTACATGACAGCAGCAGCGCCGGCGCCTGCAGCAAAGATATCTTGAGGTTAAACAACAATTGCTCTGCGAGGTCTGGGAACAGAACCTCTGCTGTCGGAAGTTAGAGAAAAATCTTTCTGCTTCTTGTGCAGTTTTTCAAGTTTTCAAGTTTTTTTCTCCCCGCTTCCTTGTATCTCAAGTCTTCCAGTAATGAATCTCCAAAATCCCATCTCTGAGCCAGGAGCGAGTGATGAGTCATTTTTAAACGCACTGTTAAAACTTTAATGAGGCTTAACAGATTGGACGGTTGATGTTCAGACTTTATATCTGACCCAGAACATCCTCACCTGTCACAGCTGATGTTCAGAATCAGCTCCGATAAGACAACGCCTCAGGCCTCTCATGCAATCTGTGTTTACACCGAGGACTTGAGATAGATATCCATCTCTGATTGGCCGAGTGGGCCCGGCTCTATATTAATTATCCTGAGGGTAATTGCTATTGTTTGATTTGTGGAAACTTTGCATGAAGTTAAACTTTTGTCAGATGCTCTGAATCAGTTTTTACAGTGGAAGTTAAGGTCCTGTTGTTTCTGAGCTGCTCCAACAACAGAGCAGTTTTGCCAACTCTATTTGCTTGTGAACCCCCCCCCCCCCATCCCCCCCATCACAGGTACAGTTTAAGTACATTTCCCTTGTAAATGTATTCACTGTATCTTCTATATGAATTGGACCTCAGCAGGCTGCAGAAGTCCTTGCTCAGAGCCCATCAGATAAATCTGCCAGAAGTGAAAAACTAAACTTTTTATCTCACATGGATGATGGAAGCTCCTCTGGCTGCCGATGGGTGATCAGGTGGCCACATGGGGTCAAGCTCGCAGCCTCCTCCTGACTGATTGGAGCTCGTCTGGCCCAGATGGCCTCACCAGGCCAACAAAAGACGCCCGGAGACTGGAGGATGATCCATTCGGTCTGCAGCACCCCCCCAGATGGGCGGATTAATCACCAGACCTGGAAGACACATCTACAGGCTGTAGTCATTAATAATAAGAGCTCCGCTGCAAAGACGAGCCGAGAACAATAAAACAGTGGCCTTATTTATTGTCAAACCCTCGTTTGTCGACTTATTTGTGCGTCTTTTAACTTCTGCCGTTGTCGACTCTGTTCCCGGAGTCTCAGAGCTCTGAAAACTTTCACGGATGACTGCGTTGAATCAGAGTGAGCGACCGGCGTCCTGGGAGCCGGCCGTGTCAGAATAACCCACCCCCCCCCCCAGTCTCTCCCGTCCTCACCGGGGAGAGCAACAATGAGCCGGTCTGCAGGATTTGGCTCGTGGGGGAATCTGTGCGAGCAGGAGGGTTTGTTTTTGCTGTTTTGCCCGAGAAGCGGCACATAAGCCATTCATTTCCCCCCCCGCCGCCTTGCTTTTTTCTTATTGGCTTAAAGCAATTAAAATCTCTTTGCAGCAGACACAGCTCTCCCCCAGATTCAAGCTGGAGAGAATGGAGAGAAAGGCCCGTGCTCTGCTGCCTGGTGGTAAATAAGGAGACTTACCTCCGGAGCACGGTGCAGTTTGAAGACACAGCAGTGAATGCAGAGCGTCTTCATCTCCCTACAGAGCTGCTCAGTACTTCTATCAACACACAGCTCTGAACAACTCCACGAGCTACTTGTTGAACTTAAACAAACCTTCATCCACCTCAATCGTACCTGGAAATCTATCAAGGAGGCAGCGCAACCCCTCGCCTCTAAAGATCCTCTGAGTTGTGTTTGGGTTGACGGTGATTGAACGTGCCCGTCGACTGAAGTCGCCCCGGCACACGGTTCCCATCACGTTGTATCATTACTCTCGTGCTCTCATTAAATCATTAGCGTCCCCTCCGGATCAGATGTTTTTAATCTGTGAGCAAAGGAGACGGTTCCCCTTCAAAACGAATGTGCTTCACAATGGGATGACAGCAGTCTGTCACAATGGGTTTGTATTGTAGGCATTTGCCTTTCCTGCAAGGGGGGGGGGGGGGGTAGTGCAGACAGAGATGCACTGGGTATGTTGTGGGTTGATTGTATTTGTTTTTTTGCATTGGTTTTTAAATGTCACCAACATTTTGTATATCTAGAAATCACATAAAGTGATGTTTGTAGAGCTTGAGTCTGTTTGTGATGTTTTAAACTGATATGGATATTTTCGTGGTTGATGCCTTTACCGATATTTGGGAGTAAAAACCATCTGATACTGATATTCATGTCAAGGCTTCTTAACAGTCCAGTTTATCATGTTCAAATTTGAAATAGTCATCTTTCTATTTGTGTGTGTTTCCTGTGTGTGTCCTGTTTCATTAGGACAAAACATCCACCGCTCAGGTTTAAGGTTTCTGTTTAATCTGGCAGCTGAAAATACAACAACATCCCAGAGGCTGTTACACAATCAAAGAAAAGTAAATGTGCGTGCAGTGGTTATGATTCACGTTAGACGACCTTCAGTTGCTGTTCACCTGACAGCGCGGCGGCGAGAGGCAATTATCACGCTGCCAAACATATTGTCTGCCCTCGTCTGTCCCTGAGGCTTCGAGTTCATCGTCGAGCTCTGAACTTACAACACATGCTCATTGTCGTTTTTCTAAAGAGAACTCACCTCTCTGCTGTAAGGACTCTCTGGTTTCCAACAGTAATCACCTTCTGCCCACCTCCACTGCAGCTAATATGACAGGAATGAGAATGGTTCAAATCTGTGGGGACTCGTTTGAGGGAGGAGGAGGAGGAGACACTCTTCTCCGCATCAGCCACTTGTTTGTGATTAAAGCTGATTGGAAGCTGCAGAATAAAATCCACAAAGATCTGTTGCAGCTCCAGTAACTGTGAACTGGGCCTCTATTGGCTTAAATATCTCAATAACTACCAGATGGATGGCAATAAAAATGTATTAGTATTCCAGAATGAAGTGAAAACATCTTTTCTCAGGACGGGTCATTGTGTTTTTGACAGGAAATAAAAAAACATAATATAATTAGAGTTGGACTTTCTTCTCCTTCACGTCTTGTCTTGACCTTGTGTTTGTTTTCCATCAGGGACAAGGAGTCGTGGTTAAGAGAAGGAGATTATTTGGACTCTGCTCTCGTCTAAGGAGGCCGAGTCGAATGCTCCGATTAGATCAGCGGAACAATTCCACTGCGGCTTAGAAAATATGTGGTGGAGTTGAAAGTGCAGATATTTGCTGACTTATGTGGTGGAGGAAGATTTGAATGTTCCTAGTTGAATCTGCTTGATTAAATTACAAATAGATGACACTTCAATTTAAGTAAAGTATTGACATTAATGTACTCTGCTACATCCAACCACTGATCTCAGACCACCTCAGAATGTCTAAACCTCTGAACTGGGTCCTGGCGTCCTCTCTGGATCCTCTGAATTTTCCTGTAGCGCCACCATGAGGATGACATATTGTGTTTTCTTGTTGCATTGCCAAGAAACTTGAACATTCACCTTCAGGAGGAGTTTGCAGTTACTTAAGTGTTGATTCGTCCCGTCATGAGTTGACCTCACTTGCCTCCAGCTGCTGTTTCTACTTCTTGTTCCACCTCTGTTTGTTCAAGCAAAGTCAAACGAGCCGGCTTCCCCCCCCCCCCCTTTTTTCTCAGTTTCACATTTAAACTTTCGACTCGAACCAGTGCAGTCGCGCCGCTGCCGGCCAATTTCCCTCTGTGCCACAGTTGTGTCCTTTGGAAGTGAAATTTGGGTTTGGATTCAATCAAGTGGAGGTGCTGTTCTCAGCAGATCTGATTTGGCCGGAGCAGTGCATTCCAAATTCCCTCTGACACAGAGTAAGAGACGGAGGGAAAAAAAAAAAAAACAGGCTGTAAAGAAAGTGAAAATGGAGGTTGAGCGTTTCTCAGCAGTTCAACGAGAAGAATCAAGTTCTCTGAATAATGTCAAACGGCTGCAGGCTGTTATCTCTGCATGAATACTGCATCTTTGTAACCTTTGCTGTGGCTAGTGTTATGCAGGGCTGCAGGAAGGTCACGCTCGAAAGCTGCCTTTGTGTGGACACAACACAGACACACACACTCACACTCACTCACACACTTCCATCTCTTGATTCAGAATCCCAGTGAAGTGGCCAGTACACACCTGAGGCCATCCAGGTGGATTAGCATCTCTTTTCATTTCTACCTCTTCTCCTCTTTCCTTATGAAGTCTCACAATTCTTCAATCCCGACCCTATTCTAACAAACGTGGATAAACGACCTCGACCTGGAGTCACTGTTCGGCAGCTCGCTCACGAGTTTGGAAACTTTGTCTCTGAATTTAAGTTTCATTGTATCTGCCTCCCTTGTTACTTGTATCGGTCGAGGAACAGATTTCAGGGTCACGTCGAGTCCTTATCCAGAAAGTTTTTGTTAATGGAAGAATTAGTAACGTCTTTCAAGGTTTCAGGACAATGGGTTTCAGACATGCAACAATGTGCAATCTTTTAGTTTTAGTTCTTTTTAGATGTTTACAAAAATCCATAAAAGATGTGCACTCTTGTTGACGATTTACATTATAATTGTTTTTATTTTCTAAATAGAATCTCTCTATACAGTATTTGGTTGAATTTGTACTTTTTGGAAATTGATATTATTTACAATTTAAACTGTAGAATATCAAACCTCAGTTACATTTCTTATTCATAAGGGTTTGATAACGACATCTTGGGAGTTGTGTGAGTTTTTTATATATATCAAATGATATAGTACTCGTAATGGAAATGTTTTACTCTAATATCGGTATCATCATCCGCCCCCGGTCTGGCGCTACTTGATATCCATCGTTGCAGCTTTGAGAGTAAATACTCGTGTTGCGAAGTTCGACCTTTGACCCGGGCTTGACCCGAAAGATTATTTTCCAGTGCTCTGGAAATGTGTGGATTTAACACTGAGAGAGTCGGAACATTTATTTTTGAAGACGTGAGGAATCTGCAAGTTTTACAAAATTCCACTTTCTGACTCACCAAGCAGCTGGCACCATTACTCAGCTGCTTCTGGCCCATGTCAACAGCACGGCAAATCGTTTAAACTCGCTGGTGGAAGTGCTTCTTCAGAGCCGCAGAAACAGATGGGTGGTGAACGCACACACACACACACACACACTCAGACAGGCACACACACTGTACCTAAGCCACACAGATGATGCAAGCTCACACTCACCTTCCCTCTGGGGAATCAGCCCGGCAGACCTGGGGAATCACAAACCTCAGCTTGACCTCCTCTCGACTTTACCGGGCACCAGCAGAGCTTCACTCAAACAGAAGGATTAAAGATCATAACCTCTGTGGGTCTTTCTGTAAGGAGATCTTCCTCATTAGCATTTTCTTTCTCTTTGGCTTCGGGGAAAAGATTTGAAACGTTGGAAGACATTTCCTCCGATCCTCCCATTTGCTCTGAGAGTGTCAGCTTCTGCTTCACGAAAAGCTGCCTTTTGTTTAATATATAATTTTTACTTTTAAGTTTGGTCCATGTCTCTTCCACTTACTTAGAGGAAATGGGGTTTAAAACCTATACTACAGCCGGCCACCAGAGGGCGATCAAGACCCTTTGGCTTCACTTTCGGGAGCCAATTTATCTTCCATCGTTATTTACGGTCTATGGATGAAATTCTACATGCGTTACCTTTTTTTTAGTACAAATGAAAATGATTCTGTTAAAATATACGAACGAACAAAAAAGACAAGGGAGAAAAAAGTCAAAAATCTGCTTTGGCAAACAAATTGTATTCAGATTTTGCAGTAAGCTGCTCAGAATTCATTTTACGTCCACACACCCCAAAGCTCCGTCATCTGGTGAATTGCAGACACACACACACACGCGCACACACACACACACACACAAACACACACTTATCTATGAGCCTTCAGTGCCAATGTTTCCCCCCCTGCAAACCAAACTCTTCAATATTTGCTTTGCGCTCCAACCCTAACTGCTCCCTCGAGACCCCCCGCGGCATCGGAATCTAAATGTATAATGTCTCACCCTCCTCCGCCGCCTCGTGCATACAGCGTGGTCAGCCATCTCCATTTTTATTTCCATAATCTCCAGCCATTGTGTGTCAGCATGTTTGCACATATATCACCACATCATCTGTTCGAGCTGTGGGGGTTAGAGGCGATAGGAGGCTCTCGTTGCGTTCCGACTCCGTAAGTCGTCTTCCTGCGGAGCGGCGATGTGATGCCACTCAAACGTATCCAGCTGTTCTTCATGTGTGTGTGAGCGTGTGTTTATCGATGTGATTGTGTGTATGTCTGATGGATGCCGACATGCCCCAGATGTTTCCTTTTGCATAGTTGTGACCGTTGTGGCTCCGGGCTCGGGAAACATCAGGAGACTTTTAGATGGCTACGGTTAATGAAGTGAGACAGGCGTTTTATACGCACTGATAAAGGAACCGTACAGTGGGCACAGGTTGTGTGTGTGTGTGTGTGTGTGTGTGTGTGTGTGTGTCTGTGTGTGTGTGTGTGTGTGTGTGTGTGTTGGGCACAGTGGCCAGTACAGAGCTAAAATCACTGCAACTGTGTCCATGTGTTTTCTGCATTTGGACTTCCATCTTTAATGTTCGGTGAAATCCGGCGGCAGATATTCACCTGTCAGAAAATCGATGAAGTCATTGAGAAGTTAAAGAGCTAAACATTTTCATTTAAGAGATATATTAGTATAAGTTTAAAGTATTGTATAGCACAGTATAGTTTAGCATACTATAGTCTAATAGTGCAGTATACTACAGTGTTATATATAGTATTATGTAGTATAGAATTGTTTATTATGATAGTACAGTATAGCATAGTGTAGCATCGAGTATAGTATAGAATAGCATAGTATAATTTACTATAGCATAGTATAATAAAGTTTGGCATAGTATAGTATATAACAGTTGATAGGAAAATTAGTTTTTCTTGCCGGATCATAATGCAGAAGAATTATTTGTATTTATTTATTCATGAAAATACATCATTGTATTTATTTAATCTAAGACAAAATATGCCTTGTATCCAAATTTACCAATTGCTCATTTCAATTTGTCGTCCCTTGTAAAATATTACAGCAAAACCTCATCTCTATTACAAATAGACCAATAACCTCCCAACCCCATGGCATATATATGATATATAAAAAGTACCGGCAGATATATAGATATAGGATTTGTATTATTCCCTTGGAACTGGCATTGGCACAAAAATGCAGAGCTCTATAAATTCCCAACTCTAAACAGATGATACCGACTAAACTGTGAACTGTAGTAAACAACATCCAGTTGGCAGCATCGCAGTGAATAACTCATCTCTGGTAACCGTCCAACAAGTTTCCCTCTGTGCCACAGATCATAGATTTCTGTTGTTGGTGGAGCGGTCGAGTTTTCAAGGGTCGTTAAGGCCTTAACTCTTGAATTATAATAAGAAATAAGAAAAAAAAAAAAAATTAATTACTGCGATAAAGTAGTTTCTTGATGATGTATGTGTTTTTCTATTGATTAAACTTCAGGTTATTTATTCATTGGTTGTTTTGGTTATTAAACATTGGGGGGGGGGGGGGGGACTGGGGACTGGACTGGACACCATCTATTTCCCAGAGCCATCATATTGTTTTTTATTTACTTTACAGGAATGAAGAGAATCAGGACTAAAAACATATCCACATATTGAAACTGAGAACCCAACACATCTTTTTTTTTAACTCTATTTATATTTAATATGTGTGATTGAAGATTTTATCAATATTTTCAAACCCTACAGGAAGATCTTTGATATTTTTAAAGTTGAACAATATCAGTATCTGCCAACCAGGCATGTTTACATTGGTGTGTTTGCTCCTGTCGCCGTAACACGTCCTCCATCAGACTTGCACCACTCCCATCGACCATGGTTCATACCTGGGGGCGATAGAAGGGGGCGGGGGGAGGGAGGGGGAGCTCATCATCCTTGTGAGTAATTAATCACCCAGTAGGATGAATCCTGGTCATCTAATTACCCACAAATTACACGGAAGAGATGCCTCAAAGGGGTTCGGGGGGCTGCGACTGTGAGTTCTTGTCTCTGCTGCTTGTTTCCAGCCGGTGAAAACAGGTTCAATGTCACAGCTGCTTAAGACTCATGTAAGTGTTATTTTACCAGTTTAAATCCGGCACATTTAGGGAAATGGGAAGAAAAATATAATTTTGTGGTGGTAATCGTTTCCTATATATCAGCAGAGGCCTGTGGGAGAAGGAATCATGTTTTTCAGGTTGTCCTTACATCCATCCTATCCTTATGAACACAATTTCTTAATAACTCTTTTACCGAATTACTTCAGATCTGGTACAAACATTGACTTAGACTCATGGATGAACTGATCAGATTTGGGAGGTTAAAGGTCAAAGATCAAGGTCATGGTGTACTCATGTTCTTCTAAATGACATATTTGAGGATTTCTTTCGGTTTGGCACAATCATTCACTTGGACACGATTGTGAACTCGATATATCAACAATACCAAGAGATGATGTCTTCAAAATTTGGTTCAAATGTTCAGTTTGACTCAAAAGTGAACTGATTTAGAATTTGGAGGTCAAATGTCAAGGTCTCCTGAAGAGTTATCTTATCTCAGGGTCGTAATTCTAGTTTGATAGAGTAGTGATAGAATCAGTTGAAATGATTTTGGAATGATGGCACCAGTAAGTGGTTCTAGTGGTTTTGGACCATCTGGGAAATAACTGCCCACCACAACATCCACAGAAAGGTCACGGCCGACTGCTTGTTTGTTTCTATATCCACACAGAAAGACACAAACAGTACACTGCACACGTTACCAGACAGAAAATAACTAAAACAACTTCAACCGTTACAAATTTATTCTAACACGACTTCTTCAATTTTCCTTATGGCTGCGTTTCCTTCTTTATGTCACTTTACTTTTTGTGGCTGTTCTGATGTTGGTTTGAAAATGTGTTTGACAGTTTGGCGGAAACTGTTGAAGTAAGTGAAATAAGTTGAGACTCCAAGTGTGAGTGTGTGTGCTCTGCTGCATTGCTCACACACTCCCTCTCTCTCACACTGATTCATAATCGATTCCCAAATGCTCCTACCTGCAAATTCCGGTGGTAGCTCTTCTTGCCTTTCATCTCAACTCAATTCCTGTTCCTGGGGATTTGTCTGATATCAGTGTTTAAAGATTCAGGAGAAAATGATATATTGGCAGAAATTGAATATAAAATAATCCTAGTGATGTTTCCACTAGTCTGTTTCATCTAAATTATATAAATGTCTGTTTTATTTCCCCTAAAACGAGCCCTTTACATTTAAATACTTTATATTTACATCGGGAGCGGGTCCTCTCTACGGAAGTCGCCTTCTTTTTTACAGTGGCCCAGACTGGACAACCTAAAGGGTGAGGTGAGGGGTATTCAGCTGCAACGTGCAACTTCACCACTAGATGTCACTAAATTCTACACACTGAACCTTTAATAAGGGTCAAAGGTTCAGCTGCTGTGGCAAAGAGCCTGACAATTACAGCAGATCCTGATGGAGAAAGCGTGTGTGTTGAAGATGGAGTGAAAACAATTGTGTGTGTGTGTGTGAATACATGTGATTTGCTGAGCTTTTGTTTGTACTTAACGTGCCAGACACTCTGCAATGCTCATCCCACAATGGAAACCCTGCAGAAACAGGGCAAGACGCCCACTGCCTCACTAAGAATAGTTTGCCGTCTCGGTGATGGGCCATACATTCAGCGAACAGTTGCTTTTCAGAACAGACAGGAAATTAAACTTGTTGGTTTTGCATCTGGAGGAGCTGCTGCTGTATTTGTCTGGTTGTGAGGATGCAACAGTGCGGCTGCTTTTTACTCAGTCTCCTGCCAAGTGTCAATGTTAGTTATTTTTTACAATGATCATGATCGTAGAAGTAGAAGGATACAAATGTGAAGAAATAATCTAATATTTATGCCTCACGAGTCTCAACAACATATTTGTAGTCACAGCGAACACAAATATAGATTTATGTCAGAATTTAAAAAACATCTAACCCTAACCCAACCGCCCACTGTCTCCTGCAGAAATCATCACAGTGCAAAGGTGAATGTTGCTGCTCACGGTCGTAAACTCTGAGAAATAAATGTCTGCACAGCCATTTGTATTCTGTAGTTTCAATCACAACAACAAAAACTCTCTACATCATTTTCACGTTCAACTCTGCTACTAAGAGGATCAAGGTAAAACGAAGACACCCCCCGAGTTCCTGACGGTGTTTCATCAACGTAAGCAAACAGAGACGCGTGTTTGATCGATTTAAAATTGAAGCTGCATCGTGTAATTGATTCTCCGCCGCTCCTCCGGTGGGGTGCGGCGAGCGGCGCTTCCTTTATCCAAACAGATAATTATTCTCGCTCTGCAACATCTGACTTCTCTGTCCTCGGCGAATCTAAATGAAAAATAGATGTCATTAGGGCCGCCGTGCCGAAATTGAAAACTGTGACAATATGGAAAACTGCCTGAGACTGGAGTAGAGGCACATCAGTGTGTCATAATAATCAGGTGAATATATTAGTATTGTGATGATGTTTATTTTGTATCCGCGGGCTGTGATTCCCTCCAGCATCCATCTTACTGAAAGTGAAGCTGCTTTGTTTTCATAGAGGAAAATCGCGAAGCTCACTTTGAGCCTAACGAGCGTTCCAGATATGAAACGCTGTCGAGGACGGTGTCGAGTGTCATTTGTCTTGAGTGCACACAGTCCGGCCCGACTGAGGACCGACAGACAACGCAGCCGTGGCTCCTCCCGGGCCGGCGGAGAGGATCCAGGCTGCTGCCGCTCCCTCAGGTGGAGGATCATGGGTCCTCAGAGGCTCCGTGTTGTAGACTCTAGGCCTGTGTCTGAGTAAAGCCCTGCGGTGCTTCGCTGGTGAAGGTGACCTGACACTGCTGCCGTGTGATGGAGCAAAGCCAAAGCGTCTCAGCCCACGGGTCTATATCGTAAAACATACAAAGTATTTGTGTGTATGTGAGTAGCTGCATCCTGCATGGTGGTACACTGGTTAGCATGAAGGTTGGAGGTTCAAATCCCAGTTTGGTTGGGGTCTTTCTTTGTGGAGTTTGCATGTTCTTCCCGTGTTTGTTTCTCCAGCTTCCTCCCACAGTTCAAAAACATGCACATCAGGAGGCTCTGAATCGACTCTGTGATTCGCAACCTGTCCAGAGGAACCAGGAATATTTATTTATACAATGTTAAACAATTGTTGACGTTTTCACAGATTTTTTTCACGGGCAGTAATTAACGGAGGGCATATCTAGGGGGCATATTTTAGTTTGTGCAATTTGAAGCTGCTTGATTGATTTCATGGGACTGTTGTGCCTTGGCAGAGAAATCTGCTCTGGTACCATCCTGGCTGCTGGTGTACCTCGAGCGCTTTATACTTGTTTCTGTTACATGTGCCAGGATGAGTATTGTGTGTGTGTATTTGTGTGTATAAAGCTCTCTACTGTCATATTCATCAGGGTGTGCTTTGTTTATTAAAGAGTGTAGTTACCGTTCATGTTTTCCACTTGGTTAAACCCACATATGTCCCGAGCCTTACGTGCACACGTGTGAAATATGGCAATATGGCATCCCGTTGTTCAGGGATTTAGGAGAGTATCTGCTGGAAGGTGGAGAGAGCCGAGCAAGTGTCTCGCAGCTTTTCCCCCGCCACCGCTGGGTGATGAATAATCTGTTGCGAGGCTACGAATATAAGCTTCTCATTTGTGAACTAATTGCGCCGTCACCGCTGCAGAGCGAGCCCGGGAGCCCCCCCCTGACTGTTTTATGAGCAATTAGAATACAGATGTTGCACGAGGACCGAAAAAACCCTCTTGCTTCCGGTAATTGAACCTGACAGGTTTGACACAAAAATAAATGAAGCCCGTGTCTGGGAAGCAGGAGTCAGATTGAGATGTATAGAGCCTGGGAAATAACTGACTGTTTTATAGGTATCTGTCTTTCTGCAATAGAGAGGTTCTATATTAGATTTACCACCCAGCCCACTGACTTTGAAGGGAGATGTGTTGCAGAGATCTCCAAGCGGGGAGTTGCCTCAGTACTTTCTGGGCTGGATCACTCATGCATGTGCAAGTCTGTGATGTAGCGGCCAAAATAAGCATGGAGAGTGATTATAAAGCTGCAGAGGGGAAGTCAACAAGAGGCCAGCGAGAAGATTGAGTCTTATTTTTATCTGAAGTGATTATTTCACTATTAGAAACTCACTTCTTCTCACAGGCATCATTATGAAACCGAGTTGGTTGAGAAAGAGACGACATCAAAGTGTTTTTTGGGGAGATGGAGACGGGAGCTTTGCGTTATCACGTCCACTCTGTCTAACTCTGTAAAGACGCCGCTTTCAGAGCCGCTGCATAATTAAAGATATCTAAGAGTAGCTCTCTTCTAAAAGGTAGAAGTCTGTGTGTGAGTGGATACCACTCTCTCAGCCCCCCCCCCCCCCCCTGTTCACTGTCCTCAACTTCCGTCTTAGCAAGACTAATGGACGTGTTCAGCCTTTTGTTGAGTCGTACAATCCAGCCGTCATTGCCTATTTCCAGTGTCGGCGGCGGTGGCGTCAAATTGTGTTGCAGCACGAGCTTGGAGAAAATTGCTGTGTTTATGGCGTATGAGCCATGTTCCCCCCCCCCCCCCCCCCCCGCCGCTGCATTCGACAGACTGTGATTACTGTCTTCAGCGCTGGCCTTATTATAACGGACTCGAGAGGTAATCCGCAACTAATGAGAAATAGACACAGGCTGGCTAAATGAAATGGCCTTCCCCGGCAACGCACTTGCACAAATTTACTCATCTGAAATGGAGTCACAGCTGTGATTTGCTTGCTCATGGATTCTTTTGGGGGAGGAAGGGAAGGAGAAACAAAACAAAAACAAGCTTTGAGTTTTTCCAGTTAAGAAAAATTGCTGGTTTGTTTTCCTCCCCAGCGACCTCCTGCTGGGAGACGTGTGACTTCTAGACTTTCATGTTTGCCTTTGTCGAAAAAAAGAAGCTGTTTATCCCTCCATCGTGAAAACGCATCAATTTGCACTAAAAAAAAATTGCATTTCAGTTCATGAGTGTCTCCTGAACACCTTCGCCTGCGGTGGTTATTTATTGCCAGCCAAGTCATTTCCATTGATTCGGTGCGTTTAAGGTTGTGAAGACGTTCTCTGTTGAATGTTTTATGTCTGAACTAAACTCTGAAATGAAAAAATCCGATGCACACTCGGTTTTCACCTGACATTAATTTCTTACCTCAGTGAATACAAATGATCTTCAGTCATTGGCTGCGCTCCCAAAAAGCTATATAGTATATTCTCTGAATTGGATTATCTTTCTCATCGATGATTTGTTTAGTTTGTGATGTTTCACTTTGTCTTTACAGCATCAGATAACTTAATTAACTTAATTAAGAGTTGAACAAACAGTGTGATCAAACAGCGTGACAAGATCAACCTGAAACGACAAGAGAAAAATGTATCTGACGATCAGGATACCATGTTAGTTTGGTTCATGTCCCATCTGTTAACATGGTGGAGGCCGAGTTTATGAACTATATATCAGTTAGCCACCAGGGGGCGATCAAGACGATTCGGCTTCCGGTTTGTTTCGACCTCAGTCAACCTCATGACAACCGGTGTGGTAAATTAGCTTTATTAGAATAGTTTGTTACGATTTCTGCAGCACAAGATGCCTCGTTACCACCTGTCAATCAATACACACAACTTGTAAGATGGAGTTACAGTCTTGACAAGTCTCAATGACAAGAGAAGATAAATATACTCACATTTAGGCTTGGGGACATTTAGCCTGACCTGCCGTCAGTTAGCGGGATTTGATTTTTCCTTGGTGGGAGTCACCTGCCTGTCCACATGACGGCCAATTGACAGCTGTCAATCAGAAGTCAGAACTATGGAGGATCTGAGCCTTGATAAAATCCAGTTTTTTTGAGTTTTCAGGTCCTTTAAGGTTTTTAGTCGTGAAACACTCTCGTGTGACTCATGGGAATGAAAGTGGAAGGAGAACCCAGTCAAGCTCTGTTTTATCTCCCAGTGATCTGTGTGTATCTGAGCTGCTCAGTCCCTATAGATGGCAGTCTCGAGCCGCAGTCAGCTGTGCCCCCCCCCCCTTCCTATTACAGAGAGCCTCAGACTTGATGTAGACACATGCACACACACTCACATGCACACACACACTTTTCCTCTCATGCTTACACAGCCTTCTCTTACACACACCTGCTTGCAAAAATAGCATTCACCTAAAAACTGGAAAGAAGTGGGACGTGATGCAGGAGGCGGAGGAGGAGGAGGAGCCGCGGTTCGGTGGCCGGAGCACCGAACTGCTCGGGTCTTACTCAGCCTTCACATTAATGTTTAATCCCGCAGGCGCTAACAACTTGTGTTCGGGGGCGATTGGTTTCTATAAAAAGGAAACGACGGTAACGGCCACAATCAATCCCTGCTTCCCAACATGCTTCTGCATTTCACAGAAAATAAAAAGCTCCTCCGGCCTGTGCATGTAGATTTTACGAGCACAGGATTGCATAAGAAATCATGGCACCCCCCCCCCCCCCCCCCCCCCCCCCCCCCCCCCCCCGAATGACCCAGCAAACATCTGCACCCTGCTCATGTGCCCTTGAAAGTGAAGCCTTAATACTTACTCTGGTGTGCTGCTTGTTCTTTTTTTCTTTCCCTCGAGCTATAGGGGAAAAAACGGAAAAGACAAATCTCTCCTGCAGAGAAATCAATAGAACGTAAACAGGGGGAAAGTATTTCACAGCCTTTTGATACCTGGAACTATGAGCTCCCATGGTACAATTGGGTTTGGGTTAAAAGCAGAATCTCATAAAATATGGATGTGCGGTGAAGGACGGCATTTCATATGTACATGTACTAAAAAGGCCTTTTATTATTCCCTGACCTTAGTTAAAGTGTGTTAAGCCGCTCGGTAATTCAATGCTAAGAGGGAGGAAAAGTTTTTTTTAGCTCCGTAGAACAAGACGGAGCTTTGCTTGTCAAACTGCGCACGTGTACCACGGGCGGCCACGGTTCGATACCGCAGAGATGAGTTGTAATTAAATATCTACACAGTAAGTGAAGGTGTAAGTGTTCTGATCCTTTTAGAGTGAGGAGTAAAATAAATAATAAATATAGTATTTGGACACGTTTGATCGGATGAAATAATTTTCATAAAACCTGTCTCCTGCATGTTAGTGGATGGGACATGTAGTACAACTGTCACTCATCACATGATGTATGTTCAAGTGTCTCCAGTAAGTTTGGTTTTAATTAGCTAATTGATGCTATAAAGATGGGGGGAAACCTGATTGACAGCTGAGAGCGTGTAGCGGCAGGACCTCGATATCTGCCGAGTAATCAGTCACTACTGCCGTATAGATATGATGGATGGATAGATACAATTCTCATTTATAACCCAACGTACAGCACACGTCAAATCCCACAATTTTTTCATTATCATGATATATTTCCTACCTTTTAATATCAAGCTCTATCATCTAAATAAATGAAAACCACTTGGTTATTGACAAATTGATATATTCAGCTTTATTGTTGATTCTAGTTCAAGTCATTTCTCCATTAGTCACTTTGCAGCCAGTGAGATATCGTCGTGCGCTCTGAAAATGGCAGCCGGCGTTTTCCTCGCTCCTCAGTTTCAGCTGTTGACACTGCAGCGGGGGGGGGGGGGGGTTCGGCTGCGGCTATGACACTAATGTAATGTGATCGGTTCCTTGTAATGAGGTGAAATGAGATGACATTTCACTTGACAATCAATCAGGAGCCCGATCCCCCGTCGGTCAGAGCGTCCAGACGTCAGCGTGTCGATGGGCAACAACAGGCCGGTGGTTAATGATGCAGCAGGATGAGTCCGCTCATTCACAACGTCTCCATTCGACTTCACAGCCGCTGCATTCAAAATAAACACCAGATTCAGTTCTGCAATCGTTTTATTTGGTTAAATTTCTTTTTAATGTTGTTTTAATGGGATTTGTTTTTACTCACAGATAAGGCAGCAGTTTGGATCTGACCTAAGTCCTGCGTCTGTAACGAATCGTTAATTGATTCAATTAGTTATTAGAAATGATGAGGATGTCCAGTGTCGTCCCAGGAGACCTCTGTGTGTCAGACAGTATCTGATTTCATCTCTATCTTATTGTCTTATAGGAGTTTCACCAGTTTCCAACTTGTTACTGGTGTGGAAATGTTCCCATAGTGTAATAAAGTCCTGTTAACACTCTACCCCAACTTGTTACCACCAATCAGCTCATGAATTTGTTGGTTTTTTAAATATTCTACTGCAAGTCCCTGTCTCACAACCACAGCATATGCATGTTGTGCATGTACCTATCTAGCTTCATTAACATCTTGATAATGCACCTTTAAAATAACAGTGAAATGCGGCACTACTCACCTCAGACCAGGCTTCTGTTGGTGATTGGCAGTTCATGCACCTTTACAAGGGGAAGTTCGGATCCCAGGAATTTGTTTGCAGCACTGACTTTTGGGTTTAAAGGGGATCGCGTCCCCCTCTCGTCCTCCAGCAAAATCACCTACTGCCTGTCCAGACAGCAAAGTGCCCACAATGCACCTGACCGAGCTTCCATGGGCTCCAGTGCAGTACATGAGGCGCTGGACAGGAAAACAACTGTTGGTTATTCAGGCCACGTCACCTCCGTCACCATAATGTGCTTCAACTTCTGTTTGAGGACTGCTGGTTTCAAATGACCCATTATATGTGTGTGTGTGTGTGTGTGTGTGTGTGTGTGTGTGTTTGTGAGTGAAGTGGAGTGTGAGGGGTTAAACAGGGCTGGGGTTGATCCTGTCTGCCCTGGCTTGGCCCTGGCTCGCTCCTCTCCTCTGCTCACTGAAGCTGAAAATAGGTCCGGGGCTTCGGGCCCTCTCCCTCTGCACGGCTCACTGCTGAAGCGCAGCACTGGAGCACTTTGGATTCACAGCATCGCAGCACACTCTCTGCTGGACGAGCCCATTGATATGAGAAGTGATGGACGCGCTCACGACGAGTGATCCGATTAAATGTTCAGGGCGCCGATCTCCTAGTGCAACTCACTTCATGCTCTTTTACTTAGGCGGATTATTATTGGTTAAATCAAAACACAAGAATCGCTGCAAATAAGCAAATTATGGGCTGTGGTGTTATGACCCTCAGCTCCATAATAGATTATAATACATTTCTCAAACTTAAGTCACAGAAAATGCAATTTTTGCATTCTTCTGCACCATTGACAGCCGTGACCAGAGGCATTGTGCCCGACCGTCTGCCCCACTCCCATGATGCAATATCTCACCAGCACCTTGAGGGATAATTATACAATTTGGCACAAATGTTCATTTAGACTCACCGATTAGAGATGGAGGTCAAAGGTCAAGATAGGTCACCTATGAGCCCACACAACACGCTCGGGGCTGAAGAATCCAACTGCTAATTATAGCACAATTTAGCACCACCAAGGATTTGTGTAAGTTATCTGCTGGATGTGTATTTCTCCACCCAGCTCTTTGTCGTATCAATAAAGGCTTGAATGCCTGTAAATATCTTGAATAAGAGAGAAAGAAATCTTACTACTAACTTATGTAAAAACTGTATCTTTAAAAACAATCAAAACAGCTTTTACGAATAGTTAAAGGCTGAAGTATGATGGCGAACAGCTTATTAAAGCAGACAGGCATTCAGCCTGCGTGGCTCGTCCTTATTACACCAGTGACTTTCACTGGAACAGTTTTGTTTACAGTGTTTTCACGTCAGGAGACATTTCTGCTCCTGAAACAGGTTTGTACTGTGGCACCGACAGTTCTGTCCAGGCTCAGACGACCGAACCCAACAGAGACTCTCTCTCTCTCTCCTCATTTGCTCTCTTCTCCTGTAACTCCTGTCTATGGCACTCAAGCGTGATATAAATCCTCCTAATGCAAGTTGAAACGAGAACATACAGCCATGTTCGGCCCATTTATCACCCTCCACTTGTATTTACTCCATTAGCACGGAGACAGCAGCCAGCCAGATTCAAAGTGATTAACGCTTTTGCCTTAATTGTCGTGTGTGTGTGCCTGTGAGCGCTCCTCCAGGTCTTCGAGCTAATGACCGTCACCTGCCGATCGATAGGGATTTGATCACACGCCTGTCAGCGAGTCACATGTACCAGCAGACGTGGGGCGGTGGATGATTGAATGAGTTTTTCAAATGGAGGAAGACTGTGATCAAAACGATCTGCAGAGATGAGGAGTCAGATCTCGACATGTTCTAGGGATTAGAGAGATTTTCCTCCATTTTATCAGTCCATCCATCCATCCCCCGCCTGTCTGTCCATTTATCCCTCCATCCATCCACCTATCCATCGGCCCGTCCATCCCTCCACCTGTGTGTCCATCCATCTATCAACCAATGCATCTATCTGTCCATCCCCCGCCTGTTTGTCCATCCATCCATCCCCCGCCTGTCTGTCCATCTAGCCCTCCATCCATCCATCCATCCCCCGCCTGTTTGTCCATCTATCCCTCAATCCATCCATCCATCCGATCAATCCCTCCAACTGTATGTCCATCCATCTATCAACCCATGCATCTATCTGTCCATCCCTCCACCTGTCTGTCCATCCATCCATCCCCCGCCTGTCTGTCCATCTATCCTCCATCCATCCACCCATCCATCCCTCCATCTATCCCTCCACCTATCCATCCGCCCTTCCATCCCTCCAACTGTGTGTCCATCTGTGCATCCTCACATCCATCTAACTGTATGTCCATCCACCTATCAACCCATGCGTCTATCCATCCCTCCACCTGTGTGCCCATCTATACATCCATCCCTCCACCTATCCATCCCTCCATCTATCCATCCGCCCCTCATCCCTCCACCTGTCTGCCCATCTATACATCCATCCCTCCACCTATCCATCCGCCCGTCCATCCCTCCACCTGTGTGTCCATCTATGCATCCTCCCATCCTTCCATTTGTCCATCCCTCCACCTGTCTGTCAAGCCTTCCATTAATCCACCTGTCTGTCCACCAGTCCCTCCTTCCGTCCCTACCATTTACCCATTTGGGACTGGAGCCAACAACAGAATCGTGGTAGTTAAAAGCCCATCAGTCACAGACCTAAAAAGAAGTGTAATCTCTATTTGCTCCATTCTTTCGTGATGCCAGGGCTTGGGGATATTTAAATCTCTTAATATATCTGTATTCTGCACACTCCCACACATCAGTGAATCATATCAGGCAGTCTCTCCCTCTCTCGTCTGCATTTCACTCCACTTCATTTGTTTGCTTTGTTTCTGGGGGAGTGTGTAGTGCCGCCTGTCTGCTCACTTAAAGCCCTCGCTTCAGCTCGGCTTTGTCTGCGACAAGTCATATCGCCGAGCGAGCCTCTTGCCAATAGTCGTACCTTGCACGAGTGATACAAGAACGCTGGCATCAATTAGGCAAAACACAACGAGAGCATGGCGGCACATCAATATTTATTTCATCTGCATATAAATGAGATTGGGTTTTCGGGAGCCATTTGCTGATGAACCGCTCCCTCTCCAGAGTTCTCTGCCAACACGACTCTACTCTCGTTATGACCGGGAGGCGTGGGGGTGAGGCGAGGTGAGGGCTGCGGGGGGGAGAGCTGGGGTTTAGTACGAATCGGGAGAGATTTCAATGTTTCCGTTTTTTTGATCTCTCAAGTTTCTTTCTGGCAGCTTAAGGTTTCACTTTATCTGCAGTTGGAATTAACGCAGCGGCCCGTCTGAAGCGATTTCTGTAAAACGAGACGGATTCTCCGGGGTCAGAGATCAAGTCCTGGCAGCTCACAGGCCCAGACACTGGAAGTAATAGCACAGGGGGGGGGGGGGGGGGGTTGACACTGATGGTGGAAGAAGTCACGTCTGTGGAGGGCTCTAAGCTGGAGACTCAATCGCATGTCAAGCTCTGTGTAGGCCACCCGGCCCCGGGACGAGTCGGGCTGGGACCACGTCCAAAGCCAGCATGGGGTCTCGTGTGCAGGCATTGGTGTCCCCGCCCGAGACTGCACGGGGGGGGGGGGGGATAACATGGTTTGTGCTGAGGGAAGATGTCGGTGAACCAGTCAATGGAGCCGTCCGTGGAAGTTTGAGTCCTCCGCCGCCTTCAGCTACTCGAACTGTACGAACCAGCGAGCAACAGTGATGGGACCTGACAGCCTTTCCCCCCCGCCTGGTTCCTCGAAAAGAACAGAAACAAGCTGAGCCTGAAACATGCAAGTGTGTTTTCTCATTACACACACGTGTAGAGAAGAACATGGTGGCCCCCCACGGTTTTCAAGATTACCTGAGAGGACAATCTTTAAATGGTTTGATGTGTTTGACCGACAGTCGATATTCAAACTGATTTTCAATTTCCAATGATGCGAAAAAGACACAAGCAGCAAATCCTCAGATGTTGGAGACTTATGAAGATGAATGCACAGGCAAACCTTTAAGCCCCAACTTACAAAGGCACTGCTGCACTCTCTGTTTTATTGATGAAACGCGATTTGAGGACCTTTTTTAATTGTTGGCTTTGCTCACGCTGAGTTCAATGAAAACTGTTTCAAGTGAGAAAAAAAGCAAAATTGAGACGCAGGGAGTTGCTTAAATTCTGAGCGGCATGCCAACAGCAGTCTCAGGCAGTGGCCGCTAACGACCAGTAAAATCCTCTTGTATCGTTGCCAGCCTCTAGATTTGTTGCTATAGTTCCTTTTTATTGCCGTATTTAAGATTGTGATTTATTGTCTGAAATATTAGTTCATGTCCAAACTTCTACAGTTAAGTTATATCAGAGAACAACGTATTTTTTGGAAACTTTAAGAAAGAATAAGCAGATTATTGACCACATAATTAATGCTTTTTTTGTTTTACTAACTTCTCCATGATTTGCTGTAGTACCACAGCATTTCTTCAGCCTCCACCAGGCCTCTCTTGTTTGTGAGTTCTTCCTCTGAGATCCACTTGATAATATCACCCGAGCATCGAATGAGATCGAGAACACGGGAAAACATCCGGCGCTCCAAATCAAACTCGGGGTCTTGAAAGCCGCTCAACGAGGAGGCCCCCCCATCGACTCTGCTCCTCGAGTCTGAGTCGAGAGCGCCGTTCTCTCCAGAACAGATATCAAGCTCTTCAGGGAGCCCTTCACAGCAAATGGCCAGAATAGATCAATGGTGGCAAAACACAGTGTTTCTCTTTTCATCGGCTTTTCTGCTGTAGCGTTTCAAACTGAGATCAATGTCCCGTGATAAACCTTCAGAGGGGCTGAACTTCTTCTCTTTCGCCTTCTGTTGCTTAACTCGCAGAGCAAGTTGGGTTCAGTGCTTTGTCTTGACCTCAGGACGGGAAGGCCTGTTGCTGACCGCTGTCGGGATCGTAATTAACCTCTTCTCACTCACAGCGAAGAAATCAATGAGCTGCCCTGCGCTCTCATTATTGGGAAAACAGACCGTGCAAACCCGAGGTCGGCTTAAATGTTGATTTTCTTTAGTCACTCTTGCTCTATTTGAGAGTCTTACGGGTAATCGTTTGCCCTCAGAGTTTAAAAGCTTTCTAAAGTGTGTGGTCAGATCTGTTTATCACCCGGATCCTCAAATGACATTTCACATTCAGCAAATCTGACTTTTGTGGGAAAATTGAATCAAATTAAATGCCATATTTTCTTTCTTTGAGAAAACAAAAGAGGACGTGATTGTTTGTTAGGGGAAAAGTTGAAGTACTCTGTAAATACCCCGAGAGAGAAGATTCTGGGATTCAGCGAGTCTGCTGCTGGACTCTGGCAGCGAGTTATGAGCTGCAGCCTTTCATGTGAGCCAGGGCCGGGGCTCTGAGCCCAGTGCAGACAGCCAGGGGCAGCCCGTGATGGGGATGTTTCCAGTGGGGGGGTGACAGGGGAGAATTTGGGACGGTTGACCGGTTGCACTGTTGTGGCTGAGCTGCTGAGAAGGCTGACCTGAATGGGCCGGTCGGAGCTGTGCTCACAGGGGGAGCGTGCGGAGGCAAGTGAACAGTTTTCACTGAGTCTGATCAGACTCCGAGGGAACTCCTCCTCAGATGTCATCGAGTTAACAGGAATACAAAAGGATTGAATCAAGGGTTAGGGTTTTATTTGATAAAAGAAATTGCGCTTTAGATGCATTTAGTGTACAGCATTTTGACTTATTATTTTCAGACATTAAGTACTTTGTGATTTACTGTAAATAAACTACAGCTTTCATCTTTAAAGCAAAAATACCAATATAGTGATTCTGGGTTTTCAAATGGAAGTTTGCTGGTTTCCCTCATTGTCTTTGATATTAAATCAAATATCTTTTAACTTTTAGACTGTTGGTAAAGTTAAATCAACTTTTAAGATTTACAATGCTACAAGAAATTATGAAAACAAATATTAGTCCATAGCTTCTAACAATTAATTCAATTCAAATGAAAGCACCTATAAATCGTATAAATACTTCGGGAGCAGTTGTACCAGATTTAAGTACAATATTGATATATTATCATGTCATAAATTTGTCTTAGCGAGCGTGTTACCAAAAGCTTTTTACACACTTGGCAGACACGAGGCCACATTAGCATTCGTTTGGAGTCGTGCTTCTGGCCACCTCACAAATGTAAGTGCAATATTCATTACCGTTGGAGCTTTGGTCCGACCTCAGCCGACTCCTGAGAGAAACGCCTGGCTCTTCAGCTGCTAAGTGATACTCCGAGTTCAACGAGTGGCTGCAAACTTTATCCCTGTTCGGTGCCGGGCGGGGGTTTTACAGCTGTGTCTCGAAGCAGTGACACTTGTGTGGTGTGAAAACAAAACAAGAGGCTGAAAGATGACTGGAGGGGAACTGTGGTACTTATGTCAATACACTAATTTATATATTTTCCATTTATTAATAAACATCTATATAATCATTGCAGCTTTTTTTTCTTCAGGCTGCTATATCACTTAAAATTTTAAAATATGTTCACCAAAATCTCAAGTTGAGAATGTAGACTGTAAATAAAGATGGCTGACACGTCTCCACTTTCTCCCGTTGTACTAAAGTGAAGCCAAAATATTCCGGATATGGTTGGAGCCATTTTGTGTCTCAGCTGTCAATAATCGAATAACTAATTAAAACCATCTCTGTGTGATATAAACTACCTTAAAATGACAGACACCAATTTTGAGAAACTATTATTCATGACTCTTTCAATTTTGGTCCATGTCCCATCCACTAACATTGCTATACTGCAGCCAGCCACCAGAGGGCGATACAAATGATCTGGCGTCACTTCTGAGGAGCTGTCATATCGTCTTTGTATCCAAACTATGGTTGAGACCAAAATGGAGAATGCGCTGCTTTGTAAATGCAGAACATTTGATTTGCATCATGACCTTTTTAGTTGAGACGATGTTTCAGACACCAGATGCTTAATAATTCACTGCAGGCGTCCGGGGCTTCAGAACGCGTCTCCCTCCCAAAACTTCCTCCGTGCACTCCAACATGATGCTTGTTGAGTGGTCCCTGTACAACCGTGGAGAGCTGTAGACAGATTCATGTTGAAATCCTGTTGAGATCTGACCTGACAAGGGTTCCTCTTGGAGTTTGATTACCTCAGATGATCTACACTCACTGCAGCTTCCAGTCGGCGCTGCACTGAAGACGTTCTCATCCAGAGGCTGCAGGCTTGTGCGTTGGTTGTTTGTGTGCGTGTGTGTGTGTGTGTGTGCTGTTTATGTTTGTATGCTTGTCTGTGAAACTCTCTGGTGCTTCCCAGTTTTCTCTCAACGCATTGGTTTCTCTATAAAAGGCGTGCGGCTGGGGGACGTTGACTCAGATACAGTTTCCCCCCACTTTGCTCAGTAAGCTGTGATCTGGAGTGGAGCTGCCAAATGCAATTGGGCGAAGAGGCCTTTGAAATGCGCCGTGATTGGCTGTGTGTGGCGGCTGTTTTGACAGCGCAGGTTGTGATGTGGAGGCAGTTGTTGAAGCACCAGTCGCTCTGTTGGTCACACTGTGCTGGGTTTCCATACTTCTCAGATGTAATCGTGTGTGCGAGTAAGAAAAGTTCTAGTAAATCACTTTAAACCAGAGTTTGTGTCCGTGCACTTGTACCTGTATCTTTGTGGCGACCATTTTGACTAAAGACTTTACAGATTGAGGATTGCTTTGGGAAATTTTGGACATTTTTGGTGGTCGTCAATTTTTTTAAACAGGTTGTTTGAGGTTTTCCGACGAGCTGCTGGAGTTAGAATTCGGTTTAGGATGGAGTGAGGCTTTTAGTTATGATTCTCAGTGGCCGGGTAATGAGTAAGATTGTGTCATTACTAAATCTGCTTCCAGACTTCCACTGAACTCTTGAAAAAGAGGGACCATACAAAAGAAAGAAGCTGTCAACTTGGAAAGAAAGATAAGATTCGAGAGAGTAAACAAGTACACATGCTTTCCCCTTCAGAATCCATACGTCATGTTCTGCCTCCTGCTGCTCTCCCCAGAATCTGCTCCTCGCCTGAAGGTTCGGGCAATTTTCCCGTTCTTGTGAACTATAAACATCTTTAGCTAGGGTTAGATTCAGGGGTACTGTGTCCGTGTGTGAGTAGAGAAAGACTTGTGTGTTTGTGGTTCTTTCTGTGGGTGATACCAGGAAGCCAGCATCTCTCTGACATTAAATTTCAGACCAATATTTCATTACCCTTTCCCCCCTGAGTCTCACATTGTCGCAGTTCATTAAAACATAATTGAAAAGGAATATTCAGCGGCTCACTTTGCACATACGCCACTTTACCCCATTACACTTGCTAAGGAAACATTTACATAGAACAGAACATCATCTCCGTTGTGTTTGCTCACAGAAAGCTACATGAGCCGCTTTATCGTTTCCCATAATTCATCTCCGACAGCACAAATAAACATCGCGGGGAAAGTGTTGGGATATGCAAAGCGTGATTCAGCAGCAGCGTTTTTTTAATCTTTCTTCCATCAGCTTCTATTACCGACGTTTGCCGAGTTCAGCAGACCAGAGAGCTCCGGGGCTCTGATTGGGTCAGTTCAATTAAACCGGCTCCAGCAAGGTGTAATGAAAACTGTGCTGTATCAGTAACAATGCGTCAGAGTAAACCCTGTGGTGCCCATTACGTTTTTTTTTTGCTATTAGCTTGCGACCTATTAATATCAATAAACTCCATACAGCTGTGTTAGAGTTGCCCTGAGTCAGTCCTCGCTCAACCACACACTCCTCACGTCACCGGTGAAGCTTCACTGAGACACCGATGTGCACCACACCGTAAACAAGGCCATGTGTTTTCACTTCTTCTGGAGAAATGAAAGTCGGCTACTGTTGAAAGTGATGACAATCATGTTTTTGTCTCAAGGGCAGAAACGATTTATTCTTTCCATATCAATTTTGAAGGGAGTGCAACTTTTTGGAAGTCCCAGAGCCATGATTTTAATTACTTTAAACTTACATCAGTTTTGAGGTAATTCCAGTCAATTACAACTCGGGTTGTTTTGGCAATGAGGATAACCCTGAACTCACCAAAGTAATTTTCAAAAATTCAAGATAATCACAATATTCTTTCGTCCTTTCCACCTGAGTCGACTATAAACTATAGAGAAAGATGGACTAGAACTCTTGAAATTGAAATGTATCTCTAGGGATTCAAAAATAACAGAAGTCGCAATACATAATTTCATCGTGGGTTATCTTTGCTTTCTGGATGTGGGTCCTGCCTTTAAAACAAAAGCCAGACTCAAATGTATTCTTGTGGCCCTCTCTCCATCCATCTCTCTCTTTCCCTCACAGGAGGAGAAAACCTCCGGCCGATCCTGGCGTCTCCTCTTTTGTCAGTTTTTATTATGTCTCCTCCTCTTAGCCCTGATCACACCTACGACTCCAGATGTTCAGCATAGGGATCCAAATGTTCTCTCAGATGCTCTTATTGTTATGAATATAATGAGTTACTGCCTGTGACTTGGGGGGGGGGTTAGTGTTAAGACTTGTGTTATTATCAATCTTGAAATATTTCTCTGTCTGGGGTTTTCATAACCAGATAATGGAAGAAAAAAAAACCAGGAGCACATAGAATATAATTACATCACTGAGTGAGATGGACCTGCTCTGGTTCTTCGGAGCAGAGTCTTAACTATGACAGAAGTAATGCTGTTGTCAAGGCAACCACATTGTAAAGCGCCGAGCTCGGTCTTTTTGCTGCTTCGGCCTGAAAGCATCCATCTCTCAGTGGGGGGGGGAGACTCGACTTTGTCTTCCATATGTGAAAACTGTCGCGGCCGAATTATCCGTTTTATTGAGGCGACAGTTTGACAGGAGATGGATCCTCGTCATGTCAAGCGAGGGGAGTTTTCTTCCTGACTGACTGACTGACTGCCAGAGTTAGTCTGGGTGCATCCCCCCTCCCCCTTCTCCTCCACCACCAGCCGACCAAGGTGAGGCTATTTCACACGCTCCTGGATCTCGAAGCCAACGTTTGTGAGCAGCTTCGATGAGCTCGCTTGGTTTTCAGTCCCCCCCGCCTCGCTGTTGAGTCGTCATTGGAAGGGCACGTTCATGGGAGTATGCATCTTTATGTTGAATTCACTTAGTCTTTATTTACTTTGATGGGGCTTTCAGACGGGCACTGAGGTGTGGACGTTTTCCAGAAATGTTTCAAGAGGGGGTTGTATGCTAGAACGCAAATGTCCTTCTGGGTTGCTCGGACATGCTCTTGAACTTTCGGTGCCAGACTTAAACCGTGTGAGAAAACATCTTGAAAATGTAACAGCGAGCGAGTGGACGTGTTAATACAAAAGAGGTGTCATACATGTAGATGACACCAACCTGGAAAGACGATGGGATACAAGAGCTTTATTGTCGAGATGGAATAAGTTCACAAAAGTTGAGCATGATTTCAAAAGATTTGAACGGCTTCTACTTCACCTCTTTGAATTTACTTCACTGCAGATTTATGCTTTGACTTTTATTCTCACATCTGCATCCCAGCGTTCGCCCCCCCGCCCCTCGGTGCCAGGACGAGCCGCAATGCACGGTGTGCAGCGGCCAGACTTTCTGTGTCATCAGTCATTTTAAACTCATTTCCAGCGGCTTTATCAGGCAAACAAAGCCCTTTCCAGTTGCCCTTTTGCAGCCGACGACGCCTCAAATGAATAAATAAACAGCCCCATTTCAGGATTATTATGTTTCCTCTACAAATATAGAAACAAGGAGAAAGGGGGGAAGGGAGGGGAAATAGCCTGAAAGGAGGGTGGCACAAGAATGACTCGACAAAGCGATAAGCAGCGATGACTGAGAGGAAGGAGAGGGATAAGACTTCACAAGGCCCTGTTCAAACAGCTCTGAAGTTTAATTCCATTTGATGCTTTATTGGTTGGCCACACAGCAGCGATGTTTAGGCTGCTGCAGAGGGGAAGCTGGTTAAAAGCTTGGGCAGGTGGCCTGAGGCAGCTTTAAGTGATGGAGAGCAGAACGGGGAGACAACGGTTTGCTAATGATTAAGCACCGGGGAGGATTCACGTTTCCAAGGAACATTAAAAAGGAGCTGTAAACATCCTAATCGTGAATTAGTAGCTTAATGTGTTAATTGCCCTGTTTGTATTCAAGTGTTATAATTTCCAGTTGCTGGTTTGGATGATGGCTTCCTGAAAACAAACAAATATGCAACACTTCTGGGAACTACCGTGTTCATGTGTTCTTCAGCTAATTTGAAAACCGTAGTGGAAAGAGTCGGACAAGTTCTTGACCATAAAACCTCCAAGGAACTGAGATCACATGAATAGATTTGGACTTGACACGATGAAAAGCTTGTCCTCAGAAAGTGAGCGGAGGCTGAGTGGACACCTTATTTGTAGTGTCTGCTCGGCCACTTTGCCACAAGGGCACCGGCGGCACATGGATCCTCCAAAGACAACTCCCAGTGAACCAGAAAGAAGTGATATAAGGACTTTGTGTCCTTGGTGTCTTTCTATCCCTGCATGGCCATGTAACCCCCTGAAAATAGACCCGCTGCTCACTGCCCGCGGGGGATTATTGTTTGTATGATCCCGTTCAAATCGATCTTATATAACAAATAGAATAGTTTGACTTTTCATTATTTTAGCAGCAGGAAGCCACGACCTCTGAGGTCCACCTCATCTCTTTGTGATGACGTCAGTGTGGTTTGTGATGCTCGATACAAAACGTGTTGATAAAACCTCTTTGTGCCTCAAAAACCCCAAAATGCACATAGTTCAAATAATAAATTGAGTGTCGAGAAATGTTTTATTCATGTTTTTACATTAAGAAATATTTTTGAATGAGTATGATTCGTGTGTTAGTGTTGCAAAGTTTTATGAGTTTTATAGTTTATTGAACTTTTAGATGAGTTTGTGCAGAGTCTTGAGATATGAAACATTTATGATTCTGCAGCAGAATTACCAATGCCAACTGACTACATAAATTGAGGCCTTAGAAAATTTTAAATTTGTTTTCCAATATGTTCTTAAGTTAGGTTTGAGTTGGTGAAAGAAGCACGGCAGCTTCCGAGGCTCATGCAGCACTTATACATTCAAATTATGTTGTTCAGGTGGAATGGGCAAAGGCTAATCCTCATTGGATAAGTCGGCATCAGAGAGGAAGGTAATCGGTGCTTGTTGAGGAGATTCAGATGGAAGAACAAGCAGCCAGATGAGCAGAGAGAGTCTCTCTGCCAAAGCAGGGTCGGCCGGTGATTTGATAAACTGTATAAAATAAGCCGGAGTCAAGTGTGAGGTACGAGGGGCCGGCAGGATTCATGTTCAAGTGCGACCTCTGGTTTGCCTCCACGTTTCCAGAATCTTGCCCTGTGTGCTCCCCTCTCTGTTCAGACACAGCTTCTCTTCAGGATGGTGAAAGGAGCCTTTCTCAGGGGTGATAATAGGAGACTTAACCGAGTGCTGGAGTTCTCAGCAACAGCCAGTGGCTTTTAGGTAAAACTGCCAGTCAAGCTAGTGAGGGCAGCCAGATTTAGCTCTATGCTTGGACTCTGAGATTTAAGTGCTCGAGTGTGGCTGAGCTGCTTGGATAGAGGGTTTCTACCTACCTGACTGTTCGGCTAGTGTATAATAACACAGCTTGATATCTTCTGAGGAAGGTAATGACGGGTCAAGCCACCATTTGACGTTGGTCTCCGGCTCTTACAGGAATCCTGACCCAACCTTTGGCACACGTCACGCTGCGTGTGCTGAGCTGATAGATATTTTCTTTCTTCTATTACTATAATTTCCAGTCTTTCCATTCGGATGATAATCTAAAACAGATTTGAAGCTCTGCAGACCATCTCTCCAGGAGGGACCCATAAAGTCTGAATCACTTGAGTCAATGATTTGAAGGAAATAATGTTGTGAGAGAGCAATTTTCCAGTGTTAACAACCACACAAAGTGCTTTACACAACACGGCGCCTTCAGACACACATACATCAACATCGTCTACTACACCCAGACTCGTGCACCGTGTATTTACTCATACAGTAAACGGTACAGTGGGTGAATCATCAGTTAGCCCAGTTCCGTGACTGCATGGAACTCGCAGCCGTTGCTTTCCCAGTAGTGCAAATTCATGCAAAGCAGTTTTCTCAGCGGAGGTAGAGCACCTGCTTTCAAGTAAGAACAGGTTCAAATGAAGTTCGGCCAACTTTCTGGTCCAGCAGCATCTTTCCAGCACAAAATGAAAAGGATGTCAGGGTGCAGGCACGTTATGGAAGACATGATTTCCTGTGGATACTAAAAGGCTAGTCGATAAAAATACCCTCAAAACTCTTCTTCCAAAAAGCATTTAAACAGGTATACACAGATCCTGATTACGCGGCAGGTTCGGTGATAGGAGCTCTCGCAGGCTGTTCCCCATCAATCCACTGCTTGGCCAAAATCTGGACGGCACCGTGGCACATGAAGTTGATATTTCATTTCCTTCTCCAGCAGCACTATCAGAGTCCCAATCCCCGGCTAGAATGGACCGGCCACCCACCTGCCAGAAGACAAACTCTGCACATCAGAAACACCATCATACACATGCTCACACATGAACAGGCAGCAGGTGCGCCGAGTGGGGAGCCGGGGATGGTCAGCATGAAGCTGCAGAGGGGAAGGTGTGTAATCACCTGTGGGTTCTGGAGAGCTGGAGACACTGTGGGTGTGTGCATCTCAGGATGGTGTCCTTTGATTTCAGGAAATGAGTGGGATGTCTTTTAGGGCTGTACACAAATCAGATTAGTCTGTTTCACTATGAAAATGTAATTATTGTTCCCCTTTTTTATGCGTAGGCTGTCAAACTTAAGTTTTCACATCAGCAAACATGAACAAAATGTGTTTGAAAGCTTTACTTCACACCTTATAAGGCAAGTTATGTTTTTCCATGCACGTGAACAGATGCTTTTTTACTCCTTCATAGTGAACTTAAGAAAGTTATTGGATTCTCTGAAATACATGGAAAACAATGGTTGGAGCTAAATGGAATTGATGGATGATGCTATCAATTTTAATGAATTAATACAAATAATCTAATAAGTAATTAATGTAAAACTCTAACTTGAGCAAAAGCAAACAGAAAATCCTTCGCTCTAGCTTTAGATCCCGAACATAATCCCAATTTTGTTTGTTATTGTTCTTGAATGAACCCCAGTGTTGAGACAAAATGATGCTGTGACGATGAGCAGAGGAAAAGTGAACACATGCTGTCGCCACTTAAACTGACTCATGTTGCAGGAGCAAAATATTAGTGTTTCTTGGTGTGTGTCTGTGTGTGTGTGTTCGTGAGACTCCATCTGAAGCCAGTTGGTGTTTATGGTTTCCAGCACATTTCACCACAGACTTGGCATCATGTATGTTCATTGAAGACTAATCAACAGCGCGCAGTGTGTGTCTGCAACGAGCTGGCGAAGGTTTGAAGCTCATCCTGAACTTTTAATTAGTCTGATTATCCAAACAGCTGTCTGCTGGCGCTCCCTCCGCCTTTAATGCACACACACACACACACACACACACACACACACACACACAGTGCGATGATGCTACATATGTGCCCGCCGCCGGGCGCCCTCGGAGCACGGCGTGATAAATATTGTCGGCGCGGCTCTGATGACGGCGCTCCCAGCTCTGACTGACTGTCAGCACATCCTCCATGCTGGATTCCTCTTGATGGAGTGGAAGGTTTTCAGGCTCCAGCAGGAGACTTTGAGGACTTGGCTGTCATGAGGCTGCTGAGGTTTTGGTTTCATACGTCGAGTGTGTTACATGTGCATGTGTTCCGCATGTATGACGACCAGGGGCGCTTGGTACCTGTCGCTGAACCGTGTCAAAATAGTTGATTACTGTACGAACTCTGTAGCTGCAGAAACATAATTATTCTCTGCTTTAAGTTCAGTTACAAATATACAGAAATATAAATTTTCTATTTCTATTATTACGATTTTCATCAACAGCAACTTAACAAAAGTCCAAAACATAGATACAATGCTTTTCTATTGTGAAAGGCACAGTGTGGTGTAGTTGCTGATTATCAAGTGTTTGTTGTTCTCCATCAATATCAAAGAGTTTAAAACCACAACCTTCACTCAGGCTAAAAACTATAGGAAATAATGGTGGGACGGGTATGATGCGCTATGCTATGCTATCTTATTGTATACTATGGTATTGTGGTATAGTATGGTATAGTGTTCTATGCTATGCTATGGTATTGGAATGCTATGCTATGATATACTATGGTATGGACATATGCTAGGTTATGGTATGGTGGAAAATGCTGTGCTATGGTATACCATGGTATGGAGATAGCTAAACTATGGATATATGGTTTGCTATGGTGTACGATCCTGTGCTATGCCATGGTGAGATAAGGTAAACCATGAACAGTTAATTAGAAATGAAAACATGGTTTAAATATGTGTAAGGAATTGAATTTGCAGATCCCAGACCACAGGTTGAGAACTCGATGTGTTTCAGTGGTCGTCTTCCCTCCTCTGTGCAGCTCCTCCCGTTGGTGCCAGGGTTTGAGGCAGTTAGCCGCTGTAGCTCCTCTTTCTCCGGAGAACCAGCTGCTCTCTTGTTTTTTTTAACTCTCCACAGGCTGTTCCCCCTCTCTCTCTCTCTCTCTCCCCCTCTCTCTCTCTCTCTACCTGTGTCTCAGGGGAGTTACGTGGCACCTGCTGAGCTTAAATGGTGGATTCTCTTCCGTGGCAGAGGCAAAAAACAATTTCCATTAACCCATCTGCTGAGGAAACTGTTACCTCGCCTGCTTTCATCTCGTGTGTCGTGATTCTTTCTCACGTCTTGTGTGTTAACAGTCACATCAACGTCACCTCTCCTCAAGGTCGAAGTAGAATTATTAAGTGAATAGTTTGAATAAGCGCTGGTGCCACCGTGACGGTTGTCGTGTTCGGCTGATTGGCTCAGGCACCGCTGAGTGGATTCTCCTGTCATCTGTCATGCTGTCAATCCAAAGCTCTCCCCTCTTCTCCTCCGTCTCTATCCTCTCCTTCTCCGCGCCGCCTCTGTCATTCACCTTTCCCCGGCGGCGGCGGCGGCGGCGGCGGCGTCACGTGTCACTCCTGTCGTGATGGCAGCTCTGTCGGCGCCGGAGGAGCTGATGAGAAACCACCTCCAGAGAAACACAGACAGAAAGTGAGCACCTCCTCCCTTGTACACCATCACCAGTCCGGTGGAGCTGTAGCTAGAGTTTGACCTTCTTTGCATATGCACACAAAATCTATTTCTGGACTCACTGCCAAATATTGGTCCCTGTTGAGGAGTGGGGCTGAGATCATTAAACCTTGAAGCAGTTGAATTACGTTAAGATGTAGCAGCCATTCAAGTCAGGCTGTTATTGTGGGTTTTCCAAAGGACATTAATAAATATAGAAAAGATATGGAGATAATTGGGAGAATTAAACTACAGACTAATTAGTGGGACGAGAGAGAGAAGCTGTCTTTCTCCAGCGTTCAGTTTCATCGTGTGGTCGTTGATGGTGGAAGAAGGTCAGAACCAGGCCATGTGTACAGGGGGCTGTGGCATCATGTGAGTCAGATGCAGTGCCCCCTGCTGCAGATGGGGGGCGTTGTAGGACCTGAGAATCTGGAGTGGCTCCGGGAGGAAAAGGGATCTCAGTGCGATCGGTCCCCACCGGCTGAGCTGCTCTTCAACGCTCTCTCTCTCTCTCTCACTTGCAGCATCACACACATCTTCCCCTTCCCGTTCCCGCTCTCTCCATCTCCCTCTCTCTCCCTCTCCCTCTCTCTCTCACACACACACACACACACTCTCTCTTTGCCTCGGTGCCACTCATCCTGCCGCGCTCTCCTGATTCATCTCTCCATGGTGGAGTGCAGAGAAGAGGGGATTCGGCTCCCAGGCTGCCCTGGCTGAGGGGCTAGATTCTGGGCTGACAGAGTTGGGAGCAGGACTGTACTGGGGGGATCCCAGTGGGAACAATCCGGAGCAGAGATTTTTCCTCCAGCTGGGAGAATATTTGCATCACAAAACCTGTGGAGAAGGGAGACTCTGGCACCGGCTGCACAACCGCTGTCCGCGCAAGAGGTGCCATTTAGTGTGTCACTGTGTGTGTGTGTGTTTGTGTGCCATTGTGAGTCCGCTCACCTTTTCAGTATGCATTGGCTTGGCTTCTTTTTCTCATGCAAATGCAGACGGCTGGTCGTGCCGCTCCACGTCTTCTGACAGAGACGCAGACGGAGCCAGTGATTCAGGTTTTTGCATGATTATAATGCAGCCCTCAATGAATTAGTTCAGCTCTGACGGATTAGTGGCATGTCGGTGTGTGTGTGTGTGTGTGTGTGTGTGTGTGTGTGTGTGACAGGGTCTCGACTGAGAAGGCACAACGTGATGAATGAATAAAATATCTCAACCCCAGATATGACTGTAAACTTCCAAACTGGGTTATCGGCCGTCGCTCGTCAATGTCACCCACCTCCTGTCTGTCTGGGTGCATCCGTGTCTTCATGTGTGTGTCTTCATGTGTGTTACTGATGTGTGCGCTGCTCTCCTGAACGTTGGATGTCATTGCCTTCGGGATGACGGGGGGGGGGGGGGGGGGGGGAGAAAGAGGAAGGGGCCACAGCTAAATGCTTTGTGGCGCCGTGCCAAGTTGCTGCTGTAAAAGAGGATGTTGAAGGTTAGACGAGTGTCTGCTCAGCCTGTGCACCCCCCCTCGTCCCCTCGTCCCCTCGTCCCTGCGTCTCTCCACTTCCTCTCTTGAAGTGTGTTGGTTAAAGCGGCATCATGAGGAATCCCATAAGTAACGTCAGCCCGAGCCCCCCCCCCCCTTCCACCTCCTCCTCTCATCCGTCCTTTCCTGCCCCCATTTGAAATGTGATTATGTTGGTATAGCAGAGTAAAAAGATGGAGTGTTTGTGGGGTGAAGGGGGGGGGAGCAGATGCTTATTTTAGCTCGTTGTCCCCTTTCCACTCCCCCATGGGATTTGCCCTTGCCTTTCCATCTCTCTTATCCCCCATACCTCCATTTCTCTGTCGCTTCTCCATCTCTTCTTTCCTGCTGAGCCAGCGAGATGTACTGGTTTTAAAAAAGGGGGGTGGGGGGAGTCAATTCACACAAGTGGGAGGGGAAAGGGGGATGTGGGTGACTCAGGTGAGGGTGAGGGAGAGGAGAATGGAAGGAAAAACAGCCCCCGGGGGGGGGGGGGGGAGTTCGCCGGGTGATTTATGTGTAGACATCTCTCCACACATGTTTGGCCACGGCTCCACTTAACACCTCCACCAATCTGCGGCTGCACTTGACAGATGCTGGATCTGAGAGAGGGGGCAGAGTGTGTTCATTAGTGTTGGCTCTGTTTGTTTGAAGGGATTTAGCTAATTCAAATTGTTTACCGTGGTGTGCATGGATTTCTGGGTCATTTGTCGCTGCAGCGTCTGGAGCTTCCTGTGCTCGCTACTGGAGTTTTCTGGAAATTGCACAGAAAAACACTCAAGAGGCAAGCGATGCTTCCTGGATAATGATTCCTGTTTCCCCCCCCTTTTTATTTCTTTACCTCTGCTCAAATGAAAATGTACAGTCGGACATGTCAGAGTGATTGATTGGGTGGACGCAGTCTGACTCTGATTACTGATTACTGGCCCTTGTGTTCCTCCAGGGGGCGTGATAGACAAGGACCTGCGCCACTACCTCAACCTGCGCTTCCAGAAAGGCTCCGTGGACCACGAGCTGCAGCAGATCATCCGGGACAACCTCTACCTCCGCACCGTCCCCTGTGAGTTACCCTCCTCTTACCCGTCCTCACGTTGCACCCTTGCTGCCTCCGCTCGTCTCCTTGAGTGAGACGCTTCTGGTGTTTGTCTCGGTCTCGCTGGAGGAAGTGGGGGCAACTGAAATGAGACCTGAGATCTCCAGGGTGCCCATAAGCTCCAGGTTCATTCAGTGCCAGTTTGTTTCTTGTAATTTGATTAGGTTGTTGGTTTATGTCACTCCCATGACACTGAGCCACATGGGATCAACAGATTAAAGAAAGAAAGGTGGAAATTAAAAACAGCAGCAGATGCCAGGATATCACGATCGATTACGGCTCAAACCTGGACAGATATACTGGATCCTGTTTTTCCCATAATGCAACTGAATTGTTTCTTTGAATCCAGCAACCTTCCCCTCTAGAAAACCCACTCGCTTAATCATCAGCTGTGCAAATCTGCTAATGAAAATAGTTTAATGCAGTTGAAAGCTCCTGAATAAGTCGACCTTGAGTTGAAATAGTTTTGTCATCACCTGTTTCCAAGTGTCAAGACAACATCCCATCATATTGTTATGTTATTACCACAAGCCGACTGGCACTGTTTGGGTTTCTGGAGCCCTGGCAAAATAAATGACTTCCAAAATGCTTTGTATAGTGGAGACCAGTTTATAGAAGCACAGCCAGTTTGATGAAGTGCTGTCAGTGGGACAACATGCTCTGGACATGTTAGGTTTTCTATCTGTGTCAGAGCTTGTGAGGAGGTTCTTGCTTCTCCCTCCTCGCTGCTGTGACCTTTTGCCGTCAGCTCTGAATCCCTCAACTATCAGTCGGCGTCTGTGATCGATGATCCGCTGGGAACGTTGGTTTAGGTGGAATCGGGTCTCGTCTGGAAGTTCGACTCTTCAGAGTCAAGTATTGACTTCCGACACTTGGCCTGTGATTTGCTGCATTAGCTGCTTCACAAGAGCACACAACCCCCGAGCAGCTGAGAGCGATCACAGATATGATTTTGAGGGATTTAAGATATCGATAGTTGGTGTTTTTAAGTTCAGGGCAGCTTTTCAAACTCCTCTCTGGTTTGTTTGTGTGTGTGTTCGTCAGTCCTGCTCAGCCCAAAGCTCCTGAATGGACTCCAACTTGCAGATGTTTAATCCATATTCCTTTTTGACTCCTGTGTCCCATGTCTTTGCTGAATATATACACCCCATTATTCAAAAAAGTTGCAATGTGAATGGGCGTCTCTTTGTGTGTGTGTGTGTTAGCTTAGCTCCATGCCATTAGGCCCAGCTGTGTCGGTGGCTAACACAACCCTGAATCATCAATGGAGGTGCATTCTTCAAGTCCAGTGGGGGGGGGGGGAGATATTTGTTTTCAAGAGAGGAGCAATTTTCCTCTAACAACCACTCGCAGAGCCGGTGGAGGAAGAGAAATAGGTGAACAGTAAAAGAGGGAGAACAAATGAGGAGCGAGAGAGAGAGGCACAAAGGGAAGTGGATAGAGGGACAGGATGAGGCCGGATGATAGGACACATGCTAACCACAGAACTAAATGGACTGGCAGATAAACTGTTGCAGAAAGAGAGGTAAGGGGAGGTTAACTGGTGCATGAATGGAGCCTCAACAATGGGCTTCAGTGCTGCTGACAGGGAGAGAGCTGAACGTTTTATATATATGGATGGATGGATGGAAGGATGGATGGTTAAACAAACCCTTCACCTGGAGCTTTCAGGTGTGCAGAAGGTTTGAATCCCAACTTGGCCTGTTGCCGTGACATGCAGATTGGTTTTAGGTTAATCGCCCAAAGGTGTGATTGGTTGTCTGTCTCTGTACGTTGACCCTGGGATATGTTGTGTCCTCGCCTCTCACCCAGAACATCCCCCTGCAACCCTCAAAGGATAAGCTGTATAGATAATGGATTGATGGATGGATGGATGGATAGATAGGATACATGTGCATTTGTGAAAGTGCTTTTTTCCTCAAGTGTATAGCATCTGTGTTTGTGTTATTATCGGCACATCGGGGGCCGAAGAGCCTGAGACCAATTTCCACTTTGAGTGGTCCCAGACTCTTTGGATCCTCCTTTTGCGTCTGTTGGCATTTCGGACACGACTCTCTTGGAAATAAGAAATCTAGATCCCATTCAAACGAAAGGTCAATTGAAAAAAAATGTAAGAGACATAAAGCATCCGTTAGTACAACGACAAACAGGCTGAAGGTTTGATGGACGGATAACAGAGAATAGATTCGAGGTGCCCTGTCGGATGGGGGGGGGGGAGCACACAGACAAATAGATAAGCTGACGAATACACTAGTGGCAGCGGTTTTGTCTTCACAGGAATCGTGTCCAGGTGTCATTGTATGAACTCAGACATTCTGCCTGTGTTCTGACCTGAGGAACCAGGGTCTTAATGTAGTTTCCGGGCCAGACAGCCTGGAGTCAGTACTTTACAATGACCCCACAGCAGAGATGGCTGTACTGAATATTTCTCAGTGGACAAACACAAACCCTTGAGGTGGCAACAACTTGTGTGTCATCTCTAAAACCTCAGCCCTGCTTATTCGAGCTCAGGTCACAGAGGTATCTGAACATGATCTCCTTCTCCCCAGCTAAAAATCCCAGCTCTTCCAGGGGGATCATGAGGAATTCCCAGGCCAGATAGCACCTGTAATCCCTCCAGTCAGTTCTGGTTCTTCCCCTGGGTCGATTCGTTAGATACTCCGACCACGTCAACCGTCCGGTTTTGACGTGAAGGAGCAGCGTTTCTATACTTTGAGTTCCCTATGGATGTCTGAATCCCTCAACAGGTCTCTAAGTCATTGGTTTGCTTGTTTGATGGGATTGAACACGCGAGACCATTTCTGGAGATGGTCCTGGTTTTAATCTGTCCAGTATAATACATTGATTGATACGACACTTCACAACCATTATATACCTCAATGACATTCAATTCACAGAACAGGATGAAGTATTCACACTGTTCAAAGAAAGGTCATCATCCCCAGGATAATGGACCCAGATACGGATCACATGTTACTGCCAGGTGTGAATCGCGCCTTTGGTTCAAACCAGCGTTTGGTAAAGTGCAGATTCAAGAAGATGAAACCAGACAATAAGAAAGTCTTATCTACAATTGAGAAACAGAGATACATCAGAGCCTGGGAAGATTTATGATAAGTGATAAGAAACGAGGAGGGGCGAGCGAGAGAAAAGAGAATCGTAAGTGATAGATCTGAAGTGGATCATCACAGCAATTTAAACATAACCCCTGAGTGGTACAGAGGAGCCATTCTTCGGGGGGGGGGGGGGGGGGGGGGGCACTGCCACTGCCACTCATACCAATCACGGAGGTTGGACGGAGTCGGCCGGGGCAGCTCGGGCTCGGCCGGCTCTTAGACAAATTGCCTGGTTGAAATCCAAGGTCAGAGCGTTAATAGCCCGAGCCCATGTGAAATCAGGCCTATCCTCTGGTATCCACGTGGATTTGAAGCGGGAAGGAGCGAGTGTGTGTAGACTAGTCGCGATGCCTAACTCGTCTACACTTGATCCAGGATGGCTGAATTATTTAGAGACTTCTGAACTGGAAAACATGGTAACTAATTATGTGGCTTTCTTTAATCTGACTTTTGAACAGTTACAGCTGGAGACCCCAGAGCTGAGCAGAAAACTATTTTAAAAAAAACACTTTTTAAATATTTGCACTAATATCTATCGCGAGCGTGTGTTTTTTAAACTCAGTCATTTAGAGTAAATAACTTGAAGGCTGGGCACATAAACCGAAAGATTAAAAAATAGAGCGCCTCAGGTTTTTCCTCCTAATTCTAAATCAAATATAAATATGTGCAGAGCCTCCGTCGCGGGCAAATAAATATGAAATATGAAGGTCATCAGGTTTATATGACTAATTTCCCAAAAGCCACAGAGTCTTTCATGGGCTCATTATATTTGTTTGTCGTTATTTGCTCGGCTGCTTTACTCTCCTTCTTCTTTCCTTCAATTCAATTTTTGTTTGCAGAGTTAGATTTTACATAATAAACAATGCAGAAAATAATTGTATTGTTGTGTTTTATCCTTATTTAGAGGTATTTATAATTAACTTCATGATTGGTTATTTCATTTTTAACGTTTTGTAGATTTCTAAATTCATAAACCACATAGTATATATCACATTTAACCGCTACACTACTTTTGTCCAAATGCAAAATGAGAATGATTCACAATTGAGATTAAACCTGGATTCTCTCTATTTAATATTGAAATATAAAGTAGTGCTTGCAAAAGACAGCACATTTGATCAGAGCCTATAATAAAGTCCAGTATAACATTGAATTGGATGTATACAGTAAGGTGAAATGTTGTGATGCATTAAGTTTACTGCTCGCTATAGAGTAAACTGGCAATGACGATAAACACAAGGACAATAAACCTGACACTGCACACGAAGCCTGTAAATCCAAGATGTTGCCATAAAGCAGAGCGGCTCTTTGCTTTGCCACATTATCCACGATGGTTTCATGCAGCCTTCGGTGAATGGGCGAAAAACTCTGCCATGGCTTTTTGTCGTCCGTTTTGCTAAAAGCTTGGCTACCATGTAGAGAAAGAAGACTTTGATAACAGAGGAAGAACCTTTAAACACAACTTCCGCTAGTGGAGAAGTAAAGTTTAGGAAGGGTGTGATTGCATGTTCCCCAACGTCTGTTTTTCAAAGTGCTTGTCTGTCGTGTGGCTCTGTAAACCTGCGTGTGTTTGTGTGCTTTAGCCTTTACACGCGTGCACAAACAACATATGTCCTAATAGCAGGAAGTGGTGGTTGAGCCTGTGAGTTAATGGGTATTCCGATGCCCACAGGGGCAACGAGTTTGTGTTAATGGCTCGGGCAACTGTGTGCAATGCTGATGGTGGTTTACTAATGAGAGAGCGACTGCACGTCCATCTGTCTGTCCCCAGTTGCTGGTTTGATCGTCCCGGAGTCTTGGAGCAAAGCAGGAAATATGATTTTCTGTGCGTCTCCCTCTTTCTCCCCCTGCTGCTCTTTCCCTTTTTCTGATGCTTCCTCCCTTTGTTATCAGTTGCATCTCCACCGGAACCAACCTCTTCCCTTTTTCTTTTTTTTTTATTGTGAATTGGCGTGTGTTGGTACTAACAAGATGTCTGACTGAGTATGCATTTCAATTAGGTCAATTTGGTGCTCATCGAAAAAAGGCCAACATGCAACAGAAGGAGTCTGAGTCAAAGTCAGCTGCATCGACAATAGCTCCTCCCCTTTATCCCTAAAAGCTCTCAAATCTCCTCGTCTTTTCAAGTTGACGTCTTCTTCAGTATGGCTCCTCCTTTTCCTCCCGGGGGATATTTCTATTCGTCCACATTTTTGTCCATCGTGTTGTGGACAAGTTCCTGAAATTGTCTGGAGCATCTGATTTGGACATCTGCCTTCTTACATGGAGAAAATGTCAGGAAAGGGTAGATAGGGGGCCTCACTGTGGAGCTCTGAGCTGGAGCCCTCCTGCAGACCAGTATGAGGCTCTTTCAGATCCGAGGGGACTTGAGCTGAAGCTTTTAGTCGCAGGTGGATTTTGTTTTTTTTTCTTGTCACCTGCTGTTTGTTTTGCCGGTGGATTAATTTGCCTGCTTATGTTTCTCTGTCTGACAAAAGGTTAGACGGATCAGACAATTAGCTCTGATCAAAAAGCTCGTTCTCTCTCTCTCGTCCCTCCATTTATTCTCTGTCCCCCCCCCCCCCCCCCCCCCCTCTTCTCACTTACTCATTGACTCATTGGAGGCTGGGTGGGGTTTCCATGGAAACTGTTTCCACTCCCAGTCTGCGTCACAGGCTCGAGTCCTCTTAAACTCTCAGCCCGCTTTCTCTTTCTCCCCCTCCTCCTCCTCCTCCTCTTTTCGATCCCTCACTGTCCTCAACACTACACATAACGGGGACTCGTCCTCCATTAGGGTAAAAGCATCATAGAGGTTAGTTTAAGGTCAGGGTTAGTTGGAGGATAAAGTTAGGGGTAAGATTAGGTTAAGTTTAAAGCTAAGTTTAGGTTCAGCTAGGTAAAGGTTGACTTTAGGTTAGGAAATGAGCCCCGATTTAATGTCGTCTGAAGTCATGGAGGTGTGTGTTTGTGGTGTGTGTGTGTGTGTGGGCTGGAGGTGAGTGACATGGCGGGACACAGACGTGGATGTGCTCTAGGTCGAAAGCGTGACACGACACTAGATGCTCGGCAGCAGATGTGAACGGCTGACGTGATGAGGAAGAGGTGTGGAATTTTTTATCTAATTGGACAGGGTCTCACAAAGGACACACACACACAGACACACACCACCAGACTGTCCTCTACCCTGCTACACTCCACCCTCTGCGGGACAGACATATCCATCAGGTGGCCCGCTCGCGGTCACCTCATGTCGCGGACGCTTCCCTCGTCCTTCATCCTTCCCGAGGGGAGTTCTGCAAAATTCAGAATTTCACACGACACAAACCTTAATTCGTGCGATATTTTATGTCCAAATTTCTCTCTTTTTAAAAAGCATTCGCGACTCCTGAACCATCGTGAAGCCGCCTCCCCGCACGCCACATAATTAATTCTGCAATTTATTTATGGTTTTCAATAAGAACTAAGGCACTGACGGCTCAGGGGAACTTAATGGAGCTCATTTCCACTGAGCCTCTGTCCTCCCATGACTTGTGCCAGGCTGCAGGTAGATCCAGGAACATATCTGTGAGGTGTCGGTGATGGAAAGTGACACCTTCTTTAATGTCAGAAACTGGAGATGTTCAGACGTGTTGGCTTACAGGGTAAAAAATGGACCATGGCTTAATTGTGTCCACAAAAGGAGCAGTGCGAGTGTCTCGTTCACACGTGGCTGTCCCCCGCGGAGACATAATTCAGCCCAGGCAGCTTGTGTTCTGTCCAAACCACAAACTGATCAGTGTGGAATTGATTTAAATGAAAGGTGTTATTTAGTTGGTTTTACTTTGAAATGCAACTAGAAGTTAATACTCCCACTTCAGCTGCAAATTCTCACACTATCATCTCCGGTGCATTTGTCGGTCAATTGAACTTTCTCGTCACCGAGTTGTGTCCTTTCGGATAATGTCCGAAAGCAGCTCATTAGAACCTCTTGTTTCTAAGCTTGATATATTTAACTTCTTCTGTTTTCCAGTTATCACCTGACATTCTTTACAGTCTTTGCATGACACTCTTGTGTGAGCACATGCACTTCACTGCAGGTCCAAGGACAGGACACGACAAGACGACCTGAAGTGCTCGGAAACACAGTTTTCATTCTCCAAGTGTTGACACTCAATGCTCGACTCGGGAACGGCTCCTTCTTCACTTTGCTCATTTTCTCATGTGTCTGTGGACGTGTTGTGTTGAGTGCGTCTGCAGGAAGAAGACAGACCAGCGTAGACTCGTCTCTTTACTCAACAAATTGCCGCCACACCTCCAGCCACTCTCACAGAGCATGTTAAAAAGAAGACCTGCAGCAGGAAGAGAAACCTCATTCGTCTCAGTGTCCCTATAGTGTCCTGTTATCAATGCCGGCAGTAAAAGTAAAAAAGTTCCGACTGTGCTTTTTCAAACTGTTTCTCTCCGTGCTCGGTTTCCATTTGGCAGCGAGGAGAAGTGCACTAGATAAACTGTAGTTCAGCACAGAGACGAGTGTGCCGGCCCCTTTTCTCCGGGAAGGTAAATGGAACCTGGGAAACTTGGAAACCACTTAAAACTGGGTTCAGTTTAGAAAAACGTTTTTCTCTCCAGATTTTCCGATAGCATTTCTTCTTTCCCCGATACCGATTCAGATACCTGGACGCTGCAAATCCCAGGTAGCGATCAAACAGTGGTGCAGAATGTGATAGGTGATGTCATTGTTGCATGGCCTGTTGTGAGTGTTGTATTTTGCAGCACAAGCACCAGACCTTCAAACTGCAGTCTTGCAAACAGGAGCTCTAACAATGATGCTTGCTAGTTGCAGTACGGCACAATGGAGAAGTGGTTTTCTGGGAAAAAGAAAACTGCAGTTTTATCTGGAGGGAACTAATATCCCTTAAAACGTGGTAAACGTATATGTGTACTCGCTGATGCAGTTTGTTTTGCTTGATCTGGATTCTTCTGAAATGTTTTTCTCCTCCTCTGTAAAACCACGTCTTTGTAAACATCCTCCTGGGTGGAAAATCCCTTCATAAAAAACCTGGTACTTCCATCACTCCCTCCCACCTGCCCCCCCCCCCACAGGCTTTCAAATGACACAGTTTTTCGGTTGTAGCGATTAGCGCTCTCCATCGCCGGGGCCGGAGCAGTCGGCGAGGCCGGTGACGAGGAGAGGAGAGAATCCCGGGATCCGTCTCATTAGAGTCGCTCTCCCTGTCACAATCCTGTAGTCTTCACCGTCCCTCGTGTTAATTACCGGGGCTGCATGAAGGAACTGGCTCCTCTTGGATGTGAGCAAACAAGACAAAGCAGCGTTTCAAGGTAACAGACATCACAGAGTTCTTCAGAGCTAATTTAGATGCTCACAAATCAAGTCTGGAGTGTTTGAGGTAAAGATTACGACTCGTGTCTTGTTCCTCACAAGGATTTACTCTCCTGTTTATCATTTCTGTTCCATTCTGAAGATAAGATGATATTTGCTCTCTTATCCTCCCCTCCTCCGGTGGTTTTCCCATCACGTCTGTTCAGATGAGCTGGTAGCACTGGTCCCAGCAGCGAGGTGTTCAGTCACCCGGGCCGGCCCCGAGCGCTGCTTGGGGGGTTGTCGGAGGATTGTGCTCGGAGCTGGAGAAACGTCCTCTGGCTGAATTTTGCCCATCGTGCCTCTGTAATATAAAACCAATGATTTGGTCTGGGAGTTCTGCAGAGATCCAATCTGTGTCGCTCTCTCTGTGGCTTCAGATAATAGCAGGACAACTGCTTACTCTGCTTAGTCGGCGTGCTCGCACAGACGTATCAGGGCTCTGATTCTGTTTATCCAAGCTCCTAATGAAATATTCCATCTTGGCCACATCAGTGGGACGGGGAATTGAACGTGCGGAAGCCGCTATCTCCAGCTGTGACCGGCTAAATGAGGAAGAAGCTATCAGAAGGTCCGATTGTCTGCATCATTATTCACCAAGATCAGCGCAAATAAGCTCGACTCCACAAGTATTCAATTTAGAAGCTAATGATTTCAGACCAGACCGTGTTTAAACTTATCTCTGATGGTGAAATGATGCAGCGACTCGCCGCCTCTTATTGATGTGGAAGGTCTCCGGTGACACGGTGGGCAACTTTTTCAGGGTGTTTCATAAGAAACTGTGTGAAAAATTCAATGGAGCTGGACTCGTATGTGAGATGCTACTTTCTTATATTCCAATGTTCATGGTGCAATGCAGCAAACCCCCTGGACAAGCAGGTGGTCGCATGGTCAAGTTCTGGTCAAGTTCTGGTCAAGTTCTGGTCAACACTATGACGACAAACCACTTTTTTAATATTATATTCAGCTCCTTTTTTACATTTTAGTTCATGTTTTTCTGCTGCAGTGGCCTCGTCGCCCTCCAGGGCTGATTAAAGCTTGATCTCATCTTCAGATCAGATTACAACATCATACAGTCGTTCTCCCACATGGTTAAACGTGCTGATCTGGGAGCAGCAGGTCGATCAAAACCACGACGCGGCTGCTAAATGTGACTTTTGTTCTGAAAGAAGGAGATTAGGGTTTCTGTTGTGCAAATGTGCTGTGATGTGATTTGGTGTTTTCATTTATTCATTATGGTGAAACATTGCTCGGGGGATTTCAGAGGTCGTGTGTTTGGAGAACAGATGGACTGTATATTATCACTTATGAGCTGTGAGAGAAAGAGTTTTTTAAAAGAGGATTTTTGGATTGTTCCCTTAGGCACTGAATCACCTTAAATACTACAAACGAATGAAGAGACAGAAAGAGCTGGAAACGCTCACATTGGTGTTTTAAAGCTGTACATTTTTAGATATTACTTATTATTGATTAAAGGCTGTAGTTTCATGGATTACTCAAAAACTGCTGGATAGATTAACACAAAACCTGGAGGAAAAACCCGGTGTAGGTCAGGAAATCCGATCACAGGGTGCATCCAGGAGATAGGACATGTTTTTGACATTTCACCAATTTCCCTAGGTAATAATTCAAATGATATCTGTGAGTGTGGTTTCACAGAGAGGGAGGATTGTTTTCCATCCACTGTAAAACCTGTATTTTCCACCGACGTGCAGCCGAGATGATGTGGACTCAGGATTGTTTTTGCATCGGTAGTTCCATCTGACATCACTTGAATAATCTCAGATTAGTGGTGTAATAATACCAGTTCTCAAGTGTACATCATATTTAAATCGCCTGCAGAGCAACGTGCAGTGAATCAGCAGCACTCGACTGTTCCACAGGATTTAGTTACACTTCAGTCCTGCGTGTAGCAGAGAGTCTAAATGCTTAGGTCATGAGTCACGGTTCTCATTCAGCGATATGATGTTCAAGACCTCAAATAGCTCGTGGTGACTTCACAGTTGAAACGACGCCGGGGCCAGCGGTGAATTAAACCCCCGAACCAAAAACGAGCAGCAAAAAGCAGAAAAGCTTCTCCAGCTGCAAATTAATTCTCCGTCGTCTCATTTTTCTCTGTCCTGATCCTGCCACGACCCGCAATCTCTCCACTGTGCAGTATTAAAAGAAGAAAATTGTTCACGTTATCACCCGGTTCCACAAAGTGCACGACAGTGTTCGTTGGATTCCTGCTCACACCAGAGGTTTTTCTGCACCGTCATTTTTTAATCCTCGGCTACAACTCAAACCACAGAAAACTTCAGGCTCTTTCCTCGTGTTCTGCTCCCACCTATCACTTTACCAAAGGGGAGGGGGGGAAAAAAGAAGTGTATTGCAGTTTATTCAGCACAGATCTCCTCCACCTCCCTCCCTCCCTCCTCCTTTCTCCTCCTCTCTCCTCGGCCGTGTTTGCTTTGATTTGCGGCGTGCTCCACCGCACAGGACGATGCTTCGGCTGCTCAAGGTTAGAGTGTTGTACCGATCAACAAAAGAAGCGAGGACCTGTTTCCCTTTGTTTGACACGAGCAGCAAACCTCCCCAGACAAACGCTCACTACAGCACACTCAACCGCAGACGTGCACGTGGAATGTGCACGAGAGGCAGAGACACTCGGAGTGAAGAGAGTGAGCCGTCGAGAGCCAGCGTTTGATTCTGGCAGAAGGTTCTGTTTTGGATTCGGTTGCACTTTGGCAAAATACACAAATTCGCTTAGAGAGACAAACAAACCTGGTGAAGCCGCCTGTGTGTCTTGGGTCTTTTTATTTTCTGAGAACATTCAGGTGATATTTATTTCTTGGCGGTGACGGATATCGTATGATGAAGTGTTGACAGTGTTTTGATCGGCAGTGGTCATGATGGTTTCAGAGCCGCAGAATCCAGGTTCCCGCTGAAACACGCTCTTGGCCAATCACGAGTTAGTCTCAGCTGTCAATCAGGATGTTTTTAACAGGACCAAATAACCAATTAAAGAAAAACTTGGAAAGGAAAACAGAAACATCAATGATTGAACATGCATAAGTGCGATAGGAACATTTATCTTTTACTAGTTGGTCCATGTCCTATCCACGAACATGGAGAAGGTGGCATTTATGAATTGTCATGTCGTCCTTCTTTATTCACGGTCATGTTCTGTTGTCTGGTTGTCCAAATAAAAACTCTTTTATCCCTTTGAGTCAAAAGAAAACAGACATTTTTAATTTTAGTCTAATATTTTTTGCTTTTCTTGGGTCTCCACCAGTTCCTGATGAATTTGACTCCTTCACTTTAAGCTGCTTCTCTCAGGTTGTATTTAATGTGGTTGGAAACCAAAACAACAAGATCATTTCAAATCCCTCCCCTAATCTGTGAAGATCTTCTAGATTTGTTAAGCGACTTAAGTTAAACTAACTAAGGTTCAACTCTGAAGTGTTGTTAGCAGAGGAGGCAGAGGTCTGATGGTTGTTAAGATAAACTGCTGGAGAATCCCCACCCCCCGTTGTGACGTGGACCAAGAGTCTGTAATTTGCTGTGTGTAGATATCGGATCAGACCGAACCTGCATCAACATCTCAGCAGGAAGCGTGGGCCACTGGTAGAGAGAGTCTGGCAATAACGGTGAGGCTTGAGTGATGGCATCTGTGGGGACTTGATGAGAGCCAATTATGGGCCAATTATGCTGATTAATGGGATTAGAGCTCGTGTCTCTCCTGGTAGATCCGCCCTCTTGTAAATAGATCCTTTCCGTCTCAAACTGGAGCTGATAAGTGCAGCTACACTCACAGTCGTCCCCCCCCACGACTCAACAATGCACAGTCTCCTGATTAAGAATAGATGCTTTGTGAATGAAATAAAGATTCTCACTGTTTTTGAAGTTGCGCTCTGGGGTTTCTTTTCCGTGGTGGAGAGGTTTTCTTTGAGCACGAGTCCCTAAATGATCAGTCGCCGTCTTCTGGCGGTTTTCTCTCAAGCCTTCTGACTTTGCCTCTCACCTCAGGGTGCTTCAGAAACCCTTGAAAGTCGTCTTGGTTTTGAAGGAAGTGAAGCTGCAGAGAGTGACCCCCTCCTCACATCTCCGCCATCCACTCCTTCTCCCCGGGGTCTGCTTGAGAGGAGTGAGCTCCAGATGGAGCGACACCTCCCTCATACAGAGAGACGACTTATTCATAGCTGCAGATTAAAGTCGGGGGGGTTTGCCACAAATTCATTATCAGGATACCAGCAGGTGCTTTTTCATATTCTGACTAATATGCCTGATGAGTGATGGAATAACAGAAACGGAACAATTGGCAAAAGCTGCAATCGATCCAAACAATATATGCAAAAGAGGCCGGTAGTTCGATTCCATGGGCAATATAGCCAGAGCGACAGACGGAGACTCTTGCCCGAGAAAGCTTCGGCATGCAGAATTGGGAAGACTGGGATCAAACCACAGATGTTCTGGTTAGAGGACGACTTGCTCTCTTTCCCCCAAATTAGTCTTAAGAGTGCAGTGGAGTGCCCACTGCAGCCTCTGAGGAGGACCAGCTGCTTGTGAGGACAGTAAACCTTCATTCTGTTATTTATCTGTTCCTCTAAGTCTGGGAAATGGTTTTTGTACCATTAAGAAATGTGTTGTCCGTCTTAACCTGCACTCACTGGTTCATACACATCATCAATGCTGCATAAGGGGCCTGCAGCAGAGTAATGCATGTGGGAATTGGTGTGTGTAGTTAGCCTGTCGCTAACCATAAGTATCATGGAGAGTGTAACAGGGCTTTTAGCTGCAGCTTTAATTTATTATTGATGCTTACACGAGGGCAGGACACCTCTCGGCAGGAGTCAGGTTTGACCTCCCACTACTCACACCTCCGGATTTGCAAAGGTTGATGGGAGAGTTGATGTTTTAAAAACGAAGCACAGAATCTTCACCCGAACTTGTTTACGTTATAATTCTGCAGAAAACTCACTGGTCTGATTTCTGTGTGCGTGGAGGCGTGCGCTGTGAATCCCTCCGAGAGACGTCGTAACCACAGCGTGACTCATTTAGGCGCTGGGCAGCTCAGAGCGCACGCACACACACACACACACACACACACACACACACACACACACACACATACACACACACACACACTCGCCTTAATCTCCACGCTCCCCCGAGCAGAGAAGATGTCTGCAGTCGGCCAATTAGAGCGCTGGGACTGGATTAGGTGGACAAGCATTGTGCCTGGGAAGGAGCCGCGCTGATAGGAGATGCACACACACGTGCCAAAAAAACAAGTCTCACAGCAAAAACATGTTTCAAAACACACACACAGCATTTACTGTTTATGCAGCCACATATATGAGAATGTAAAGAACAGAAAAAGGAGTTGTTTCTGTAAACAGGGGGGGGGGGCTAACAAAGCAGCAGAATCAATACCTCGCTGCTTCTCCAAGTGAACAAGACGAGGAGGAGACGGGCTGCAGAGGACACTTTGATGAACCAACCAAAGCGTTTGGTGCGGTAAGCAGGTAGAACACAGCCTCCATCTGCTGAACGCAATGTTCCCTCCGAGAAATGGAAAACACAACTTCAGAGGCCGATAGAGGACGGCTGATGTTCTGGAGCGGAGAAGACGAGCGAGTGCAGGTAGAAGAAGAAGAAGAAGAGAAGAGAAGGCGTTGGAAACAGGGAGAATGTGCTGCAGTCAAACGGAACATGACTCGGAGCAGGCCAGGGTTCTTCTGTTTGCTTTGCTTCCTCGGTTTGATCCGAGTCGTGGGTAATAAGGCTGCGCTGCTTCATTCCTTTGTCTCACTTTCTCCTCGTCTCACTTCTTCTCGTTCTCCACTTCCTCTTTTCCTTTCCTCTCCTCTCCTCCTCCTCTTCATCTTTCCTCCTCCATTCTTCTTCCCTTATTTTCCTCTCCTCTTCCTGTCCTTTCCCTAATTTATTTTCCACCTCCTCCTCTCCTTCTTCCTCATCCAACCAATTCTTCACACCGTCCTTCCTCCACCTCCTCACCTCCTTCATCTCTTCCTCCTCATTGTCTCCTTTCATCTCCCTCTCCTTGTCCCCTCCCCTCCTTCTCTGTCTTCTCCCCTCTCCTCTCCTCTCCTCCTCCTCTTCATCTCTTCTACTCCATTCTTCTCCATCCTTTCTTTTCCTCTCCTCTTCATCTCCTCTTCCCGTCCTTTCCCTCATTTCCTTTTCCACCTCCTCCTCTCCTTCCTCATCCTCCCCACTCTTCACCCCGTCCACTCCTCCTCTGCTCCATTTCCACTCACTCTGTCGTCCTTCCTCCACCTCATCTCCTCCTTCATCTCTTCCTCCTCATCCTCTCCTCCTCTCCCTCTCCTTGTCCCCTCCGCTCCTTCTCTGTCTTCTCCTCCTCCTCCTCTCATACACTTCTCTCCTCTCCTCTTCCTCCCCTCTCCTCCTGCCCTCCTCTCCTCTTCTCGTAAACAGCATGTGTCAGGGCTCTGCTGAGGACACACTCAGGTTGAATCCTTGGATCCAAAGATAAATCTCCTTGAGTCTCACTGAATTGCCGAACTAATCTCCGTCATTAAATCCTTGTTTATTAACAGCTGCCATGACACTCGGCCAAATCCAGCAAGAGATGACAGACAAAAGGAAGATCAGTATCCTGGATGGGCCGAGTCAGAGCCCAGACCTTAATCCTGCAGGGAAATCTCAGAGTGTAGAGCGTTTACCTCTGTGAGCTTTTCAAAATGTCTCTGTTGTTGTTTTCGTGTGGGACAAATCAACTGTGTGAGTCTCCCATCATCCGCACAAACACACGTAGCTCAACAGAAGCTTAGTGTGTTCCACAGAGGAGACACAGTGACGTCAATGTGGCGAAGCTCCTCGTCACCTCTGAGACAAAAACAAAACGTCTGCCGCTGCAATCAAGAAGTTAAAGACTCCCGGAGGAAAAGAACAATATCTAAGTAGAACGATAAACTTCATATCACTGCCAAGGCCCAACAGGACCCTTAAAAATATATCAATCTCCTGGATATGCGACAGTACATGTCACGCAATTAATCTACACATGTGTCACGTGTTTTCATGCGTCCTGGCTGAGCTGCTTTCAGATCAGATTATAACCCGATGGCCGGTTATTGTGTTCATATTTAATTACACAGACGCATCTCTGGTGAACTCTGAGGTGAAGGATTGTTCAGCTGCTGGGACTCTGATGTGTCGGTGATGCAGCGACGTCTTTGTGTTGCTTGTTTGTCGTTGTTTTTAACTTCTCGACACTCTTCATCACATTGAAGGGATTTTTCAGGTTTAGATGAAATACACAGACAAATCAGATGCAGGATAAATCAGCAGTAAACCGACCTCGTGTTGTTGACATTCATAAACACGAGTTTTATTCAAGCAGGTTTGGTTGTCGACATTTTCAGAGAACATTATGCCGAGTTAACATTGTACACTTACACTCAGGAAAATAGTAAAATCTGATCTGAGTCAGATCTAATGTATTCGACTGTTTCTTCTTTCTTCCATCTGCCACAGCTGCAGTTCCCATTCAACTCCCCACACATCCTTCAGAGGAGCCTGTTTGCAGGGGTCAGGGTCACGGTCTCCCGAAAGGCCCTTGGAAACTAAACCAGCCCGATTTAATTTATCTCTCTGCGAAGATGAATCAAAGATAATTATAATAGAAATCACAGAAAATGCAAAGTACTGGCTGAATTGTGCTCATTTACACAAAGACGTGTATTAAACCTTTTCAATGCAAAGACAAGTGTCTCGTTAATTACTCTGACGCCGGGGGCAGGATTTGTTAAGAACCAAATATGGCGTCTGCACAGTCTCCAAATTTGAACAGTATTCATGAGCACGAAGCTAAACTCGTGAGGGAGCAATTTCGCAAAAGTGTAACAAAATCTTTAAATGTGTAATTGTATTTGCAGGTGTATTGACATTTGTGCAAGTGTAGACAAATCTGAAACATTTCACATCTGTGTTAGTGGCTGATGATAGAGCTGGAAATCACAGATAAGTCATCGATCACAACTGGGACGGGGCCTCGTGTGGTGATTTGTGTGAATCCACAGGTTTTTAATACCACAGCGGAATTTATACATCGTGTCCGGCCTCCTGCTGCTCTACCCCTCGCCTGAACATTTTTCTTTTGTCTGACAAAACAATCTTCTTCGAGTTCATGTTTAAAAACCGATCATGAGATGTCTGAAACTCTGAGAAGAGGTTATCATATTCATCTATTCCCCTCTCCCCTCTCTCCTCTCCCCTCTCTGTGGAGTGAACAGTCCCAACCTTCAGTCCAATCGGCTTTAATGTCACCGGTGGCTCTGGTGACATTTCTGCTCAAAGGCTATTTTTTTCACTTGCTACCGACCGACTGTTGACAAAACTGAGAGCGACACTGACTGCTGCGTGCGTGTGTGTGTGTGTGTGTGTGTGTGTGCGTGTGTGTGTGTGTGTGTGTGTGTGTGTGTGTCTGTGCATGCACGTGCCCGCCTGTCCGTCTACAGCCACAGACATTAGTATTCAGAGCCGGTAGCTTCCTGACACTATGTTCCTTCATGCCTCTCCTGGAGGATTTCCGACACTCTCTTTCTCTCGGTCTGTCTCTCTCTATCTCCTCGCTCTCCTCGCTCGCCCGCTCCCAGACACCAGCAGGCCACGTTTCCTCCACATCGCCATGGAGACAGACGTGATGTCAGTGCTGGTCTGCGGAGCTTTTTTTTATTTATTTTTTTCAAACCATAAACTCATTCCACCTCTGCAATCAGCATCAGCCTAACGATTATTAAAACGCACACATTACCTGCCCGGGCCACCTGCTGCAGAGGAATCACACGTCTTCTCTATTGATAAACTCCCAGATGGAACAAGACATCTTATTTGGCTGGTGTTTAGCAGCGTGCACACGGAGCCTCGCCATTGGTCCCTTGTTATTTAGAAACGTGCGGGAAAAAGGGTGATTTGCACCGAGCACAGGTGGCAGAGCGTGATTACGTTCGATTCCGAGGAGCAGAAGGCAGGAGAGACCGACGACACCGAGCTGGCTTCTTTTGTTCTTCTATTCATTTTCATTCAGCGGCTGCAATGAAACCTTAACAGGAGGTTACACACTCAGTAATGAATGGATCACAGAAACAACACCAGCTGTTTCCATTGAATTACTTAAAGGTGCAATCCTCACTGCTAAATTTCTTTATGTTAAAGCCAAATTTGACCACTGGGTTTGATGAACTTTAAATTAGATGATGAAATAAAAAGCTTATCTTTGCTGTTGTATGACTCTGATGTATGATATAAGAATAAAACCATCATAGCTCATTAATAGTTCTGACAGTGAGATTTGTCTCTTTATCATTATCGCCCCATTTTAACCAAAGCACATGGAATTTAAAGTCCAAGAAAGTAAAAGTTCTTTAATATGAAAGTTTGACTTATAAACAGCCGACAGCTACAGTATAACAAGCTGTTCCACTCCAGACCACCAGGTGACGCTAATGCAGAGTTTGGGTTTTTTCTGGGGTTTAAAAAGAGTTCCTGCTCAAGTTCCTCGTACGTGGGGGGAAAGTTTTTCAAGTGTCGCTTTGATTCATGACAGTGGCTCTGGTTAGATCAACCAATCCCAGTTTCCCATTTGAGACTATCGCTGACTTTCATGTCTGAGAGTGATCACCTGCCGCAGTAATCAATAATTAATCTCTACTCTGATTTCAGGCGGGATCTTCACTTGCAACCACAATGCAGTTCAGCGTTTCGGTTGAAGCCTCCAAACCCAGCTACAGAGCGCCTCTCATCCATTTAGGAATTATACAACCAATAAGAAGTCGAGTTATTCTTTAGATCCCAACTTGCCCAGAGAGGAAGAACTCACCCGTATGTCTTCCTCAAAAACAAACACTGTCTCATCCTAACATCTAAAATTAGCCGTCACGACCTAATCGTTGGTCTAATCAGCCGAAATGTCACGTCACGTCTCCCCGGCCTCGGAGACGGTAATTGCTTGCTCCGCTGCAGGGACTCAGGTGCAGAGGTAGAGATGTTGCCTCAATCAAGAAAAGCAGAAGCAAACGCTCTCAAGACAAAAAATTAGCAGCTTGCCGCCGAGTGCAGGGAAAAAGTGTCCTCACACAAGAAGAGCTGTCTCTGCTGAGACGTGACGGCACAGAGGAGCCGGCTCCTTGTTCCGTTCTTAATTTAATGGTTTAATGGTTCCGCTAATGAATCCAATGCGTCTGTCGCAGCCGAAACAGACAGATTTTTCAACAACTTTGTTTTGATCTCTGAACGGCTCTCCAACGTAAAATGTGTCTCCCCCCTCCCCCCCCGCGTCTGTGTTTAGACTGATAGAAGCCGGCGCTCTGTGTGAACTTGTCCCTCAGTCTGCTTTGTGTCAGGGAGCTTTTAGATCAACCTTTCCCTGCACTTTGCAAAACGCTCCTGAGGTAAATTAATTAGACAACAAGCTGCGTTTTGCACGGTGAAATTGTAAATATCCCTCCAACGCACGCGGGAGCATTTGCATAATGTCTGCAGTCGCCATCAATATTAATGCTGTTAAGATGTGCGTACATGAGGCGAGACGTTAAATGTCAGAGATGCTGTTGGGTTTGTTTAATGGGATCACAGGTTCACGGCTGCAGCTGCATTGTTTAACTAAACAAGACGGAACACGCTTTTCATACAGAGGAGGAACTTGTAATACACATGAATAATGGACTGAGACGTTTCCCTCCGGAGCCGCCGATGGAAGCTTGTTTAAATGCTTTCAGCGGCCGTCAGGGAGTGAAGCTGGAGGCAGAGTAACCTCGGCCTCTCATCTGGTACCGGCGCATTCAAATCACAGACCGGAGCTTTGCCAGGTATTTTCTAAAGACTCTGTCATCTGGATGAAAAAGAAATTCTACGGCACGAAGTTTGGAAAGCAGAAAAATCACATCTCTTTTATTTTAAACATCCTTGGTGGACTTAAATCGCATGAATGTGAGATTCTAAACATATATTATCAGTTATCTTTGTCAAAATCACTGCTGGCACTTTACCATTTATCATATTTTCATCCAAAAAGTTTTTCTTTCGCAAAATAAATCCATAAAAGAGAGACACGGATAGAGAGCCGATTTTTATTGCACAAAACTGGAGTTGATAGACCTAATCTATTGTAGGTACTGATCCGGTTCCACGTCTGGGTTAAAACTGCGGTTTTTCTTTTCCCAGAATTTAGTCCACACATATATTTGAATCTGTATCAGGAAAGACAAATGATGTCAGAGCATCTCTACATAAGACGGAACATTATTTCATCCTCACGGTTTCTGTGAATGTCGTCAGAAAAGTGTAACTTAAACGACCTTCTGTGTTTCTCAAAGATCCGCCGGGCGAGTTTCTCTCCTCCAGATGAAAAGTGGCTAAACTCGGATGTCATTGTTAAACATGAGATGTGTTGGTTACATAACTGCAGAGAGAAGTCTGGGGCAAGTGGATGAATTGAAGTTTGAACCATTTATTCCCCAACTCTCAAAACAATTAAACTTAGTTCTTTTTGGAAAGTGAGAAATGAACTAACTCCAAATTTGAATTTAATCTTAATTCAAGTCCTGGATCACTGAAACAATCCCTTCTATTGTGGTTCTGAAGACATGAGAACATGATTCTGTGTAGACAAAGACAAACTATACACAGTTATATATTCTTACTTTTGTTCATGGTACACACTGTTGTGTTATACACACTTCTACAGCCACACACTGAGCAGGAATTTAGGCCATGGCCATAGTGACGTAGCTCGTTCACTGTCTGAAGGCGACTCTATAGGACCCGTGAGGATTATTGTTTCAGTGATGACAGTGAGAGCAGGAGAGGTGGTGGTGGTGGTGGGAGGCGGTGTGTGTGTGTGTTTGTCTGTGTCTGTGTGTGTGTGTGTGTGTGTGTGTGTGTGTGTGGTTTTCTGGGTGACGAGCTAATGATGAATACATGCTGCACGCCTCTCGACTTGATTTCACCCGCTGCTGTTCTTTGATGAGCCCACACACACTCACACAGTGTGATTGATTTGTCTCTCAATCACACACACACACACACACACACACACACACACACACACACACACACACACACACACACACACACACACACACACACACACACTCACTCACTAACACACGTTGCTTTAGACACAATGGCTGCAGGCTCAGATGTTGTCTCACGGTCAAACATAAATAAAAGGTGAATGCAGACATATGGCTGAATACTCCAGTATCTTTATCATTATCTATAACTGGTTTTCTTAAGGTGAACAGGTTATTTTCTTACATAAGTGATCCAGGTGATCTTCAGTCTTTTACAGGAACCTGTTGCAATCAGATGTTTTCCTCAAGGAGATCAGTCCGATATAAAACCAACCAGGGTTTTGCCAAATCCAACATCCTAGATCATCATAAAGCATTTTAGATACTCTCTTGAACCTGTTGCTGTAAATGTTAATCCATATTTATATTATCTATACATCTATGACATCTGCATTAAAAACAGAGTTTGTCATGATATCCATTATGTGGCAAGGTTCCTGAATTCCTCAGTCTAGAGAGCCTCAGGACTGAAACTCAGCCAAAACACCCCCACAGGCAACATATTACGAATTCACCATAATTCATGCAGAAGAAGTTCTCCCCCCCCCTCGTTCGATTAAAGATTATTCAATCTCCGTGCCTGCTTTCGTTTGCAGAGTCTAACCTAGTTATGCTCGGGATGGTCCTTAATTCAGTCTCCAATTAAAAAACCAGGCTATCTCCACAGTAACAGGGATTACATAACGGCTCCGTCATTATGTAATAGAATCCAGATGAAAGGCAGAGCCCCTCAGTTTGATATGATTACTGGCACAGATGTCGTGCTGCATCACGTATGGTCATGAATCCATGACTACGGCACTGTCTTCTCATCTTCATCAATGATTATTATACAGAATCTAATTTGTTCTTTTCCCGGTATTTGTTTTTTATGGCGTGTCCCTTTGTATCAGCATCTTTCGACCCGTAATTACAAAGTAGATTTTGTGGATCTTATTCTCATATTGAGCTTTAAACTCTTTTAGAAAATCAATAACTTCATTGTCTCCTTAAGAGAAATTACATTTTCTTTTTTTCCCACTTCTTTAAGAGTGATTTGCTTATTTTTAGAGGTCAGAATTGTCGTAGAGTTGTTTATAAAGTGGATCCTCATTGAAAAGTCCCAAATATTTCATCAATTACATTCAGCAGATATCATTTTTGGCCATAAACTATGATTTCTGACCTAAAGCCTCATCTTTGAGAAGAGGCAGGGAGGCCGAAATAATCAGTTCACCCCTCCAGCTGCTCTACACTGACTTCAGGAGAAGGAAGTCTTCATCTGCTCGGCATTAGCGGCTCTGCTCACGTTTGCTCTCCTTGTTTCAGGGAAGCTCCACTTCCATAGAGCGTCACCCAGTCCTCATAACTCCTCCGTCCACTCCCGGTCCCCAGGGCCCGATGGAGACACCACCTGACTGTGGGAGTTTGCGTTGCATGTGCAGACACGTTGGTCAAACCTGAGCTGCATCTCTAATGTGTCTTCGTGCCAGGGAGAGCATGTAGGGCCGGTGATATGTGGCCTCTTCTGCTGCCAAGCCGCAGCATCTGTGCCAGCGGTGATGTGTCAGTCCACCAAACATCCAAAGCTCTTGTGCCTGCACCACCTTCTCCAATATTCATGAGAGAACCCTTTTATCGACTTCCTATATGAGCCGTGGCACGTGTGCGCTGCTAAACAAACCCGTTTGGAAACACTGACCACAGGAGAGCAAACGAGAGCCGTCGAGTTATCGCTGCAGATCTCTTCCCTCCTCCACACATATACAAGCGTCATTGGAAATTCTGTTTGAGCTGCTTCTCCTCGAGCTGTTTGCACAAGCGCAGACTGCGTGTGAAGATGGACGACATGACAGCTCCTCAAAAGGCCGAGCCACAACGTCCTGATTGCCCCCTGGTGGCTGACTGCAGTGATGGTTATTAACCATGTCTCCTCCGTGTGAGTTGATTGGACATGGGACATCCGTTTGTACACTAATGACCAGCTGATAGCAAGGCTAGCATGATCAGTTATTTCGCCATTCCCTCCTGCATGTATGCATGAATAAAATGCATTGGTTATACATATTTAAATGTAAATGCTGTGTGCAGATATTCAAGCTGAAGGAGAAAACACACAACTGTCCCATTACAGCTACTGGGATGAACTGTGCTGTGTTTTTTATTTTCTCATCCAAAATGTGATTTCCTGAAGGAAGAGACAAATCTGAACATCAGACCAATATCCTCCCATCAGTGTGTTCGCTGTAGAGACGAACACCTCTGCTCATCCTCACCTGCTGGAAAATGCAAAAATCCTTTAGTCTCATTGTAGAAAAATGGATTGAAATTAAGATTAAGATGCATTTATTTATCCCAAACACATGCACAGGCACACTCATGCAATTGTAGGGAAATTTAACCTCTGCTTGGGACCCATCTGGTGCAGGACACACAGAGCAGTGAGCGACCATGTACGGCGCCCGGGGAGCAGATGTTGGGGGAGTAAGGTGCCTTGCTCAGGGGCACTAGACAGGGCAGGGGGAATCCTCTTGGATTTTTGGACAGATCAATCCAGAGACCTTTTCTGCCCATAGTCCAAGTTTCTGCCACTAGTCCACCGCCTCTCAAATGACCAGTGATAAACAAATTTAGCAAACACAACTACCATTGAAAGCTTATTTTCCCCTGTTTGTCCTGGAAAAAGTAAAAGCATGTGACCTCGTGTAAACGTATTAGACGGAATAGGTCAACGTCTGCACCTAGTTTACTTCATAGAGCTTTTTGTGTTTGGAAGAGGAGAGAAAACAGTGAGCATCTTCAAACCCTCATTAGCAGAGGTCACACTCTAAGTTATTATTCGTGTGTGCAGCTGCAGAACCAGAGGTTTTGGAGTTGAGTCCTTGTCGCTGCTCCGTTCACGTCTCTCTTGTGCTCGAGCGGCAGCGGCGGCGTGGGCTGCTGGAGCATGTAATAACTGTGATGGCAGATTGAGCTTCACCGTTGTTTTGCTTCCTCAAGTCATTAGATATTCCGCTCAGAGGCTTCCAGACTTTGCTCAATGACTGTCAAGGTTGGAGCGGGGACGTAAAGGGACACCACGCCGAGGACAACAAACACGTCCGTCCTGATCACTGCTGTAGGAGTTCGGTGGAATCTGCTTTTCACCTCCTTGCCATTTACCCCGAGACTCAAAGGAAAGGAGCTCCTCAGCCGTCAGGGACTCTCTGGACAAAGTGCAACATAAACACATGTTCCCGTTCCACGGAGACAGACGCACTTTAGTGGTCTCTAACCCTCAGCACCTGCTAAAAAGATGCATTTAATCTGAGCTACCGGTAGAAATCCAGGCAGCGTAATTTTGCCTAAGGTCCAGGTCGGTGCACACAACGTCCACTGCAGTGCATGAACCAACACTGTCTGTGTTTAGGGACAGAGCGGACACGGGGACACGAGGACACCATCGCCAATAAGCTGCTGCTCCAGATGTACATGTGAGCTTCATGGCTGCACTCGGACAAAGGACTGCGGTTCTATTTGTGTAGCTCATTGTTATTGTCCTTGTTTTCAAGAGAATTTCCAGGAAACTCTACGTTTGTCTTCATGAGAACAATACAATGATTATATTATAAATCATTTGAAGGTTAAGGAGGTTTTGTTGGAAGGTTTGTTTGTCAGCAGGATTAAACTTTCTATGAAACTTGGTGGAAAGATCAGATAAATACAAAATAAACGAGTAGAGTAGATATCAAATGAGAATAAATCAATGGAACAAGAACATAGAAAACGGGAGAATTAAAATGTGTTATCATATGATTAAATAAAAAAAGATTAGTCGGCATAAACAAGAGCGTCGATCACTTTCTGAAAGCTTTCCCAAAAAGAGAAGAAAAGAACGAGGGATTTAAAAGAAGCAGGAGACGTAGTCTGAGTTCAATGGGCAGCGAGTTCTATAATATGAGAGGGAAGATACCAGAGGTATTATTCTGAAAGGAGATTGGGTGTTTCCGGCCTCTAGGGGGGAAATGAAACTTAAAAATTAATAGGAAATTTAACATGGAGCCAGTTTAGGAGATTCATGTCTGTATTACGTCATCGTGCACGGAGCAATATCCTGACATTTGGACCAGATTAGATTAATTCACTCACAGGTGTTTTCCATGTGTTTGTATTTTCAAAAAAAGAACATTTGGTTCAGATCACCAGGTCAACATCTGAAATAGTTGTGGTGGTAATTGAATTAATTGATTTGACCACGTTTTAGTAACGACAACAACACAAGAGTTCTGTTTCAAATATCAGCAGACGTGTGTGTGTGTGTGTTTTATTCTGTGTACTTGTTGTGCGATTGCAGAGCAGCTTTTTTTTAATTGTCTGAAACAGTGAATTTGTAACTTCAGTGTAATTTGGCCCAGAATGTTGTGAAGCCTCTGTAGCTGCTCGTTTTCCCTTAACTTAACAAGAGTGTCAGTCACAGTGATCAGATCCCAGTCTCCTCGCCACTCTCTAAGTGCTTCCTCTGCTGAGAGGGGTGCGCCTGTGTGTGTGTGTGTGTCTGTGTGTCTGTGCATCTGTGTGTTTGTGTGCATCAGACCGAAGGGAAAAGGCCGAACGAGACGTGCGAGAAAAGCTGAATCAAGCTGGAAAAGCAACAAGGGAGGAACTTGATGCTAAATGAAGTGAGCGAGGAGGCAGGTTAGTTGGCCACAGAGGGGAAGTAAAACGCTGGACGTCCATTGAAAAGGCGGATGAAGGCGGAGGAAGGTGCTTTCAGGAGCTCAAAGGAGACGGCGAGGGCCAGAAATATCAACTTAACATTTTGAGAATTGGTTACAGGGGACCCACAGTTAGAAGTTCATCCTTTCAAGGTTTATATTTAGTTATTTATGGGTCTTTCACCTTCTGTAAAAACGCTGTAATTTGCATCCACGGGAGCAGCTGATATAGAGGTAACGATTTTTATCGGGGCTGCAAATAGTGTGTGATACACGTGCAAATAAGGAAATGTTCTTTCCCTGTTGGGCCGTTTTCTAAACATCTAGCACACTGTGTCCTCCTTTTGATTTTCTCATTTTCTTAATTTTGTGAATAACACGCACTCGCCACATTTCTAAAGCATGCATGAGGTCCCACATCACCCTCAGTCACTAATTAATCTCAAATAATTCCTTTTATTAGTCTTAAAAACCTGGATACAGATTTACTGAAAAAGACCAATTAGTAAAGCTTTGGTTAATTTGCAGAAAACTGGGTGCAGAGATTTCCCGTTTCGTTTGTATGAAGGACGCAGCAGGAGATTTGTTCCGGGTAAGACGTGTTCACAATCACAGGGAGGCAGGACACAGCTTCAGAAGTCACGTGTACTGAGGTCGGGCCTTAGTTGGCGTCTTCGTTGGCGTCTTCATCGTGTACGGCTCCTCTTCTTCACCCTCAGATATTCATCCTCTCTTTGTCCCCTCTGGACAGTTTACCTGGGGGCCGGCTGGAAAGGTTTCCTGAAAGACAGAGGACCTCCTTGCTTATTGTGCGAGCCCAGGGAGTTAAGGAGCAGTGTGCGAAGCGGTGTCTAGACACACTATAAATGAACATGGCTCGCTGATTGGCCCAGATAAAAGGTAGAAGAATAACGCCAGCAGACTGCGCCAGATCAATTGGCCGCGTTGAAGACAAAGCCCGGCACAGAATTCCTCTCGAGGTTCTGAAATCAAGACATTTTTTGTCTCCAGTACAGATTAGAGTTCTGGTCTCAGGAACATTTTAAGCCTTTATTAGACGCTCGACAGTCGGGAGATAACGGGAGAGGGATGGGTAATGACTTTCCAACGCCCCCTGGCTCCAGGTGAACCAGGGACAATGAGGAGGTTTGAAAATAATCTGTCCAGTAGGAAGATTTTACAGCGAATAGAGGAAATATGAATTGCAGGACATGTTTGCTTCGTTACAGGTTTTTCAGGAGAGGATCTGTTGTTAAATCTTGTAAATTCTTAAATTAGATGTTAGTACATTGATGCTGGCATTTGATATCTATATTTATTGCCAAATTTATTGCTCATAACGCCAACTAGTGTTTCAAAATATCTTGGACCGCGCTGTTTATATGACATTTGTATATTTTAAAAGGTTAACATCTTCTAATCAAAGACGGAGTTATAAGCTTAAGATTAAGAAATTAATTTTCTCTTTCAAAGGTTATCTTACATGATTCAAAGTTTTCCGAATCCCATCGCAGACACTTTGTTTATGTCTCCACCTGCTCCCTTGATCTCTGCCTGTGTTCTGACCACCGTGTTGTTCACCTGCTGGTTGAGTCACATTTGATGCGGCTGTTTTTTCTTATTTTTCCATTTCGAAATCAGTTGTCGAACAAAATCCATTGTGATGAAAAAGGCCTGTGAGGTTCTTACAAGAACAGCTTGAGCCAGTATCTGAATATAGGCAGCGGAGAAAAGAGGAGAGAAAGTATGAAAGAGAGATGAGCAGGAAAAATAGAGAGGGAGGTTATACTACACCTGGCTGCCTGCCCCATCAGAATCCATTTAAAGACAGTCAGATATCTGATAGCAGGTAGTAGGACTGAGAGGAACTGGAGCCTGAACTCCTGCATGTAAATACCAAATAACATGTTTTGAGCTTTTGATGTTTGACCTCAAATTAGCTTTGTTCATGAGAAACGTTGCCAAACCTTTCGGTGACATTGCTGCGGGAGCCTCCATCTCCTCTGCTACGCTCTGATTCCAGCCGGGATGGGATCACTGGGCCGTCCTCGCCCTCCACTCCTCTGCTGCAGCCCCCCCCCCATGCTCCCGAGCTCCCCCCCCCCGCCCCCTGCACACGCCGGGTGAAATAGAGAAACAGAAAGAGCAGCAGCGAGGAAGCGAGGTCCGTCCAAATGTCAAGCAGTTTGCGTCTCCCTGAAAAATGCATGTCGAACCTCGTCTGCGCTGATCGCAGCCTTGGAGGTGGTTTCGGTTATGTCTCTTGACAACTGAGTTCACTGCTCGCTAACGCTCTCCGACTCGCTGTCTTCTTCTTCTTCTCGGCTCTGCCCGTGACAGCAGCAGAAAAAGGCCCCGGTAAAATTTCTGTATGAACCGATCGGTAGAACACGACGGTGGAGGGGGGGGGGCATCGTAAAAGAAAGTGTGAATGAGTGATTGACCGGTGTAGAGAGGTGTGGAGGAAAGCACTGGAAACTGGGAGGTGTGAGCCAGCAGGTGTAGTACTGGTTTTTGAGCTTCTGGACAAAGAAAAGAGCTGTAACGAGGAGCTGAGCCAATTGACCTTTAAGAAAATAGATTGGCTGCATTTTCGGTTATGGATGAAATCATGATTTGACCTCGTAACGTATAATAAAGAAAGTTTTCTGTGAGAAATAAAAAAAATCTCTTTCTCTTTTCCAACATTTATGGAAAAAGCTATTATGGGGAAAGTAATTGGCAGGTTGATAATCAGCAGCTTTGGGAAAACAAAACCAAATCTGTAGCTGAAATGCAATTTGGTACTTTTTCTGCTTCATCAAACAATCTAAATAATAATAGTAATAAGTGCGTCATTGTCTCTGCTCCCTCATCTTAAACCTTTGGACTTGTGGGAATGAATTCGATTTGAAATGAGACCAATTGGCAAAAAAAGCACAACAACACACTTGTTGTAATTTACAACAATGAAGCCGAATTTGTCAAAATGATGAAGTAGCAGAATGATAATGTTTCTACCCATGAGGCGAGATGATTGATTGTGGATGATCAGCAGAATCCGGTGCAGCTCTTACCGTCTCCCGGCCTCGATGTGTCTGATTTCCTCTTTCGTGTTTTGCTGCCTCATCCCGTCGCCTCTCATTTTCCTTTCCGGTGTCACGTCAAAGCATTTCTGTTTTGCTTTTGTGAGTCTGTGCAATATATTTTATATCCTTGAGAGCAGAACCTCCAGTTTGATGGCTGCTAAATAACACATCAGTGTGTTTTTCATTTCAATCTCTGCTGCGTGAGGGGAAGAAATATATGTTTCTGCTTCTAGATGCCTATTTGTTGGTTTCCGTCGGGATGTAAATATATAATGTGGAAGGTTACGTTAACCTACTTCCAATAATCAAACCTTATTAAGACAAATAGGTGCAACAGACATCACTGCTGTTTGCTTTTTGCTTGATAAATATGATAAATGTGGCCGCAGCAACTTTATTTCCTCAACTCGTCCTTTAATCAAACGAGCTCCGGCCTCGTCTGTCACTCTGCCCCGTCTCTCTGAAGAGTTCTGTTTTATCTGAAGCCTTGTTCATCAGACCGTCACGCAACACGCTTATAAAACCACGGCCTGTTTGATCAGCGCTGCTGGGAATGACTGAACCGATACAAACAATCTAATTGCCTCGGCTCATGCAGCTTTTAGCATTTGCTTGCATGGAGGAGGAGGCGGGGGGGGGGGGGGGGGGTGGGGGAAGAAATGGCTGACAAAAGAGTAATTGTGATATTAGCCAAACAAGAACTTTTGGCTTTCATCCATTTTAACCCCGGGAGCTGACGGATGGGAAAGTGCAGAAAGGAAAACAGTGTGTGGAGACTTCATGAAAAGAGCGTTTTTATCTTTTTGCACATTTCATCCTTTGTTCTGTTTGAGACAGTCCAGGGTTTTTAAAGAGGTTTATGTGAGTGGGCGCTCGGGAAACTATTGAGTTTTTTAATCACAACCGGTAAATACTGTCTTTTGTAATAAGAGATATTTTTTAGGGGTGAAGCTTTTATTGATGGGACAGAGTTTAAGTGTGAAGGGGAGGGAGACGTGAGGCAAAGGGTCGGATCTGAATCTGCAGCTTCAATTAGGGGCGGCTCGGGAGGTAGAGCGGGTCGTCCTCTGAGTATCGACTTATACAGGCATCCTGTCTTTGCATGGTTTTTAATGATGGACTGTAGTGACCATACACTGTGTATATAACGATAGACGGTGCCACTTCCTCCCAATTTACCCCCTGACACGAAGGCTGCCATCTTTCACTTGAGATACAATCATGAAGTTTCACCTCGTTTTTTATATCATTAAAACCAAACTTACCAGAGAAAGTTGCATCGTGTGACAATAACAACCGAAAGTGACAGAAACAATGTATTTGACGTGAACTTGGCCTTTTAATTTGATCCACGTCCCATCTGCAAACACCATTAATACTGCAGCCAGCCACCAGGTGGCGATCAAGACATTGTGGCTTCACTATTGGGGAGCTGTCTTTTAGTCGATCTTTGGTAGAGATATATATTGATAAAGGGTTTTATTACTTTTACTTAAACGCACTACAAGGAGTAATACCGGGCCAAAAATCGAACAGAGTGTAAAGCTCCTTTTAGGATCTTTAAAAAAAATGAATTGAGTTTTATTCTAGCTAAAATGTCAGGAAATCAGATTCGTAATAACAGTTTAATAATGAACTGAACCCTTTGATCAAGCTCCTCATCAATCATCGGAGCTCTGCTCTGCAGCGGTGGTGAAGGCTGCTGGATTTATCTCATAAATCAGGATTCTTAATAAATCCCAGTCACCTCCTCCGAGAATTTATACCAAATGTCAAACCTTGCAGATTGTTTTCCTCGTAATTATTTGTTCTTGGACGAAGCTCGACAGAGAGATTTACTTTCCTTCATCTCGGATAATATAAATCCCGATTGGTCTTCGTCAGAGAAAAGTCATATTTTTTTTTTACTCTTTCTCTGCGACAACCTGAGTCCTGACAAAGATGAGGCTGTTACAGTGGCAGCGGCCGAGTCGGGCTCTATCTGAGGGGGGGATCAGGAGTCCAGCAGGTGAATAATTCAAGTGATGAGATGTAAACCTTCAGCTCTGAGACCCGGCCAAGGCTAACATTCATTTAGACCTGTCAGGGTCTATTCAGCTGTGCAGCGCTCTCACAAGCTGCTCCCTGCCCCCTGTGCTGCCTCTTTCTGTCCCGGGGTCTGAGGCTTATTACATTTTCTTTTCGTTCGCCTTTTCATTCTCGCCCTCTGATCCTGCGCCCCACCTCCCGCGCGCTCACCTCCACAACCGCACTGTAGAAGCTGCCAATCTACCCCCCCCCCCCCCGTGTTTCTCCACTGTAAACTGGGCCTGAACTCAAACCTGATGGATGATCAACATGCATGAGGGAATGTGAGCCTCCGACAAAGCTTGTACTCTGTTCTAGCCCCGAGTCATGTCTATCACTCGTGGAGCTCAAAATACACGGCTGCGGTAGGTAGTGTGGGGGGGGGGTGGTTGTTCGTCAGATCAAGATGAGATTTATCTTTGCCGAGGAGATTTAGACTCAAAGTTTGGTCATTTGTACCGAGTAACCTTCCATTTCCAAATCCCTCCAAAAGTTTAAACTTTGATTAAAGCCTCAAAGGAGACTTTTTCAGTTTCTGACAATTTCTCCAAAGTTAAAAACCCCAAAGCCCAAATCATGAACCTGAACATGAGCAGAATATAGTTCCTACAGATTCCTACAGTACGCAAAGTTGATATTGTGTCAGTGAACAATGAGAGCTCATCATTTCTACCTCTAGGAACACAGACACAAGCAGGTGCACTAAGCTGATGATATTTCAGAGCGTCTGCTTCCCTCCAGCAGAAGGTCAGAAGTTTACAAAATCCAATAATCACCATCGAGTCCTGTCTGCCGGTCCAGCGGGGGGGGGGGGGGGCAGATTCCCCGAATGAAATCAATGGCTGCTGCTGTGGCTTTGAACCCGTGTGGATCAAAATCTTATCAAATCGTGGGGTCGTCCACTCACATTTCAGACGTTACAGTTAATCCTTACCGCTGTGAGATGACTCACAATGTGTTCTTAGGAGGGAAATATGTTTTCTTAGTGAGAATGTTCTCGGCAACACAAAATGCTGGCTGCATTTCAGGCTCATGTAAAAGATAGAATAGCTTTAGAACGTACACATTTCTGAAGAGAAGAGAGATTTCAAACTGTCTAAAAAGTTGAATATAAGCTAAAAACATTGTGTTATCAGAAGTATTTTCGGTTTCCATTTGCATCCCTTCAAGAAACCAGTAAGAGGTAATGCACCGTTGCCACTCTTTTAAACCAATAGTGACCTTATTCTGACCTGAGCCCCAAGACTCCTCATTACACAGCAGCAGCACTATCGGGGAAATGAAAAGGAAAAACTTGCTGTCCTTTCAATGTTGCCACACTCTCTCATTTTGCATTTCAGTGTCGTTCAGATTTCCGAGATTCTCTGTGTGCAATCACTCCCCACCCCCCCCCCCCGCCCCCCCGCCCGCCTTCTTCTCCCAGACACATCTTCTGCAGTGTGAGGCTCAGATTGATCTACTCGCTGTGTGGTCAGCCCCATAGGAAATGTTTGTGTAATGGCTTCTATACGAGAGCTGTCAAGGCAGATGAGGATCCAGCGCTCCCGGCAGCCAGTGAGAACACTGTGTCGACAGGCCTCAGCAGGAAACCCTAAGCCCCCCCCCTCCCCCCTTTAACCCCTGCCGCTCCGTCACTTCCATCGGGGCTCCTCATTAATTCAACATGACTGTGTGCTTTCTCTCCGATGGTGAGTCACGAGCCTCAAGCTGCCAAGTGATCAGGATTGAAGGACGGATGTAATCCATGAAATATGCATATGAAGGTATTTAAGCCTCGTGCTGACTTTACAATTGCTTCAATGAATGATTCAGAAGCTAAGCTAAGATTTTCTCAATTTGCTGCCCAACGTTTGATCTGATCCTTGCGTCACCTGTCTCAACGTTAGCGTGGGTTTTATGTTCCTACTACAGAGGAAGACTCGAGCTGCTTTCAGACATGAAGCGAACTCCAGATCCACATTTTCTAGAGTTTTTACGAAGTGGTGAGAATGTTCCAGAAATGATCCTGTTGTTGTAAACTCATCTGACCCAGATAATCTCCTTCTGCGTTAAAAAAAAAGTCAGCTCCAGAAAATGTCTGAGTTCGTGTCTGAGCACAGCTTGAGGAAAGATACCTGGTGGATAACAGGATCCACGCTGCGCTCTTCATGTGAGAAACTCAAGTTTACCCCCCCCCCCCCCCCAATTGTGCGGACATTTTCCAGAAAGTAAATGTCTAAAAACGGCTTCAGACACGGATGGGAAGAGATAAAAGGATCATGGGGGCAAAAATGGGTTTCTTTAAGTATTTCTCATGCCTCGCTTTCAACCTCGGATTCCAAAATATGAAATGTCTGGCTGCCGGCTCCCCGGTGCTGCATCCCTCTCTCCCGTGAAAAGGTTGAAAGCGAGACACAAGAAATACTTGAAGCGACCGATGAGTCCCCTCTTATCTCCTCTGTTCCTCATCCGCCGTGCATGTGTCTCCGAGTCTTCCTCCGTTTTCGTAATTGCCTCCCAAATATTTATTTTCTTCATCTCGGCTCCTTCATCCTGTTTTCCTTTCCTTTCCTTTTCCTGTCTATTGGAAGGCGATGGTAATACGCCGGTGGAGTCTTGCCTTGGCTCCGTCCGTCACTCCACATCAAAGCGTCGCTTGTTCTCCAGCTCTCTCTCTTCTTCATGCTCTATTACTCTACCCTCTCTTGTTGACAGAGAGATGCTGTTCAGTGAGTGTGTGTGTGTGTGTGCATGTGTGTGTGCATGAGCGCAGTTAAAGGGACTTCTCTGTCTTCATTTGCATCCCCTCAAGGACCGGTCCCCAGACTTTCCAGATGTTTCACTTCCACAGCCGACAGTAGACTCATCTCGGTGCAAGACAAAGGCCAAAATTCTGCAAAAACAGTCAACACCGCAGCTTTCACAAAACCCGAGTTGCTCATTTGGTGGCGAGTCAAAGAAGAAACTGTGTCCTTGTGTAGTCGGTCGGCTTTGAGGCTTGCATTAGCTCTCCCTGAGCTCATTCAAACCAAAGTGAAAGAAAGAAAGCGGAGCGTGGTGGAGAAGAGGAGGCAGCCACGAGTGAAACCAGGCTGAGCGGCGCTTCTGCTTTGTTGATGTCGCTCTCCTCGGCATAATTCAGGCTCATAGTGAAATCTAGGACATTATCTTCCTGCTCCTTTCAGCCACTGCGAGTCCAGATAGAGGCAAATATAGAGCGTCAGCGAGCCGGATGCAACGATAACGTGAGTGCCTCTCCGTCTCTGTCCAGGGGGGAACGCCACCTTCATGAGGGAAATATGTGTTTTTTATTCCTGTGGTGAAACGAAGCCAGGTGCGGCTCGGAATGAGGCAGATGATGAAAAATGAACCTGAACAGGAAACACGTGAAGTAATCTTGACTTTCTTGTAGCTTTAGAACGAGCACGGGGATTTCATGGCCTTGAAAGATATGTGGATTCAGATAACACATACTTAGAACACCAGATTCATAAAAGAGCCACAAGGAAATCATATTTTAGACATCAACTGTTGCATTGTTTTCATCCTGCACCACCGTGACTGGCAGATCTCTATGACAGAGATGACAGGAATAATGTGATTAACTGAGCAGGGCTGAGATAATAAGAATAAATCACTGCGCCTGTGGCTGTTGTTGCTAGTTTCTCCCTGACCTGTGGTTTAGGGCTCTGTTTGTATATGAATGGAAATAAAGGAAATGAATTTGGGCATTAGCTCATTTACACACAGCGTTCATCAAGCCCAAACGCAGCCAAGGCTAAAAAACTGCTGCTTGCTTTATCTCCATCTTGTGAAATGAATTAATCAAAAACAGTCAAAAGGGCAAAACAGAAGCCAGAATATATCATTCTACTGTTCTTTTTATTAGAGTGTCAGTTATTATTTTATTTCTCAGATCCAATGCAACATAATCCTTGGCCTGAAAAGCATCCGCAGATTTAAAACTTGAAAAACTAAATTTGACGACTCATCAGGACAGATTTTATGACCGTTATGCCACTTTGATTTAAAACGTCCTTCACACCTGCGTCGGGACTTTATGCCACATCTGTAACCGTGTGAAATCACCCCCCCACTGACTGATGCAGCCAAATAACAGATAACGATCATCCATCTGCCCTCAGACTTACCTCCGACCTGCACCCCCCCGCGGAGGTAATGACCACTCACAAGCCAGAGGACTGCAATTAGGTTAAACACCAGGCCTTAGAAAATAACCCCAGAAGTCATTGTCCCCTGCAGCCCACCGCCAGAAGCTAATTGGCTCATACGGGTCCATTGGGCTCCAGGGTCCATTTCTCTCTTTAAGTGTTTAATGTCACAGATCCCTCTTTGCCCCCCCCCCCACTGTCTTGATGGTTTGACCCATGTGGGCTGAACGGGGGACACTACCCCATCATCGCAACTCAGTGGAGCGTCCGAGATGTCCCATCGAGACATTTTGACGTGCTAACGCTGACATCAGTCGTCCAGATGTTCTGTCCAGAGGTTGTTCCCAGCCGTCGGTGACTTTGAGCCGAACTCTTCACCCGCGTTTCAAAAGGCGATGCTGGGTTGGGGGTGGTGGGGGGGGGTGGAGTGCCTCAGAACAGAGGCACTCTGCAAAAATGACATGCCGGCCCCTTTGCTCCTCAGAGTGCTTTGGCATAATTTGCTCTCTTTTGCTTTGAAAGGAGATCCTCATCAAAGAGAGGCAGACAAATTAACAATGGCCTTGTCAACCAGAGGAGCAGGAGCCCCCCCCCCCCCCCCCCCCCCTCCTTCCTCTTTGATTTCTGTTTCTCCTTTAATGCAGGGCGGCGGTGTCGTGAGCAAAGAACAAAGTTTCCATCTTCATCTCCTTCACCTGTCGTCCCACAATGCATCAGGATTCATGTATTCCTTTGTACAACCATGTGTACCTCTGCGTGTCAGCTCATGTGCAGCATCAAGGGGGAATTCATACTTTTCATATCATGTTTTTTATCCCCAAATCATAATTTGAAACTTAAAACAGGAACTGGATAGATTGCAATGAAATAGAGATAGAGATATTCAAGGTCTCCTGAGGATATTTTCAGTGTGGCACCATATTACAGTTGGTTTTTGTCTTACTATAACCTAAAATACAATATATAGATTTTTCAAAAGCAGAACATTTTGATGTTTGACATTTTCTCTTTCTCAGAGCCCCCAAAATGTTAGAAATTAAGTTTCTGCCAAAACGTTTCCCAAAAGCGTTTTCTACATTCTGTTGTTTGTTCCTCTCCGGCTCGTGCACAGCAACACGTGCACGCTCATGAAGGAATACACACATGTACACACACACACGCTAAATTATCATTTCATTTAAAACAGAGGAGGAGCAGAAGACCAGCGTTGTGTAGCACAGGAAACGTCGTCGGGTTGATTCCGGGGCTGGAAGGAGCTTCCTCATGGTTGCAGGACGGTTTAGATGTTGTGATGAAATGGGGTCGGAGCAGATTTGTCTTCCTCCCTCTCTCTATTTTTGTCTCCACGTGGCTTCGCTCGCTTGCCCACCGTGTCCCATTTTTCCAAAACTCAATTCTTCTGCTTCTTCTTCACATCTTCTGCTAATTAAGAGATCAAAAAGAGGGGAAGCGACGCTAAACCGGTTCTCCTCCCCCGTTTGTCTCTCCCCCCCCCCTCTCTCTCCAAGGTTATTTGTGCATCTCTCTTTGGCTGTGTTTGTGTGCAGCTTCTCCCGTCTATTACAAAGCCTTTAGTCTGATGTAGATTAATGGAAAATAATGGGGGGGGGGGGGCATGAAAACCCACTAGTGACATGAAAACCCAACAGTGGTTCTGAGACATTAAATTGATTGATGGGTTTTGTTGATCATCAGGAAATGAATCAAAAAGCAGCTTCTGATACTGACGATGATTGACAGTGAGGAAGAGGTTAACAAAACTAACTCTGAAACAGTTTTATCATGTTTACTGTTCACGTGATGAAGATGTTTACGCACACAAGTCATAGGGCCGGTGGTTTGAGTCCGGAGGTTCACATGTGGTCGTGTTTGGCTCAGATGGATCGATAAGGTTAAAGATAGAAGCGCTTACTGGTTTGTTTTTGTTTTTTTTTATGTCAAAAATATAATCTCATCCTGTCACATGATTGATTTGATCAAAACCACAATCTTTCCCCGAAGTGCTTCCCGATCGCCCTGAACACAACAGTTAACTGGAATCAAATCAAATACGTGAGATATCAGTGAGTATTTGATATGTATATGTATGTTTCAGGCCTTCTTCAATACAAACTCAATGAGTGACGTCACGGTGGTGTGATTAATAATTACTGTAACAGCTGCTCTACAACCTGAAAGTAACTGTTACACATTGTGCAGCAGGTTCTTTCATCTCTGTGCTGCAAGGACCTGGGGCCAAAGTGTCAGATTCACTGTGCAGTGGTGGAAGGTTCGATCCCCAATTAATCCACTTGAATTAAAATTGATTGGTGACCTCTCTCTCTCTCTCTCTCTCTCTCTCTCTCTCTCTCTCTGGCGCTCACTCGTTTCCTCTCCCCCATGAACATCCCATAATTTGTCGTAATTAGCCTCCACTGTTATTCTGGCCTTTTTGCAATCAGTGCGGCCCAAAGACGAGGAGTCGCCACAGGAAGAAAATAAAAGAGAAAAGACCAAACAACACACATCAAGGCCACAGACGTGGAAGCATTAAGGTCACGAGACCCTAACAGCGTGAGCACGACCAGGCTTCATGCACCTTTCCATTAATCTGAGTGTTCATCAAACATCCTGCGTCCCCCTTCTAATTTGCTCAACCCCTCGTTTTCATAAACTCATGCGGCTAAACAACCGTGCACTCACTTTAATTACATGCACGCTACACATTTCTAAAGCGTGCACGAGATCCCCCATTTGATTTCAAACCGAGTGCAGCCTCTGTCTCTAATTAGTCAAATTATTATTGTAAAAATGATATTTTTGATTGCCCTCACATATTGTTGAATACTTATTAACTTATAAAGACCAATTACGAGCTCTTCTTTAATTTAAACTACAGGCTCTGTATCTTCTAGATTTTACAGTTATGGAATATGCAAAGAAATACAATTGAAATAAACTTCAAATACAAAAAAAATGTCTGCAATAGCCATTCAATGTGTTTACTTTACATGTTTACAGCCATTTCCTATCTAAATACTAGTTTAACTTGTTTTTAGAGAGTATAAACAGTTTTTTTGAACATGGGTAAACTCTGCAATTAGTTTTGTTGTAACAAAACAATAAGAGTGTAAATGTTTATGAGCGTTAACGCGCCGATGCTGGAAAGTTTATGACGCCTCGTAAGGAGAGTTCTGGTCGTGTTCATTCCCATCGCAGACACAAGCCAGATGCTACTGGGTGTTCATGGGTTTTTGGACCAGCGGAAAGGGGCTTTACTGGGAAGTCCACCGTTCCCACACCAGAATTCAGTTTCATATGGGATTTGGAGGAAACGATGGATTTTTACTGTTTGTTATTGCATCAGCTTCACCATTTACTGTGCTGCAGCCACATCAGAGCCATATTAACCTACTGCCAAAACAAACCCAACATTTTCTACTGCCGCTTCACATTAAGAGCGCAGGGAGTGTTTGTGTTTTCTCCAAAGCACTAAAATATACGAGCTGCTGAGGTTTTCCAGCGACTCGTTGATCATCTGGTGTTTGAAAAACAAGAGCATGTTCAGTATGTTTTGGAAATCGATCAGTTTGAAATCTAGAGACGATGCCAGATAATAAAAAATGACATATTTGGGTTTCATTGTGTTCGCGCTCATAAATTATTAACACTGACATTTCCGTTCATTTATGAGGCTGCAGACTTTTTTTTTAATATTACAAATATTTCAGAAAAAAACCCTAAGAGCTCGACAACACTGCGCCTGAGAAGAAGCTTTGAGATACAGTTCAATTATAGAGTCGCTGGAGTTATAGATTCACCTCCGAGTGTTCAGTTTAACTCGTCTCCCTGAGTCAGTCTGTGTTTCCTCTGGGGACGAGTGTTCAGCTGTCCCCCCCCCCCCCCATCCATCAGGGTTTTTTTCTAAGGTCATTCTCATCCGTCAGTCAAACGCACAACCACCCATCACGCCTCGTGTCAGACTCCTCCTCCGTTTATACTTTATACCACTTACTGTAGATAATCAGTGCAGGTGGGCAGGATGTGGTATTTCTCCGTGTCCTCCCTCGCTTTGCATAAAGACACTTTCCCACGACTGACACTTGTCCCCCTTTTTTTCTGTCAGTTTCATCATTTCTTCTAGGGATGTCCCGATACAACTTTTTCACTTCCGATACGATACCGATATTGTAGCCTTGAGTATTGGCCGATACCGATATCAATACGATACGATATAGGCACAAATCATACATATATTTATTCCTTATTTTGTTGTGTGGAATGTTAGAAAAGGCTTGATAAAGTGATGTTACTGTTACTGATGTTGTAGTGATATAACAGAAAACAATAGTCAGCAACAGTAGGTATAGGAAAAACTGACCCATGTATTATTAACCAATTGGTTACATAAATTTTAACCTTCAACATAAGAGTATTACCTCAACAAATCCAATGAAAACAAAATGTTATATTTAAAGTGCAAAATAACCACTGGTTACCAACATCATTATACAATTGAATAGAATAAATTAAATTTTAAAGTGCAAACAATTCAAGTTCACTTCAGTTATTTTTCTACTGTCAGCATATGTTGGAAACAACTGTGGGCAGGGACAAAAACAACAAAAACTATAGGAATAATGTAGCGAGGTTCGAGGTGCTCCATTAAGCGTTTAAACCCGACATTACTCACCACCGACAGGGGCTGGTCATCAAGCACAATAAACTGGGCTATCTTTTCTGTTATGGCCATTGCCTTTTTGCTGTCCCGTGGTAGTTTGTCATAGCCTGGATGCCAGACGAATTTAGCCCCGCCCACAACAGATTTGGTCGGGCAGTTCGGTCTGGGGTCGCTCCATTGGGAAAAAATTATGGCCGGACTGGGCCAATCAGATTGTCAGGGCGGGCTTTATACGATGATTGACAGATGATCAACGGTGACGTAATCAACCACGTCACCAAAGTGCCCTCGGGTTGAATTCGTTTTCAACAAACATGCCTGCCGCTGGCGAGCTGAGATGTGTAGATGCTGCCATTGAGTCTGTTTTAGAAGACATCGACAGCGCATTCATTTTGAAAGAGGAACACAGAACGTGGAGGCGACGCCAGAGCACCGCGCTAATCCCTATCGCCCCGGCGCTTGGCTGTTCACAACGGACACTGAAGCGACGCTGAACCGCCGGGCAGCGCTAATAATATCACCCGTTGATCCAGTAGATCGCTGCACGGCTTTGTGCCGGTCACACCGGAGGCTGAAGCACCGCGCTGCGCCAAGGCTGCCTCGCGGTGCTTCAGCCTCCGGTGTGACCGGCACAAAGTTTTAACATGGGAGTGGATGGGAGCCAGCTGTTATTTAAGGCTTGGCGCTGCGCTGAAGCGTCCGGTGTGAACCCGGGTTAGTAAATAACTCACAATGCGTTGCTTAGCATACGTCACATACTACGTTGCTCTGATTGGTTGTAGGTCTATCCAATTGAGCGAAATACTTCCACACAGCCGACATCACTACACCTTGCTGCAGGCACACACGTTGTCGTTGTTGTGATCACGTGGGCTGTGCATGCTGGATCAGAGACGCTCTTCTTCCGCGGCCGGCACCAACGTTAATTAAGGGGCATTACCACCTACTGTGTTGGAGTGTGATCAAACCAGAGTCACCTATTATAGAAGTCCTGTAGCGGTAAATGGACAGCTTATATCGGAGCGCTTATATCGGAGTTTTTAGATTCAGTCCGATAAAATCCGATATTCACTTTTTTGGCTGATATCGGACTGATTTCCGATATCAATATCGGATCGGGACATCCCTAATTTCTTCCATGAGAACTTGACTTCATTTCATTCATCCATCTTTCCGGTTCCCGACCCCCCCCCCCCCCCCCCCCCTCCCCTCCTCTCCTCGGCTTTCGAGTATCATCCCTCTCTAATCCCTCGAGTCGCTCCGTAACCCCTTTCATTTCCACCCGTCCTGGACAATAAGGTCTGCGCAGGTACACTCATTAACACACGAGGATGCCTTCCACATCTCCGGGGGGGGGGGGGACAAACCAGCTTTCTCCTCTTTTCCTGCATATTTAATGTTTCTCTCACGTCTCTTCAGGCAGGTTGAGTTAAGGGATGCAGGGCTCTGAGGGTCGCTGATAAGGGGCTTCCATCAGCTCCTCGGTGGGGGGGGGGAGATAGGTGAACAGTAAGCTGCGTACTTCATTGTTATCTACCAGCACACACACACACACACACACACGCACACAGTGGCCTAGTTTTCATACATAAGTTCACACAAATGAATGCACACACATACTGTATATTCCCACTGACATAATATTTAATGAAAGTTAGTTTAATACAGAAATCAAGACATTTATTGTACAATTATACTTTTTCACAGGATTTCGTGCACTTCTTGTGTTGTACATTTAATCAGAAATTGACAAATTTGGCATTTTCACCCATCACTTCACTATCAATAATTCATAATCTTGGTTTTCTTCTCTTTTTGGTAAATTTGTGGAAAATCTAAACTTGAAAATGGGAAAAAATCTCAATGTTTCCATAATTGAATCTATGACACATGACTGCAGACCCATTACCTCTCTCTCACACACACACACTCTCTGAAGTGTAACCTTCATAAACTCTACAGCCCTTGTAGTTTTCCCACTCACCTGCCACTCAAACGTGTGTGTCACCTGCTCCGCGGCCCACTCTCTCCATTCACTCGTCATTAGCACCGAGACGAGGAGGCAGATTAATGCGGGGGGGGGGGGGGGGGGGGGCTTCCGGCAGGTGGGCTGAGGAACAAAGGTTAAGTCACACAAGTGAGGAATGAATCACTTTGAGCACCTTTGTTTCACAACTCTCCGCCGTCGTCAGCGTAATGATGTTTTGCGTCACTCAGAAATTGTCCCTCCGTTCTTAATCAATATGAATTTTATTTCTGGCTAAACCGCCGCCCACCCTAGCCCCCCCCCCCCCCCCTCTGCTGAACCGCTGTGGCGTATGAAAGCTCTGCATATGTTTGAATGTGATTAAGTGTATTTAATTAAGCCGCAGCCAGATGGTCCTGTTGGTGGCTTTATGCTGCCGTGTGGTTTATTGTACAGATTATATCCTTATAATGCATTTCAGTGTTGTGCAGTGGGGTGAATGTGAAATGCTTTGTGTCATTGAGGAAAGTGCATCATGGGAAACGACATCTCCTTTCACCTGGTTTCCTGTTTCCTCATCTGCTCTCCTGTTGTTCCTGGTTCCCTTTGCCTCCCGTCTGTTCCCTGAGGTGACGGTTGATACACAGGTGACCGGGGTCTCGAACCCGCGGTGTGTTTTCAACGAGACGCCACACGCACACGACTCTGCTGCAGCTTTGAAGTGTTTGTGATGTGTGTTAACGTGGCTGCTGATTATCAGTCCTCCTCTTAGTTACTTCACGGGAGTGTTTGACCTTCACTGTGCAGAATGATGTATGTGCAGAGTTTGACACTAGAGGGCTTTCACGTTAATTACCTTCACCTTAAATTAGAGCCTGACTCAGATGGATGTTTTAGGGCCTGATACCAATATAGTAGATACCATGAGTCATAAGAAGTTGTTGTCTTCGACGTTCTATTATCGACAAAGGAAAGAAAAGATATTTTGCGGCTGTCCAAGCCTTCATTTATCGGATTGATTTTAATAATTTGAGTGGGAGAGAGAGAGGTGAAGGGCTGGAACCCAATCTGAGGCTGTTGTAGAAGCTCGACCCTCCTCCATGCATGAGACCCCCACTCAAACAGGTGAGCTGTTGGGGCGCCCCTGCTGGCCGTACTCCGTAACACCAAGATGATCTGTCTTCATGAGAATTGCAGCAAAGAATCAATTTTTAAGTGTTAACAAATAGTTATTTTTTAACTGCAGAGTTATGAAGTGTCAGAACAGTTAACCTACTCTATGTTCATGGTCTCTCTCTCTCTCTCACTCTCACTCTTCATCCCTCCAACCCTCAGGGGGGGGTGTGTCCCTTCGTATTTATTGTCATTAAGCTGCTTACTGTTCTCCCGTCATCCATTCATCCCCGTGACTGTGCCACTGCCTTCTGATAGAGCGCTTATACATATATTATTCATTTGATTGACTCCCTCTAATCGCCTCACCGGTGGCGGAAATTAATCATTCCAGAAATCCCATCATTTTTTCTCATTTTTCTGGTGCCGTCATTTAGAGATTTGAGTTTTTTTAATTTCCTCCATGTGAAGCGATGCAGTTTCCAGGTTCGGACAAAACGGAGATAAACCCGAGAGCAGAGGAGGGAGACTTTGCTCGCAGCCCAAAAATCAATGAGGCTGGATATTCAACACTACTGTATGGTTTTTATAGTGGCCCATAAAAACCCCATTGGAAAAGTATATATGGCATGAGATGATTTCTCTGTGGGTCAAATTGGATTAAGCCTAGTGTAAAACGAGGAGTGTGGCCTTTTCTCCCCTCTTTCACACACTCTCTCTCTCTCTCTCTCTCTCTACCATTGAACCCTATAGGAAGAGAAACCTAATTACATGGCTGAAAGTGGCCATAGTGAGCACTATTAAAAGGATCCAATTAAAGTTTATGCGACGCTGGCTGCAGCATTCGGGCGAGAGATTATTTGTGGAGGTGGAATTTGATCCGTCGCACGGAAAGAGGCGTCCATTGGCCAAGCCACCGCAGGCGGGTGGCAGGTGGGCGGGGCCTCGGAGGCGATCGGAGTAATTGGATCCGGAATCAACGGACACTTAAATCAAAGAGAGTCAAAGAAAGAGACGTTGAGAGAGAAGCAGAGAGAGAGGAAGAGCTTGAAATCTATTTAAAGGACAACGTACTCGTGCTTATAGCGCTGGTGATCTCACAGCAAGATGGTTGACGGCTCAAATCCCAGTTTGGCCGGAGTCTATTTGCGTGGAGTTTGCATTTGTGTATTTGCAGGTTTCTAAGTATGGACGGGGATTAAAACCGATATGGAGCCAACACGCTGGTGGGGACAGAGATCGTTTCAGTCAAACTCCGCTTCCAAGCGTAAACATATTGTTAATGGAGCCTAACTGGACGGTAGATGTGAAAATGAGCGTGAACGGATGTTTCTTTTGGCTACCTGTCCGAATGGATGGTTGAACAGTTGTTGCAGAGGAAGTCTCATGTTCTATTTGTTTCCAACAGGACTTACAGAACAGATGAGACTGAAATCCGGTGCACAGATTGCAGTCAAATTGAAAACTGTAGTTTTTGGTGGAAATCCAGAACAATTTCAGCTTCAGAAGCAGCGTAAAACATTCGAGCCAGAGACAGTAAGAAATAGAAATTTGATTCCAAACTGAGGAGGAGAAGCTTGTAGCTTTATGCTGCGACCATCTCATGTCAGTTCACAACTTGTAAATATATTTCACATCAACATTCAAGTCCTCATAACAACTAGAAAACTCAGATTTCACTGTCAGCGGAGAGATTTTTCCCACTCAGTGCAAAAGAGAGCCAGAAAACAATGACGTGTCCCATCAGCCAAACTCTGTCGTTTCACATCATTAAATCAGATTTTAATGAACCGTCTGCTGTTGTGCAAACACACGAGTCCTTCAGCGAGTCGATCACAGGCTGAATTTGTTTGAGGATATGAAAAAACTACTCCCCCGTCTGTAATAGATGTATTTAATTTCAGAGAAAACACAGAGAGCTCTGTATCAAAGTGATTCTTGTCGACACGTCTTTTATAAACCTCGTGTTTGTTTGTTGAACTCACCACCACCTTAAACCTCCACCTGCCGTTTGAACACTACCTTCAGTTTTATTTATGGGAACATTTCATGTAAACCATTATTTACTCTTAAGTTTAGCTTGTTACTCTGGAACCTTCCAGGAACACGTTTTCCTTTTCTCTCTCCGCCTCGAGAAACCAATAGAAAGAATTCATGAATAATTTGAGGTCATTTAAAAAAACAAAAACGGCACCTTTTATTATTCATTGCTTTGCATCAGCTCAGATTCTTCAAAATAAAATCCTTCAGACGACGTTTGAGTGGGTTTTAGTTAAAGGATGAAAAACTCCTGATGACTCGAATGCAACGATGACAATGATATCTAAACAGCAGCAGACGGGGGGGGGGGGGGGGTTCAGCTGCATCGTATCAACACAAACACTTTCAGGGAAGAAACGTGGGACTGAGATCATAATCGTTTGTTTTATTACAACGACAGATGAGCTTCTCTCAGCAGAATGAAACTGTGACAGCAGCACGGACGTTTAATATGCTGCTAAAATGATTCACTCTGAAAACACATGATCCAAGACGAGACATGTGGTGAACATGGACTCTGTGTAAAGATGAGTGACATGATCTAAATTTGAAAACCCCCTGGTGGCTGGCTGCAGTATAGGTCACAAGTTGTGCATCCTCCATGTTAGTGGATGGGAGGTGGACTGAATGTCATCCCCAGCACAAGATGGCAGCGTTTGTTTCTCGGATGTTCTGGCTTCATTCCTGAATACTGCATTATTATCACATTAGTACTACAGTATCCCTTTAACTCTGAGTAGTCATTGACATTTTTTACTATTAAGCAAACATATATGTCGATTTCTGGACTCACTACAGCTCAGACTTTAGCTCTAATGCAGGAGGTTTCAGCCGAGGTGACTATAGCATATAAGCTTGTAAATAAAGGGAGGAAAACAGAGCACAAACAGCCTGTGGCTCAAAGTGGGAAAGTGTGTATATGTATAATGGGGTCACCACAGAAAACCCAGTAGAGGAAAAAAGACCCGCTGAGCACTTTCACACACATCTCTCACACACTGAGCGCTGGAGGTCCAATAACAGGGAAGGGGCAGAGGTGACGGGAGTATGAGATAGCTTAGCTCGTGGTATTAAAGGACCAAGAGGTCTCGCTATGAGATGATTATCACCGTGCAGAGTGTGTTGATTATTCCGGCCACTCTGACCCACCGGGGTGTCGGTTCAAATCCCCTCGCTCGGTGGTGATAGGTTTCTAGGAAGACGGAAAAACTTGCTCTCCTGACGCTGCAGCCGATGACCCGGTAAGGGAGGGCTGGCGAGGTGGGGGGAGAGCAGGGCTGAAACAGAGGGGTTGATGGGATACGTGTGGGGTTGTTGTTCTGGCGGGGCGGTTGGGTCTGAGCCCTCGGGCTGAGCGGTCGTGAGGGGGCGTGATAACTGAATGAGCGCCGGGCGTCCTGACAAACAGATTGTGTCACTGGCCGGTAATGTGCTGGAGCCAGTGTGGCCCTGGCTGGTGGGGGGGGGGATTAGGCTGACACAGCATCACGTTCACATCCCTGATCACTGCACACACACACACACACATCCTGGAAAACACCCACCAGGGACACACATTCAAACGGATGACATCAGCTTTCCCTTAATCTCTCCATGTCTCTGCCCTCTCGTTCTCTTTCCTCTTCTTCCTCGGCTCTCGTCCTATCTGCCCCGTCGTGGACTCTGCGTGTCCGTGAGAAGCTTCTCTGTGGATTCAGGAGGAAAAGTGGAGGAGCTGCAGAGAAAATGAAACGGCCATCGTGCGTTTTTTCTATGAAATTTTCTCTCTAGATTAAAGTTGCTCGGTGTAAACGCTCGCTCTGCTGCTGCCTGTCAGGAGTCTACTCCTTTTCCTTTTTTCTTTGGTTGCTTCATTTCAACCTTCTCCCGCTGCTACTTCTTCTTCTTCTTCTTCTTCTTCTTCTGCAAACATGACGGCTTTGATTCCCGTGGAAGTCGAGATGCGGAGCAAAGCCAAAGGCGATCTCTTTCAGCAGAAATAGAGGGGAGGCTTGAGATGTGATGAAAGGAGCCATTCACATCTTCCCACGGGAGAGAGGAGCTTGCTCTGATTCTCAATGATAACAGATATCATGATGACATCCCAGTGTAGGGGTAGGTTGTGTTTCTTTTAACACGTTGTATGTTTATATTGGCTGCGTGTGTGTTTGTGTTTGTGTGTGTGTGTGTGTGTGTGTGTGAGGGATCGGCCTAAAAATACCTGATTTGAGTAACATCCCGAACTGGACGCTGCCAAACTTCTAGGATTCATAACCACGTCTTGTTCCCAAGTGTGTTTGATCCTGCTCTTAATCAATATGGAGGGCTCTTTGCTGATCTGTCACTGTCACTTTAGCAGCGCTTTAAGTGGTTTCCTGCCGTGCACGGGCTTCAGAGGAGCACGTGCACGGAGCCGAGGGGCTTGATATTCACTCAGCATCAGCAGATGAGGATGAAAGGGTCATTACTGACCAATAACAGGAGGATGAGATGTTTTCTATCCTCCTGCCTCCCGATTCTTTTCATTACACTCAGAATAATGTGTTGATATTTGCTCAGTTGAAAAATGATGAAGATATCTGTCACAGTTTCATTAAGCTGCAGATGAGCTTGTTTCTTTGTGATGTGGGATTTACTGTTACACGACATTTTAAAGCAGCAAATCCTCGAAAGCCCAGAAGCTTGAATTTGTCAATATTGTGTATTTCGGCTTAATGAATCGATTTCAATAATTGTGACTGATTCGTTTCCCTCTTGTTTGTGGTAACTCTTCACAAGTTCATAGATAATCTGACCGGATTCATATCACATTCATACAAATTTAAACACGATTCATCAACACTTTAATTTCCTCTGCTTTTGATTAATTGTTTCAACAGTCTGTATTTATTGTTTGTGTTTCAATTAGCTAATTGAATGTTTGTGACACTATGGAAGCAAACTGCAATTTAGTTAATATGGATGTAATTAATTTCTGCTTTGCAAACGTTTGAATATAATGCTCTCAGTATGTTGGTTGAATCTGGAAACTTTGGCTGTTGAGTATTCTCGAGTACCACATAGTGTTATTGCTGCTCTTATCAGGCAGCAAGTTGTTGTCTATACTGCGACTTGACAAGCAACATGAAGCGGTTGCAAAGGAAAATATGCAAAGATGTTTTGCAGTGAACAAAACTCCAGAGACGCCACACTCGCAGGAAAACACGAGTAAAAATGATTTTTTAAATCTAAGCAGTGGTTCTCTTGTAATCTCCACTTTATCTTTGCTTGTTTGTCTCTTTAATGTCCATTAAATTTAATTATTTAAAGGGCACTGTGGATGTGGTGGTGGAGATTGTAGCTTTTAAAATGCCGATAGATCCCCTCCAGAGTGCATTACAGTTAAAACCCTTTTACACTGGGCGTAAAAAGCCCTCTGATTATATCTGGGTTTTTGTCTTCAGGGTGGAAGAGGACGACTGACTCCCAGGTCGATTGACTCTGTGGTAGTTGTGGGTGGTTTATATTTTATATTGGCTACAGCTCCAATTAGCAGTGATGTGAACATGACACTTGTTTTACCCGAATATCAACACCCAGATGTTTTTCACAAGTAGCTAGAAGCAAGTTCAGCTGCTGCACGGTGCCTCTCTGGCCACTAGAGGGCTTCCAAGAGCACTGGAATGCTTGAAATGTTTGTCAGCGTTTGATCGTGATGACAGCGATTCGTGAAGCTCGCTGACACGGCGCCTTTTTTTCCGACTAAATTTCCAGCAGGCTAAATATCTAGATGAGTTGGTGACAAATATCGGCGATCAAAGTGCAGGACGGAGGGAGGGTTTGGAAACTAGCCATGGCGGTCGGGGTTTAAACCTGTAAGACTCCCGATAACGAGACAACAAGTCGTGTAGAGTGAACTAGTCCGAACAGAAAGGCAAACTCTTCCAATGTGAAGGAATTCAATTGCTTTCTTTAACCGGATTTACATAGATTTAATAAAACCTGCACATACTCCAATTGTGGTGTAAAAGGATATTAGTATTCAATCTGCGACCCGTGTGCTCGTATCCATGTGTTTTTTTGATCAGTAGAGGAGATTAAATCCTTCTAAAATACCGGCTTCCATGATAATTCTCCCCATGCATCCACTCCTTTCTTCCCACCTCTCTATCTCTTTATCAGCCCTCTGCGCTCGTTCTCCCCTCCTCTCGTCTCCCGTTTAAGAGGGAGGATGCAGTCATCAATATCTCTGGCTGTGTTACAGGCGTTTCACCCAGCACCTCCTGGAGGGCAGAGCTATTAATGGAATTCAGGAGAGGACGGCTGAGGAGCAACAGGCAGGGAGCGTGTGGTTCAGTGGCTGGCTTTCTCCAATCCATGCCACATTACTGGCTGTCGAATAATCACGAGTCGCCTGAACTCGGTTGAACCTGAAATCTCATCAATTCCTGGAGAAAGAAAATACGGATCTCTGGTCAAAAACTAACACTGAGGTTTTCTATCTGTTCTCTGCTGGCGAAGCAAATCCTTCCCAGTCAATATGATTAAATTGCAACGCGGTGAAATTAACTTTTCCTCGTAAGCGCAGTGAAAACAGCAGGCTCCTCTCCCGCCTCCTCCTCTCCTGCTCAATAGACTTTATTACCGTTTAAATGATATGTAATCACCGCTGATTAAGACGCTGCTCCTGATCATCTCTGAAAACTGTGAATAAGCGCATCCCCCCCCTCCTCCCCCCCACTCGCTGCTTGTCTGTGGAGACAAACTGCAGCGACAGCAGCTTTCCGTGACGAGCTGCAGCCGCTCGTTGTCCTCCCATCGGTCCGTTTGCCCACAGGCGGCAGGCCGGCGCTGAATGGGAAACTAATCCATCCCGCTAATGCAGGGGCATTACGGCTGCCCGTCACTTCCTAATTGGCTAATGGCGAGATTAGGGTGGTTACAATAGGCTGTGCTGACACTGTCTTGGCCAGTCATAACAGAGGGTTTAGGGGGAAAGGACGGGACCTGCGGGACACGTCCGACCTGGACCTTTGTTCACAGCACTGGGCCATTATAACAGGGAGGCTGGAGGCTACAGTTGTTTCCTAACCTCAGACCCGTGTTCACCCTGATTAGTATTAATATATATTTTTTTAAACACAGTGCATGACCAGGTCTGATGCACGTGATGCTCTGAGACCCTGTTGGTATTAACATCTGTCCTGAGAGACCTGCAGCCCTGCTATGATTTTACTTAATAAAGAAGAGTATCAATCATTACACAGGGGTCAGAGGTCGACAGCTGAGCAGCCGGTCCTTCATATGTGGCCCAGGATGCCATTACATTCACACGGACGAAAAGAATCTGGCCAAGTGCATCCTGGACCACCTCCAGCTGTGGATTGTGTAAGCAGATTGCCTTGGACAGATGTTAATACCACGTCTTAACGGGGTATCAAACATACGTTTAAGGGAAATTCTGTCTTCATCCCTTTCCTCAAAAGACAAACATAAATCCACCCAGATGCGATTTGTGATTTCCAAACCCCACGGCACAGATGAGATTGTGCAGCAGGGACCGCGACTCAATAGCCAGATGAAATTGCTGTTACCCTGCGAGTGTGAAATTTGTCTGGAGTTCGAGATGAAAGAAAACGAGGGAAGATGAAAAGAGAAGAGGCTCCAGCCCAGATGATGCAGGAGACAGATGAACAGACTGTGTCCTGCAGTCTGTCACCTCACTGTGGATGATACCTCAGACCACATACCCTACTCATAAGAGAATAAAATTAGTATTTCTTTAAGACATGCACTCAATTAATGGATAACAAGGCCTGTATCTTTGGGTGTGTGTGTGTGTGTGTGTGTTAAACAAGAGGCAAAAAGATGGACACATTCATTCAGTGATGCCAACAAGCTGCCTAATGTTTATGTCCACCCAAAGCTACAGCAATAACAGTAAAATATATGCGATGCTCTGGCGGTTTAATTAATTTAAGTGTACGCACCAGATGTAAGTACAGGAGGAAGAACACTCACCTGTTGGCAACACGTTGTTTAAAAGTCAAGATTCACTCTCATTTCTAACGAGCTCATTAATTCACCCGTCAGTCAAACGTAAGGAAACTCATCTTGTTTTATCTTTAAGAACTTGATTGTATTGAAATCTGACGTGTTTGGACCGATTCAGCTGCTCTGAGCTCCTCGAGAGCGACAGTGTTGTGTCTCATCGAACCTCAGGAGAGGTCACGAGGACCTGTGGGACACCAGGCACATCCTGTCCCATTTCTTACCCCAGCTCTCTGGTCTACCAGTCACTTGAAAATGCACTTGCGTCACTTTTCTTTTTACGGAGCTCACCATCCCCTCCTTGATGTTTTTTAATAGGAAGTAAATTATTCATATTCAACAGCGAACAAACAGTGACAGTGGTTTTGTTTTCTGATACTTTTCCTTTCCTTCCACGCTGTGAGGTAACTGTGTGTTCGCTGATTAGCTCGGATGCTCTCGCGCTATAATCGTTTCCTCCGGCTCTGCACACACGCTCCGGCTCTGCTATGAATGCACAGTGGAATCTCTCTCCGCCTGCAGTTATCTCAGGTTCCAGTAACACTCGTAGCATTCACTGTGCATCGTGCAAATTTGAGGCCAAACACAGAGGTCACGCGTTAATACGGTGTCTTTCATTCGTAGCTTCGAGCGACCGCATGTTAATGTGATCCGCGGGAGCAGCGTATGTTCTCACGTGTATTGAAACCACTGCAGGTGTTAGCCTTGACCGGGGCGGACGCAAGTGGTGCTCGGCTGCACAAGTGAGAGTTGTGCTGGTGGCCTGTGGTTGTGGAGTTGCATCGCGGCTCGAGGACGTACTGGAGAACGACAGGCTGCACGACGCCACGAGAGCCTGGGCCCACGCTGCAGCTCGGGCTCCCTCATCCATTACAGTGCCTGTTCTGAACCGACCTGTTTGTAATGGGCTCTTCTCCCGGCCTGGGGTGATGTTTCTGGAGCTGGAGATCAGAAGTGTTCCTTGTCATTATCCTCAACCAGTTCTACAACCTGCTGTCACTTTGTGTTGTGTGTGTGCAGAGCGTCACATGCAATATTGTGCTCATCCTACCTGGTTTATCTGCAAAAAACGATTTGACAGTTAAGTTTGAATGATTTACTGACCGGCTGTTATATTCCCCTACATAACATATTACACAGATAGACAGAGATTTGTGGAACTAGTAGATTGTTGTGCTGCCTCGTTCCAACTTTCTCCCTTTTCCATTCTCCGTCTCGTTCCTCGTCTCACGTCCCAGACACCGAACCTCAGATTCCCACAAAGCTCCTATCAGGAGACAAATGTCCCGTTACTACATCTGTTCACTATTCGCTGCCACGACCTGTTTGTTTGTCTCCGTCATCTTCGGAGACTCTGAGCAGCTGCAGTAAAGTGTAAAGGTGGATTTATTCTCCTGTTCGACGGTGCACGACGGGTTCTGCCGCAGACGCCTCGAGTGCTGGAACTGATTCATAGTCCGGTGTCTGACTTCATCTGTTTATAGCTCCACAGCTCCGTGTTTATTGCCCCTCGTTCGGAGAGAGATTTTCACCCGTCTCGAAACAAGCCGGCGGCCGATCACGACCATTTATCTGGAGAAGGGCGAGTTTGATGCAACGATTGAAAGAGGAAGCTGCACCGCTGAAGGCCAAAGTGGCTTCCGCTGGTTGGGGGGGGGGGGGGGGGGGGAATCTGTGGAGTCAGTTTGTCCCATGTTTTATTTGCTCTGATTGGTTATTCAACCGCAACTTTGTCAGGATTCTCTCCATGTTGTAAACTTTTGAAGGACTTTTGATTTATCTTTGTGCTGATGGACTTTTACTTTGTTGTTTTCACTTGTTTTTTTGGGGGGGGGGGGGGATTTATATCTTTGATGGCACCCAAACCTCTCCACCTCCAAGATGCTTCAGTGTCATGGTTGCTTTCTCAGGACGGCTTTGCCTGCTAGCGTCCTCCAGTTCTGCAGCAAAACAGCGAAACATTACTTACTCACTCTACTGTCGGGTCAAGCTGACAGTGAGCGCCCCCTGCAGGACAGTCTACTGGGCCTCTAGACTTTGTATTTAGAAGTTTGAATATGAACTTTCCCCCCCCACGTTTCAGTTAATGTTCGAATGCCAATTAAATGCGACTTCCTTTTTCCTCCAGCGTGCAAAGGCGCCAAGTCTTCACCATAACTTCCCTGCATATAAATCCAGCTTTTTAATGAATATTATCGAGTTCATCTTGTGCGATCCGTCTCTCTCTCTCTCTCTCTCTCTCTCTCTCTCTCTTTTTGTCTCACGACTAAAGCAGGAGCTTAGACACGACGTCTGCTCACAAAGAACAACAGTGGCTATTTTTAGTGAGGAGCTTCCCACACTCCTGACTGGGCCCAAACCCAGAAACACACCTGAGGGGTTTTGAGAATCCCGGCTCCAGTAAGACTGGCACAATGATGGCTGCAGTGTTTAACCTTAATGAGTGTCCCAACCCTCAGTGATGAAGGAATTGTAAATACAGATGATTATAACCACCCACTTGAAACCTCCTAACATCATTAGACTGGTGCCTCGGAAAGGTTGCTTCCCTTTGAAAGTCTCTACAGGATCGTGACCCACATACAGAGGATGGAAAAATGGAGAATCGGCATTGTGGTTGCTTTCGATATTGTCACCCGAGAGAAGTCCCCACCAGAAGATGCTGCTAATTATAGTCCCGCAACATCAAAAGTCCTCTTTGAAATGTGTGTATGTGTGTGTGTGTGTGTCTTTGCATGTGTCTGTGTGTTGCTCTGTCAGTAGCTCTGCATGTGAGGGAGGCTAATCTGATGGGTACATAAGCCCCCGTGCAGACAGACACAATCAAGAAGCTCTCCAGTGGAGGTGCGACGCAAACGTGCACACTGACACATCCACTCGTGCAGTTGTGTATTCCTCCCACTGTTCCCTGCAGCCCATTTGCTCTTTTAAACTGGTACAAATGAGTCTGACAGCAGGTTGCTGGTTCGGCTGCTGCAGCTCTGAAGGTCGCCATCAGTAAATCTGCGTTCTGAGGTTTGTGTGTGAACGGAGCTCCACTTCGTTCCAATTTGTTGGACAACTTGATTTCCACAGCAAGACATTTTGTTTCCTGATTTAATGTTCTGTAAACAACAACCAAAAAGAGCACAAGTGCTGATCATCGGCCTTTGGTGGGTTTAGCTTCTCCACTCAAGGACCAATTAATCGGCGCATTAACGAGACAACATTGGAGGAGCTTGGCAAACGGCTTAATGTCCTCATTTGGATTCATTTTCTATTAATTACATTGTCTGCTGGCATCTGGAGGAAGTTGAAACCATAAACTCGGACGAGGGTTGGGATTTTCTTTGCCGTTCACCCGAAAACACTTAACCCCAGGAACATTTATATGTATATAGGATTAGTCGTTATATCTTGTTGATAGTTAGAGAAGAGTAAGATAAGGGAAAGGAAGGATGGAGAATCACAGTCGAATGGAAACCAAGAGCATTACAGTTCATAGTCAGGAGCTTGAGCCTTAAATCAACAGTAAGAACTCCAGGAGTGTTTTCAAACCCAAACTTTAGAGTGAGTTTCGATTCGAGACGTGTTGCTGTTTATCCCCCAAAAAAGTCCATAACAAGTATTTTCTACAGCGAAGAAAAACTTTTCAAATGAACATGAACTCCTTCTGGCCCAGTGATGTGATTTCAACTTTATATAGACGTCGAACTACCGGGATGATTGAAATAAAAACATCTCAGATAAAACATTTGCTGGGACGGTGAGAGCAGCGCTGTCTAACCGATGCCTCTTCCCTCTCTATCCCCAGCAGAAGACTGATATAAGAAAAGTTTACAGTAGAGTTTGGGGTCTAAGAGGATTTAACTAGTTTATTTGACATATTCTTCTTCCACGTCTTCCCCCTCCACATCTGGACGATCCCAGAGTTGAGATTGTCCTGAATTTGACTGATATCTATGAGTGTGTGTGTGTTTTTGTGCAGCTTGATGGAATTTAAGGAGACCGTATATGAGCCTCACATTCAATAAACCGATCAGAACATCATCTTCTATTCGCTCAAAGATCAAGATGCACTTGCACCTTGATGAATTGCTATTATAACTAGAAAGCCACTTGCTCATTTATCTGCCCAAGGCCCAACAAGTCCCTTTATGAAACCACTTGTAAATTCACGTAATGTGGATCTTTATTTGGAACACTCATAAACCTCAGTCCCATTAATGTGCCAGATGTTTTTCATCAAGTTCCATGAATTGTTCTCTTTGAAATCAATGAAAATGTTTAAAAATATCCAGATCTGCTCCAAAATGAAACATATTCTTCCCTGACATACAACACATCCTTCAACCAAGTTTCATGGTAATGCATCCCATAGTTTTTTGTGTAATCCTGCAAACAAACAAACAAACAAACAAACAAACAAACAAATACAAACAGTTGTGTTTGACAGAGGTAAAATCAGATTTTCCAGGTTACTTCTCTGCAGAGGAAACTGATTTGTGTGTGAAACATGCAGAGGCCATGTTTACAATGCAATACAACTTAATTAACCCTAAAGGCAATTTGGTTTAAGCCAATTAATAGAAAAACAAGATCCAGACGTCCAACATCGTGGACTCTGGACGTGAAAAAGTCAACTGTGTCCGTCTGAAGCAAGCGGAGACACTGAAATTACACTTGATGCCTCTTTGCAAACTGTGTAATGAAACTTTTACGGGCATTTTTCCATCTTCGTGCAGTGAGTGGTGTCTTTAAAACAGAACCAATCCCAGCACGCCGCCTCCCAGGGAGAATCGGTGGCACAGTCGCTCCCCTGCTGACGTTAAAACGCACAGATGGATCCTTTAAACGCTGCGGTGAGGGTCTAACAAGTGGGTTTCACGGGGCTCCTCCATTTACTGTGAACAGCCCCTCGCTCAGACGTGGAAACCTCGGGGGTGCAGGGCCTGCGTGGTGTCACAGCCGGGATCACTTTGAAACAGTCTAATTAACGGCGAGGAAGTATTTAGGAAGTCATCTGAACCTCAGTGTAACGCTATAAACTGTTATTGTTCCACCAACTGGAGGACACACGATGGCGGCGGGTGGAGAACTCGGTGTTTAATGCTGCTCTTAAAGTTGAGAATATTTTCATTTCACTCTTGTGCTGCAGTCAGATGTCGGGGAGTCCTCATCAGGGCCGTCAGCTCCATGCAAATGGACTTGATTTCTCCTGTTGGCGTTCAAATTGCATCACTTAGCCCCTGAAATGGAAACAGCCTCCTCTCTTCTCCCGGGAAAGCTACGCTACTCTGATATAATGTCTCAGATGTGATAGACGGGAAAGGACAAAAGGAATAATGAGGGCATTTAATGAGTCAAGCAGGATCAACCTGTTGTAGATGTTTTTCCGATCACTTGGTGTCAGACGGCGATGAGGAGGCGTCCACAGCTGCAGCAGCGGCTCTAACTCCTCTTCTCTTATCTCCTGCAGGCACAACCAGGCAGCCCAAGGAAGGAGAGGTCCCGGGGGTGGATTATAATTTCGTGACCATTGACCGGTTTATGGAACTGGAGAAAAGCGGAGCCCTGCTAGAGAGCGGAACGTATGAAGGTAAGGGATTTAGCGAAGTGACAGATTGTGATTATTTCCTCTTTTAGCTGCTCTCAGACGTCCACGGAACTTTGGACATTTTCCAGAACTTACAAAGAGGCTCACAAACTTTGAAAGACATCATGTCCTGCCTCTTACGTTCTCTACCCAGACGCCACTTCTTGTTTTCCAGACTCCGACAGCCTCCCACTGAGTTCTTCCTATGTGAACTCCAGAAAATGTCATCACTCAATTTTTCGATTTTGATATTTCAAAGCGTTTTCTTGTGGAATTTATGCATCAGTGTGGCACTCCAGGCATTTTCCTCTGTGTGTGTGTGACAGTGGTGTGAATGAGTGCTGAGACAGAGCTCATCACACTCGCGCTCATACACACACACAAGCACACACACACACACACACACACACGCATACCATCCATCTTTCAGCTTTGCGCGGACATGAGCATCATCAGTCATGAAGGACAGAAAGGAATCTGTAAATTCTGAATGAAGAGAAGCCTGCACACACACACACACTCAAACACAAACACACACACACACACACACACACACACACACACACACACACACACATCAGTATCTTCATGTGCACTCTCTGGGCTCTGTCCTTGAGTCTGAGCTGCAGTGGCTCTTCAGTCGTCTAATCAAAACAAACAGACCGACACTCGCTCTCCTCTCTCTCTCTCTCTCTCTCTCTCTCTCTCTCTCTCTCTCTGGTCAGACGGACCCGCGGCTCGGATTTTAAAGCACTCCAAAAAAAAAAGAAAAGAGGAAGCCTTCAGCTCTCGGTTCGCCCGGCCACCTCCAGCTCTCAGGAGACCCTCTGCCATTATACAGATAACAGACACTGGAGCCACTAACTTCCCTCTCTCCCACCTGACTCCAGGTCTCTGTCGGCCCGCCACCCCCCCGCAGGAAGGAGGGAACTAAATTGCAGATGGCCGATTTAACGGTCGGCTGCCAGGAGCAGTGTTAGATCCTCTCGCCGATGGGAGCCGCTCTACACAGCGTGAGGGGGGGAGAGTTTCTTCTGCACCGTCGCTCGGCCACCATTCAGTGGTTTATATACTTTAATAATTTAACGGCCAATTAGATGTGGAGGAAAAAAGGGAGAAGGGGTGAGATTTAAGAAAAGAACGGGCAGGACGAGCAGCTTATGTTTGAGTCTTTATAACATAGAATAATGTAGGAAGAGCTCAGGTTCACTTCCTGAAACAAATCACCTTGATAACAACAATGAGGTTCTGACATCTCACTGATCCTGAGTCTGCGTTTCAATAGGTTTTTGAAATACGTTTTAAAGTGGGAGGAATGACAACAGATAAAAACATTATCAATTGTCTAACATCCTCTATTTTGGTCTAAAATTAAAGATTGTATAAAAAAATTGACTAAATCAGTAAAATAGAAATCGTCGTAGGAGCCTTTATGAAATTGACAAATGGGCTGGATCTGCCCCGTGGCCCTGTCGATTGAGCTCCCAGAGAAAATTAGAAACTCAAATATATTTGTTCAGCTCACGTGGCACTAAAATCCTTAAGAGCAACATCTGTGGCTGCTGCTTTCGGTGCCAGAAACCGATTGAAGGTTGATTGGATGTTTTTTTCCTTGATCATCTTTCTCCTCTCACTCAGAGTGTTATTGTGCAGAGAGATGAGGATCACTCCCTCATGAACCCTGGAAGAAGACTAAAGCACTGCCCTCCACTTCACCTCCAATGTGCCGAGGGAGACTTTCATTTTTCTTTTCTTTTCTTTGTCACGACGGGTTTTATCCTCACGTGTACGAGACTCAGCGCAGCTCTCTGATGCGACAGCGAGGCAGCCACTTCAAAAAGTGCAGGTTTCTGTGAAGCTGCAGGTTATTTAAGTTCACACGTGGAGCATCATTTCCTTCTCGGAGGCAAATCTCCGGTTCGTTAAGGCTCCAGGATTTGTGTCTGCTGTCGGGGGGGGGGGGGGGGGGGGCTCTAATCCCGACAGTCCCCGTAATCTTTTTACAGCTACTCTCCTTTATTTTTCATTGCAGCCTTCATGTTTTCCAGATCGTGAACACGATGTTTCAGGAGGTCTTTCCAACGCAGAGGGAGACACCAGCTAATGTTTTTTTAAATCTTCTTGGCTACTCTTCTTGTTCCCCTGCAGTTAATGCGGCAGTGTCCCTCCTAATGCTCAAACCCAGTGGGTTGAAATCATCTCTGAGGACTGTCACACGCGTCATCTTCTAATGTCTGATCGTTCGGTCACGGCCCGTTGAGTGGAGCTTTACCGCTCGTCTAATAGCAAACCTCACGTGACCCTCCAGACCTAAACTGTGGCGGTTGTCCTCCTCCTGGAAACCCGTCCTGTGCCGTGGCCAATCTTTGTGCCGACCACAAAGAGCCTCAGCTGTCTTTCAGGGCTCGGATTTGAGAAAAAGCTCAGAGGCGAGTGGAGTCAGATCTATTTTCTGTTTCTAAAGAAGAACATCTCTCAGACTTCGGGGCCGACGTGATTCGACACCTCAGCCCTGCACTTGAAGAATCACAGTCGAGTGTTCGGCTTCGACGACAGTGTCTTCTGCAGTTATTTCACTCGCTCTTTTCTTTACAGGCCTTGTCTTTCCTCCTAAAATCAAAGCGGAGGATGTAACGTGTCTAGTCAAAGGATTGGTTCAGCCCTTCACAAACTCCCACTTAATTCCATTACACATTTCACTGGCAACATTACACAGTGTAAGACACAAAAGCCCGAAATGAAGCCAGGACGAATGCTGATACGAAGTTTCACAGTTTTTTAGAGCATGAAAAAACTAATTAAAACCAAACTTACTAGAACATTGAGTACATGGACGTTAATTATTGTGGTGAGAGGACAGAACCCATGACAAAAATCTATTAATGTTCTTTTGGATTTATCGTTTGTTTAGTCCTTATCCCATCAGCTAACATGGAGGAGGCACCTTATACTGCAGCCAGCCACCAGGGGGAGCTTGAGATGCTGTAACTTGCCTCTCAGGAGCTGTCTTGTCCTCTACGTCCCATCCACTCACATGGTGGAGGCAGGGTTTATGACCCATACTGCAGCCAGCCACCAGGGGGCGATTAAGATACTATTAAGATATGCTTTGGCTTCATCTATAGGAGACATAATGTCGTCCATCTTTATCTTCAGTCTGTATTTTGTTCCCTAAAAGATTTCAGTGACCCTTAAAGAAAGGAGTGACCGTGACTAATGGAGGCTGTCGGAGGAACTCGGCCGCTGCCAGAAGACGAACTGAGAGACGGTGAAAATCTACACAGAAGACCGTGGAAGAAGCTGCTGACTCCGAGCCAAGTCAAGTCCAAACTGCAGCTTTGTTGGCTCTGACCAACGACTCGAATCTTAGAGGGAGATTCAGCGATTGTTCAAACCAAGCAGAGCAGAAATACGCATCCAGTGCATTGAGTGAAGTGCAGATGAGAGGACGGACGAGTCTGGCAACGGCAAATATCCCACAAACGTTGATGGAATTAGTGCAGGAGGAGGAGGAGGAGGCGTGTGCTCGTCTGTGTCACTTTTTATTGCATCTCCCAACTTGTCAGTGTTGTAAGACATGATGTGAAGTGGAGACCACAGCCTGTGTGCTCACGGATCAACGGTCTGACATCATGGAGCACAGAACATGTTGTTCTCCCTGCAGAGGCTACAGTGGTTTCATTATTTATTTATCATGTGGATGTAACTTGGGTGCATGACCTTTCCTGCAGTCAGCCACCAGGGGGCGGTTGAGATGAGTTGGCTTCACTTTTGGGGAGGAGTCTACGGCCTGTAGTGCTGCTGTGATTTAAATGCTAACATCTGGATGCAAATATGGTAAAATGATTGTTCACCATCTTAGTTTGGTGTCTTAATGCTAAGTACAGTTTATGCTAATGAGAATGTGATTTGTTTGTAGAAGAAGACGTACAAAAGGATCTCGGTTCATCCTCTGGTGACCTTGAATATCAAATGGGATGGAGTCAATGTTTCACTCAGATCCAAAAACCTCCACCTCACTGGGTCTTTACAGGAAAGATTGAGTCATTAAGGTCAATCCTCTGGAGACCACGAACATCTGCACGTCTCAAAATCCTTCCAGTATTTTCAGAGACAGACCAGCAGACAGACCCCCCCCCCCCCCCCCCCCCCCCCACAGCCCTAACACGAGCACAGCATTAAATATAAGATGTGAATTCAGTACATAAAAATAACTTTGGTTTTAAATGTCTCCCCCGTCTCGCTCTTGTTCCAGATAACTTTTACGGGACCCCGAAGCCCCCGGCCGAGCCCAGCGCTGCTCTGCTGCTCAATGTAACGGACCAGCTGCTGCCGGGCGCCAGACCCAGCTCCGAGGGCAAGAGGAAGCGGAACAAGTCGGTCAGCAACATGGAGAAGGCCAGCATCGAGCCCCCCGAGGAGGACGAGGAGGAGAGGCCAGTCGTCAACGGAAATGGCATCGCGGTCACCCCAGGTCAGCTCCCGACATCGAACCTCCACAGACGCAGAGGCTCAGGTCTCTCTGTCGGGACGTCTAGGTCTGAGGTCAGGGTCAGAGCAGCCGTCTTGGCTGGATCGGCCGCCGAGCATCAGAGAGAGTAACATTGATTTCACACAAATGTCTGTGGGAAAAATTATTTTATGGCAGGTAATGACTTTTAAATGGGTGACGAGGATGTCTTTATGTGCAGTTTAATGGGCGGATATGTAAAGTGTAAATTACAATTCACTCTCAGAGTCGGTGATTACCTCTGCGATTCAAAGTGTTTATGATTAAAAGCTTCGGTGCAGTCGCTCCCTGGTCAGTCGCTGGGTTTCATTATGAAACCCCAGATAGCCAGAGGGCGCACACACACAGACACACACACACACACACACACACACACAGCAGCCTGCAGGCACTTCAACAATCAGACCTTTTTGTTAAGTGTTTATTTTTCCAAACCAGCGTTCCCCTCCGTGTGCATTCTGAGAAAATAGCAGAATAGACATTAAACACGACTCTTTATATTATTATAACCAACGTTTCTTTATATATGTTCGTTCAACAGCAGCACGCAGCATCTGAGTCCACATACGTCCAAACACACATACACATGCACCCCCCCCCCTCGCGTTAACAGAAACCCCTTTGAATGCATCCCATGATCACATGAAAGCAGAATAATAAAAGGGGCTTTATGAGTTTGATTTCTGCGATTCCAAATCCAAAACCATGCTTCGGTCCTGTGACTTTCTAAGCTGGTTTTTAGAGCCCGAGGACAGTGGAGTCTCTCGCTGCACAGCAACAGTCACAACACCAGGAAAATCCAAAGCGTTCAGTTACTGATCCCGATCAGCGCCCGCAGTCACTTCTGCTTTAAACAGCCTCGCTCTTCTTTTTTCTTTTTCTTTTTTTTTTTACGGGAACTGTGGCGTTTTGAGATGAGATTTTGGTTTTCCTATCGCAAGGAGCTCAAACAAGGTAGGATCTGAATAATAATTACAAAGAAGTTTTAAAGATTCTAACTTAATATCCTGGATTTCTATTCCAGCACAAGACTAAAGACATAAAAGACAGATTTCTGAAGTAAATGACTGAATTAGTGAAAATGTGAATTTACAATCTAACAGTAACGACATTATGTACATATGACAACAACTTGCTTCTTGTTTTACAAAGTGATTTAAGTGTTAAGAGTCATGAAAGAGCTTTTTTATATCTTTAAAGAGGGAATGCCATAAATATACAATTTTAAATGAAACCGCTTTAGGTGAAAATATGATTGTAATGATCATTTAGCATCTTTCTTTATGTTTAGAAAATGTTTTATTGGACAAGAGTTATAAAAATACTAATTCAATCAGAGGAGATCCGATTTAAAAAATGCTATAAAATGCAAAAGCAATGACAAAAATGCATAAAATACAGTAAATTAAATTTGGTTTAAGGAAATTGTTTTAGGAAACTTTTGCATTTTATGAAACAAATTCTAATAACTGGACATTTGATGAAACTGATGCTCCATATGTTTGGGTTCAGACCTGAAAAGAGGTTTAAATTATATCTATATCTCAAAGAATAAACTGTTATATAACATTGTAAGTTAAATGTTAATAGACCTCTTTGGGTTTTTAGAGAGGTCGAGTTGTTTAAAGGGTTCACCTTTTAGTGAGTATATGAAAATCCATTTTATTAACTTAACCTTCGTTCCAGGAACCAAAACAGACGTCCTCAGGCTCCTTATTCTGAAACGTTAAGAGACCTAAAGGAGAAGACTGTACCATTTAAGTCATTAAAATGGATTTAGTAAGATCTAGCGAGCCTGTATAAGGATTTCACAGCAGTGCAGTGTTTTATGAAGGGTTACAAGTTCTGTAAAGTCTCCTGGAGCCTCCCTGTGTACATTTCTGATCGTCATCTGAAGTGAGGCGGACGACCCCGGCTGAACGTTTTGAGCTGATTCCTATCGGCGGCCTCCAGATGCTTGATACCTTCGGGCTCCGGGCAGCTCAGGGAACCTTGTTGGGTGTTGGAGAGCCTCTCTGAGCTCGGCAGCGTGGGGGGGGGGAGTCGTGTCTCTGTGGATGGACGGTGTGTGAGCTGACCAGGAGAGTTGAAGGGGAATCAATAGAGCACAGCGGGCTCTGTGATCTAAGCAGATAGCTGCTGCTTCACTCTTTCCCTCTCATAGATTATCTCTCAATCCCCAACTCTTATTTGTCCCCTCTCTACTTCCCTCCACCGTCTCTCTCTCTCTCTCTCTCCACTGAGATGTGCACACACTTGCCGTTTCTATCTCTTTCCTTCTATCCACCCAATTCTTCTCACCCTTTAACGTGTTCGCACTGCGCCACAACTCAAACTAGGGCATCCGGCTTCTCTCTCAATCTCTGTTGTCTCCTCTTCTTTATTCATCCGTCTGTCTTGTTACCCTCAATCATTCCCTTTCTTCCCGTCACCTCTCCTCACCTTATTCCAAAAACTCTTTCCTCTATATTCCTCCTGCCTCCTCCCTAAACCTGACTTTCAATCAATCTCTTCTCCCGACGTCCTGCGTCAATCCTTCCTCGCTTCACCTCCCCAGTTATTGACGCCCCCCCCCCCCCCCTCCCCCTCTCCTCCCTGAGTGATAATGACTCATCCTGTCCTGTTTGTCACCTCAGAGTCCAGCGAGCATGAGGACAAGAGCACAGACGCCTCAGGGGACATCGCCCCACAGAACAGCCCAGCGGAGGCCTCCACCGAGCCGCCCAAAGACGACGGCCAGTCGCCAAAGATCACGCTGCCCAAACTAGAGGAGAACGACGAGCTCGGGCCCCTGCCGGACAACTGGGAGATGGCGTACACGGAGAAAGGAGAAGTCTACTTCATAGAGTGAGTGGAAAGTTGTCATACGATGCATCGTCTCCTCCCTTAGACAAACAAAGATGGGGTTGGGTAATAAAACAATGTAATTTTATCAATAGCAATATAAAAAAGATTATATATATCGATATGTTTCTTATGCTTAGTGCAAACACAGATTTATAACATCATTGATTTTTATAACACTTTTACCTTTAACAGATTCAATAATGTGACTTTTATTGTGAAAATTATCGATATCGACTAATTTGAACATTTCAATCTTGATATAACTTTTTTGCTGAATCACCCACCCCTTGGTTAAAGTTATGTTACATGTTAAAGGTATTTGCTTCACATGTGGGAAATCATATTTCATCTGTAACGTTCTTCTGTGATTTATTCATGTAACACCTGAGTGACCAAATTAGAGCCGTTAGGCAGCGGCAGACGAGGATTGGTGTTGTCATGCCGCCAAACACATGTTGCCTGTTCATGTCTAGGCAGGCTTTGAATCCCCCCCCTCGCCACGGACGAATCACCATATGTCTCCTCCCCTCAAACGCTGAACCTTCACGCCCCCCCCCCCCATCCATCAAGCGCCGTACGCAGCTAATGCAGGAAGCTGAATTTGCAGTTTCGAGATTCCTCTCTTTCCTGAGCCTAAGTGTTGCCGTTCCAAAGTGAACGCAGTTGCCAAGAGGAAGCTCGTCTTTGATTGGCCTCCACACGAGATGAATTTGTTTACCTTGAAGTGAGGCGGCTGAATAGGGGGATAGAAGGGAGGGAGTGGGAGGTGGGAGAGAAAGAAAAGTGATAGTGATTAAAAATAGTCGAGACGGAAATAAGAGAAGGTGAGAGGGGTGGGACAAGAAAGAGGGAGAAGTTGATTTAGATACTGTAAATATGGCGAAAAAGGGAAGAAGGTTGGAGATGGGAATGATTGAGATGAAGGGAGGATGAGAAAAAGGAGAGAACAGGACGAGAGAGGTTGTTGGAAAGCAGAGCCAGAGAGGTTCGACCTTACCTTGAACTGCACTTTATTTGGCTCAGTGTTTGGCGTGGGCCCTAATCTCTCACTTTTATCTACGTCTACTCTCCCAGTCTTTTTCGAGTCCTCTGTTTTTAGCTCAAGGGGAGACAGAGCTGGATCGGCCACCAATCGAATCCAGACTGAAATATCTCAGCCGTGGCCTGCCATTAAATCATGTTCCAAACATTCGTGGTCCCCAGAGGAGGAATCCTAGGGATTGTGGTGTTTCCCCTGAATCCTCCCAGTAAATTGTCCCTAATATTGAGGCTAAATTAATCCAAAACACGACTCCGGTGGGAGGATAACGTTGTTTTGTGTCTGGAGGATGTGCAAAATGAGAATTAAACTTTAGCTTTAAAACGATGGGTACCGAAATCCGACATGACAGGTACCTCCCAGACCCAATCACAATCGTACTCAAGTAACTTCCCATCAACATCACCGCAGATGCCTAGTTAACAATGGTCTTAAGTCTGGTGGCAACAGACTCTCTGCATGGCTCTGGCAGCACGTAAAGTTAGCCTACAATTAGTTAGCTGTTACCTCAAAAACCAGTCGACAACAAAAGGCCTAAAGCTAAACGGCTTGATTTCACACAAATTAATTCCTTTTTAAAAACAATCCCGTGTATAGAGGGGAACCTAGCGTCATGTGGGATACGTTGGAAAGCAGAGGGATGATCCGTGTTTGACTGATTGCTTGATCCCATGCCGAGCACATCAGTCGGCAGTGTGGCTCCCCCTGGTGGTAAGACAGTTAATGACGAGTTTGGAGGTGGAGTGTTTTACTGTATTTACCCCTGAAATTGTTATTTGGGGTTTAATTATTGTAGGTGGGTAACTTTTTACTTGTGATGTGATTGTTGTCCTTTAAGCTTGTTGTTCTGCCCCCTAGTGGCCATAACATAAATAAGTGCAGCTTTAATATCTGGATGGTTTTTGTTTTTGTTCATGGCTGTAGTATGTTGATGTGTTTAAGGCCGTCGGTGCAGCCTCGGATCCGCTGTGTTTGAATCCAAGCTGCACAAAAACTTTTGTTCAGCAAAGCAAAGACCTCTTCGCTGCATCCTCTTCCTCATCTGACCTATTTTCGTATTTTTTTATTACTGCAAGCATTTTGCACAGCTCCCCTGCCCTCCCACTCCTCTGTGGAGGGAGGGAGGGAAGCCATTGTGGCTCCAGAGCTTCAGACGAGCTGCGGAGATGCATCGAGTTTCTCTGGCACTTCCTCATATCTGATCTAGATCCAGCTCTGTGTCAGAGAGGCTCTGGATGAATCTGCCAAACCCACAGCTGTTCCCCTCCATCACTCCCTCAGCCCCCCCCTCTCTCTCGCCCTCTCCGTCCCTTCCCCTCCCCTCTTCCGCCTCTGCCTGCTAATGAGCGACAGTAAGCAAATTAAAAGTATTGATTGCCATTTTGTAAACCCAAAGCTTTTTCTTTCTTTTTTTCTATCTCCACACCTTTTTTTTTTAAGAGGCAGGCACACGAGGGAGTCTCTTCTTTCCTCTCTGAAATCATCCTCCAGCTGAATTAAGAATCCACCAACCTCCTTCTCTCTTTCTGCCAAGTCTCCTCTCTCTTGCCATCTATCGCACTCCCTCTCACTCCGGCTCTGTCGTCTCTCCACAGCCACAACACCAAGACAACATCGTGGCTGGACCCGAGGCTCGCCAAGAAGGCAAAGCCGCCCGAGGAATGCAAAGAGGACGGTGAGTACCGCGTCCCGATCTTCTAGCACCTCGCGTTCACTCCTTTTTTGATTCCTCCAGCCTCCCACTGCTTTTATTCTACTGGATTTTGAGGCTCGCCTGTTGGTCTAGCGCGAGAGGAGACACCGAGACGGTTTCGTCCTCGGCTCATCGGAGGGAAAGGTTTAGTGCCGGTGTAGCGTTTCTGTTTATGAGGAGTTATGTGGTCGTGTTAACCGACCGGCGGTCCACTGTGAGTAGGAAGTCTCATGATATGTGTTTTTAAAAAGCACAGGTTCAGAGGCACTGGAAGTCACAAAGACTTCTTTATTCTGAACTGAGGGAGAGTGTCCTTCGCCCGCCCACACACACACACACACACACACACACAAACACACACGCACACACACACACACACACACAGACACACACACACACACACACACACACACATTCACATTCACAAACACACACATAAGAGAAAGAACTGGGATGAATGTTAATGCAGCCGCTGTACATATACGCATCGATCTTTTCGGGCCTCAACCCCCCCCTCCCTCCCTCCCCTCCCAACTTTCCCATTTGTCTTTTCTTTACCTGTCAAAGCGAGACGAGGATTTATGGTCTGAGCTATAGACGGGGAGGTGGTGGAGAGGAGGAGGAGAACCGGAGGTAGAGATGGACACTGACAACAGATGAGAAATTACTTTTTAAGTCTGTGTGTGTGGTTTGTGCTCACGGTGGGCGGATGCTTTATATTATATTTTCATTGTTTGTATTTAAGTCTTTCGCAAGATTAAGCCAAATATTTTCTTGGGGCGAAGGAAGAACTCGTGGAACTTTAGAGGAACTTCAAATTTCTTTAACATTGTGAGATAAGGCGTCTTTCCACATATCCTCAGAATCAGGAAGTGTGCTGATATCTGTGAACGGGTGAAATTTGGTTTCAGATGCAGATGATGATCTGAAATTTGTGAATGAAACATTTATAGTATCAAATATTCCTGTCGGAGAATGGATATCACTGCATATGATTAAAGCAGTTTCGTGAAAAACTTGTGTGTACGTGGTATCTGACATCATTATATGTATATACATAAGCCTTGGATGGGAGGGGGCTCTCTGAGTGCCCTTCTGGTTGTGTGTACTCCTGGGTCACAACAAGGATTGAGTTACTTTTAAAATACATCAAGTACTCAGACAGAGAGACGGTGCAGTGCTGGGTCAAACTCTGTTTTCACATCACACCTGCCTCGTGGGACATTAGGGCCTTTACACATTTTCTATTTCGTTTCTATTGTCTTTTATTCTCTATGTGTTTTATTATCCTCTTGTTGGGTTTATAAAATGTGAAAATGTCCGTCACCAGTTCCCCCGGCTGAAACGCGATCTTTTGAAACTGCTCATTTCAGTCTGATCCAGAAGTCCATCAGCTGGAAAATCAATATAAAACAAAGTCACTTCACCAATTTGGTTCAGGCTGATACATCTCTTCAACTATCCGATGGTTTGTCATGAAACTCTGTGCAGACGTGTCTGGTTCCCAGACGATGAATCCTCACAGCTCTGCTGATGCTCTGATTTATCCTTCAGCGTCTCCTTGAGGTTGACATTTGTGCTTTTGATTAAAATGTCTCAACCAGAGAGATCTTAGAGCATTATTAATGAATTTCAATTTGACAAAACACCTGTTTTCTCTGGATTCCGTTTCTCTTGTTACTCCTGCTTCCCTCCACAGTCCAAAGACCTGACTCCAGGTTATCTGGAGACTCTAAATCGACCTCTAGGTGTGAAGCTGAGCATGAATACATGTTTGTATTTATTCCTGCAATACATGAGCGTCCTGTCCAGGGTGTAGCCGGCCTCTTGCCCCATATCAGCTATTCTTAGATCTAAAGGATAAGCGGTATAGCTGATGGATGGATTGAACTATTTCAGTAGAGTGACAGAGGTGGTATCGGGTCTGAAAGCATCTGCACTGGTGGCATTAAAAAAAAATGGGCCCTCATCATGTTAACACTTTGCTCATTTTATCCTTCAAACAGAATTACCGTCCTGATCTTGTATTTTGCTCACAACACTCCCCCCAGTGCCGCCACTGATCGTCCCCTTTCCCCTTCAGTCTGTACATCAAAGGCAAAAAGAGCTCGGAGACGATGAGATGACACGGAGACAAAGATGGAGACACTTGTGAGGAGTTGTTCCAAATGAGATTGCACTTTTATCTCGGGCTCGTTCAATCCCAGTTATCTACTGCAGGGGAGAGGTGCTGGTGGTGCTGGTGGTGGTGGTGGGGCTGTTATCGATCTCGTTGGGCGACTCATCCACTTGGTTGATCCCGTTTGAGGGGACCGTGGTGCAATGGGGGGGGGGGTGCAGCTTTGTGAGGAGGTAGAACAATATTTAGTCGGGCCAAGTTGACGTCAGTTTTTGGAATGTGTACTTTTACTTTTTAGTTTGGCCCATCCACTAACACGGAGGAGACAGGCTTTATGACCTATACCGCAGCCAGCCACCAGGGAGCGATCACACCAGAGGAGCTGTCATGACGTCCATCTTTACATACGGCCTATGTTGATTACACTGTCTTCTAACTTCTTTGATTAGTTGAGTTTCTCAGGATGTTTTTTTCTCACTCCCAGGTTTAAATATCTGGGGAAACAGTCCATATAAGTGCAGAGTCGGGTCTTTACTGGTCTTTTTAGCTCTCAGAAACTTTGAGCTGGTCTCAGATTCAAGGGGTTTGTGTCAGCAGCCAGAGAAGAAGAGTGTTGTTCACTTTAAACGTCCACAGCCGGGTGGCACCAGACGCCCCGGGGAGCTGAGCTCAGTTAGGGAGAGAAAAGCTGCCTCCGTAAATTCGGTATTGATTGGTGGAAAAGGTGTGCGTTTTGTGTGTGTGTGTGTGTGAGAGAGAGTGTGTGTTTGTGTTAATTTTTGGACCTGCACCATGCTCTGATAAGCGCTAACAGGATCGCAGGGTGGGGTCTGTGAGCTGTGACTGAACAACAGGCTGAGAGGAGGAGGAAGAGGAGGACAGCACTAAGTGGGAAGCACACACAGAGAGGAGCAGATGTAGAGGAAGTGTTTGGATCCAGTGTCATACACCACAACGTCAACACAATTAAAATGACACTGGAATACTGTTATCATATTTATTATAGCGTGGGTCTGATGCTTGTTACTCTGGTGGTTCTACAGGTCTCAAGTCCTCAGAAGATCGAATCTCTTATAGTGGAGTAAAAATTTAAATAACAGCTGAGCCAACATACAGAATATTATAAAAAAGAACCGTATACTTGAGAAAATGTTTACACCGCAGCTGAAGGTGAAATCTTTCTTACGTTCAAACTCGGTTGTGAACATGAAGGTGAAAACCAGGAGCTGTCAGAGAAGTGTATGTTTGCTTTAACGTTCTGGTTCCTGCTCCCGTGAAGACGGAGCAGACGACATCACAGAAGCCTTGTCGTTACATAACTCGTGTTTCTCACCTCCTCTCTCTACCTCCGTATCCATCTTTGTGCTCCCCTCCCTCCCTCCCTCCCCCCCCTCCCTCCCTCCTGTCTTCCTGTCTCCTCTTTTTGTTTTGGCAGACGAAAAAGAACGAGAACAGGCTCTTTGCAGAAACTCGCTGTTGTTTCAAACTCTCTCAGCCTCTTAAAGTCGATTTTGTTTTTTTCCCGTTCTGCCAAATGTTTGTTGGCTGGTAGAAAGAGAAGCTGAGCCCCCCCCACCCCCGCGCTGTCGTCTCACCTGAGTCTGTGCTTATTGAGCCTGTTATTCAGCAGGTAGCCCCCCCCACACCCCCGACAAGCGAATGAAATGCAGACAAACCAGCGAGTTGTTGTTCGCCGAGATTTCAGCAGGTTTCATCAGACACCAGTGTTTTCCTATTCAGAGCAGCTCAAGTGACACAGAATGGAAAACTTTGAGAGTGATGCTCCGGTTTGAAGGCTCGTAATTATCTTACATTCTTTTATTATATTTTTATGGGACAGTCTGAGGACAGCGATGTGTTTTCTGAACATTAGCGCATGTGAACCTCAACAAGGTAATAACACACGTTAATGTTTTTAACCCTGAATATGAGCAGAACACGTCTCCTCTCTCGCTCACAGACATACTTCAAAACTCTCTTGAGGGAAAATAGTTTTTATTTTTCACTCCTCGGGGCGCCCGTAAAAAATAAATTGAAAAGAAAGAGAGAGAGAAAGAGAAATGTCACGTCGGCCGTTCACTCTGTTTTCCTTTTAGCCGCTTCAGTGGCACCACAGACTCTGTCACTTCTGTGTGATGCTGGGAAGTTAGATTTTTAAATTTTTTTTAAGGGGCGACACTGAATTTGAACGTGCACTCCGTGTGCTCGCAGTCCTACAGGTGAGTTATTACACGCTGGGAGACGCGGCCCCCCCCTTCTTCATCTCGAGACTCTTGTGGCGGTCGGGAGGGGGGGGGGGGGGGGGGTGTAGCTGTCTGCGAGGTGATTGATGGGTGTATTTTGAGAACATCCCCAGCAGAGCACGCCTGCGGCCTGAAGATTGGAAGAGGGATTCAAAAGACGGTGTGAGGCAGATGCACATATGTGTGTGTGTGTGTGTGTTTGTGTAGGTGTGTGGCCGGTACCTGGTGTATTAGCTGTCACTTTGCGTCTATATCAACCTCAGTGTTTTTGCACCCAAGTGAACTCGTATACTATAAGTTGAACTCAATATCGATATTTTTATATTTTTGTCTCTGCGTCTGGGATGAAGTTAAAGAATGAGTTCTATAATTTCCTTTTCATCGGCAAACCCCACAAATAGATTATATTCATGAATATTTCCTGGTTGTTGTTCTCCAGAAACCATTTAAAAAACCATAAATGAACTCCGGGTGATTTGTTTCTGTTCTATGATGAACATGGGGCTGTGTTTTTATTTTTGAATGAATCCCCTGCACATCATCCTGCTGCTATGAAGACTCACCAGAGCTCCAAATGTTTATCAGTCCACAGCTAAAAATAGTCCCTGAGCAGATTCATTATTTATCCTGTTTGAGCTACAACGTCTGTGTCTGGCTGGGTTATTGAAATTATTGAGACTGTGTTTAAAAATGAAAGCTACACTTTTATGATTTTAAAGGTTCAGTGGGAATAAACAGGCCACAGACACGGTGAAGAAATTTAGGAAAAGAAAAGTTAGTGAAGCAGAAATATTGAACATCATCTTTTATTTGATTTATTAGGCTTTACCGACTCAACAAACATTAAAAGGTAAAATCAGTAGATCTTCATACTTGTTTGGGCTTTAAATTATAAATACATATCTTTTTAATATTTGTAATTAACTGTTATAAATATTATAATCTACCAGAAACTGATCAACAATCCAAAGCCCCAAACTTGTTTTAACCATCATTAAATACAATTGGAAACATCTGAAGTTTATTTTGTCATAATTGCTTGAAAATGTATAAAAAAGTTGTTTTACTGTGGATTGATTATTAAAATAATCAAGTTTTAATACAAATATTATTCATTACATTAGTTGTAGCACATTACTATGAATAAATTCATCCCTCTCAACACATTTATCTTCACAGACTCTTATTATTTATATTTTATCTACAAACGGACGACTTGACAAACTACAAAGTGCATTTTTAATGAACTTTTCTCGAGGATGGTTTCTTTGATTTAAGATTTTATCACACTGATGAATGTTCAAGTGTTGATTTTACAAATTAGTAGCTTGATGCTATTAAACGTGGTGGAAGATCGTGATTGGTCGAGCCCATGTATCAGCAGGATCATCCATCATCATATACCGTCTATAATTCCACTTGTCATGGTGAGATTGACGTTTTTTACATCACTGGTCCAATAAGCAAATCAGATTTTTGTCAGTTTAGATTCTAATTGAGTTAAAAATGTGTTGAATCTAATTATCGTTAATTACATTTCCATTGCATCAACAAACCCATTACAAAACAAGCTCATTTGCATAATTTTCATTAACATGTAACAAGAGTCTCGTAAAAAAAAAAGAAGCGTCTCCACTCCTGACCCCACGGGGACAAGGAGGAGGTTCCTGGAGAGGAATACTGCAGCAGAATAAGTGTGTGTCTTTGTGTTAATCTGTGTGTGTTTGTGTGTGTCTGTACTGTAATTGTTCGCCCAATAAAGCCGAGCTTCGGAGGCGAAAGAGGAGTGAATAAGTGCCAGGTCACGGTTCAGTACGTCTCTGTGTCTCTGTCCCCGGATCGTCCTACCAGCTTGTGAAGCAGTTTGATTTTGCATTTGTATTCTGCTGCTTAACTACTGTCTGCTCGCTATGAGACACAGACCAGTGGGATGGGGGGGGGGGGAATCTAAGGACATGGATTTCTCCACACACGGTGCGGGAGCATTAAACCAACGAAAAACCAGCAGCATCAGAATTCACTAGAAGAGTCAAACTCTGCCTCGGCCGGCGAGTGACACCATTAAGTGATTTGTTGTGAGAGCCGGGGGTGTCACATTGACTTTCCCTGTCACGCTGCAGATGTATTGGCTTGTTAATCATCTTCTAAAAGACTTAAATCAAGAATCTTTCCCCAGCGGAGGGAAAATGTTCCCCTTGATTAATGTGCGTCGGGCCTGTGATGTAAGAATGTAGCAGTCAATCTCAGCTCATCCATCTGCGTCAGGCCCGGCCCCAACTTTTGAGATGTCACCATCGTCTAAACAGATTCGGCCGCATGATTTATCGGCAGCGATTAGTGCGGCGGAACTTGTGCGTCGGAGTGAGACTCTGACCGCAGCTTCCTGTCCGAGCCCGTCGGAGCTGGAGAGAAAACTAACCGAGCCTGACCCAGATCCGACAGGGAGGTCTAGACTGCTTCTTGCAGTTTGTCCTCTGGGATCTTTAATATTCTAGTTATTTACAGCAGGGACAGTAACACAATCCACACAATCCTCATGTCAAATTTATCACGAGTCCCCCTTTTTAAGTATTTTGGGGCAAGTTCATGTTTTTAGTCCTTGGTTTCAAACTCAGAAATTGACCGATTAGTTCCAAAAGTTGATTATCCAGAGATAACCTGCTGAGCATCAATCGCACCATGTTCAGGGGAAATCGGTCTATGCATTCTTGAGTTATTTTGCACACAAACACACACACACAATGGAACACGGTGATGCTTTTGTATAGTTTTCTATTGACACCATATCCCTCTGATCCAAATTCAACCAATACCCCCAAGATTCAAATCCCAGTTGTGTGTGATAGATTTCATTCGACCCGTCTCCCTGAGTGTGACGTGTTTGTAAACGTTTCTCTGATCCTGCACAGGAGACAGAGTCAAGTCATCAAATTCTCCAATTCTCCTCTTTATCGATCGACTTTTACTTCCAGCAAATCTACAGCCGTGTGAATTCCCCCTCTCTTTTTATTTTGGCTCACACTTCCTTGTTGGAGTCACAACATGTTGCAGCAGCCCAGTGACTTTCACACACGATGCAGACTCTGCTCGTTTAACAGCCGAGGCCGGTAAATTGCTCTTATTGAGATTTTCTCTTCCAAGTCATGTTTACCCGTCAACAAGCTCCACGAGGCCGTAGAAACACTCTATGTGTGTGTGTTTGTGTGTGTCTCTGTTTGTGTGTCTTTGTGTGTCTGTGTGTGGCGAGGCCAGCGGGCTCCACTCAGAGCGCTCAGGGTCCCCGTCCTCATATCTTCACTCTAATGTGCTTTTGATTGTGTCGGAAAAGACGGTGATTATCAGTCAGAAAAACATGATGAGATGTTTTCACTCGTTGATTCGAGAGAGCGCGGAGTTTGTGAATTCTGGTTTATGGATGTTGAGGAATTGAACTTCATCAGAATATTAATGCTTTAGTCACAATCAATAGATTTCACTCTGTTTATATTGTTTGGTTTCGGGAAAAAAAAATTATGGAACTGCCGAGAATAAAAAGATTTTATGATGGAAGATTCAAACGATGCTAGAGGAGGTTTCTGCTGATTTTCACAGAGGAGCTGGATAATATCAGATTAATCACTTTATTTTTATGCAAACACAGAAGGAATTGAATTCATGGGAGGTCTGCGTGAATTCATTTTCCCTGGGTTCTGTCCGTGCTACAGAAACTTCATAATGACCATATCTAATACCTTATATCACAAAGTGACGTCTGCTTGTTTCATGATAACAGCCCAATAGTGAAAGATATAAATTATGACCACAGAAATAAACCCAATCTTTATTTTCCAAATAATTTCTGGAATTGTTTGGTTCTTTTCTTTTCCAGCTTCTTATGAAGGTTGTTTGAATTTCAGAAATTTAACGAGTCAAAAATGGCAAAAGATCCTTTTTTTCAGTTACTGGTCGTCAAACTATGTTTCAATACTGTTAATGGTCACTAACCACTCAGTGTACTAACAGTCTGTTATAACCTCCACCAAGGATTGGTTGGTTGGTTGGTTGGTTGGTTGGTTGGTTGGTTGTTTGGTTGATTGGTTGTCTACATGTGAATATGGTTTCATAGGGATCTGTTGGGCCTTGGTGGAGATGCTCTGAGTTCCCAGTAACCTCTGTATATACTGGTTTTCATTGTTTAGTGGAGTTTTTACAGGAAGTAATCGATTGCAGAATCCAGGGGTGATTGATGACCAGCTTTCCTTCTCCCAGTTGTGGAGCTTTTCACTACACCACGAGAAAAATCCTTCTTAATCTGATGCACTACACTTTCCTGATAGAAAACTAAAAGTCAAGGTTGCTCAAAACATAATGGAAAACTTCCTCAAACTCTAACTGCTGTCTTATAGCAATTTCAGTTTGTGTTGCTGCTGTAAACAAACATTCTGTGTTTGCTTTCCAGATCCAGAGTTTAGCAAATGAAATGTTGTCTGTTGCAGTGATTTAACCTAAAGGTCATTTTATCTCATGGGTTATCAAAATTGTGTTAAATGTACTTGAATGTATGTACTTGTACGTTTGTGTGTGTGCGTGTGTGCGTGTGTGTGACATTTCATAATCTCAGATAAGTAGTTGTGTTGTAGTTTCTTTGTCTGTGTTGACATTTCGACTTTTCAGCTTAAGCTTGAGTTTAGATTGTCGTCGGTGATTCTTAACCGCTGCTCAAGACAACAGGAAACAAAACTTTTATTTGTTCAGAATCCAAACTTGTTCATCGGAGTGTGTCGCTAATTCCTGAAAGTCGGTTCTCACCAGTCGAAGTTTCCATGAATCTCTTTGACCCCGGCACAGAGCGGCACCCTGCTGAAAAGGACTTTAATTTCTGGAAGGCTGGAGGCACTTGAAATGATTCAGTTCAGCTGGTGTTCTCCTCAAAGGAAAAAGAAAGAATAGAGTAAAAAGAAACAGGACATGTGTGAATCCCCGCGGTGTCTCGGGGCTGTGTGGTTTGCCACCCGGACCAAATTAGAAATAGCAGAATAAAAGATGCACAAGCTTGTGAGCATGAAACTTCACTTCAAAAAAAGAGGCTTGTGTGAGACGCGGAATGAGAACATGAGATCGGGAGGAGACTCAGGATGGAGGGAGCAGAGATGGAAGAGGTCAGGGGAAGTGAGGTGAAGCAGAAAGAGAGACGTTATGAAGAGAAACCGGGGGGGAGAGAATATGTGGAAGATGTCAGGATGCCTCCTGCTGGCAGTAAGTGGTCCTCCACCTGTGACTGCAGGACGAGAGATGCCAAAACTTGTTCCACTCGCTTCTGGGCTCCATCATAAGAACTCCTGCCCGGACATTTTACATCAGCTTGACATTTTCCTCCTGGACTCATGCGGCAGGGCAGTGATAAGCAGTGTCGGCTTTTTACAGTGTGGCGTGCGCGCACACACACACACACACACACACACACACACATTGTCCCATGGAGCTAGGACTCCATTTGCAGGCTGCTGACAGAGAGGTTATAAACGAGGCTCACTGGAGCCAAACAACAGAGTGCGAGCAAAGAGACAATCCTCCCAGGTTCAGCATTTATCAGCCGGCTGCTCAGTGAAAGAAACACTTCATTGTGTGTGTTTCTTTTTTTGTGGGGGGGGGGGATACTGCACTGCAGCCATGACACCACAGGAACTCCTTAAAACATGAAATTCTGCAGAATAGCGGCCTCTGTGGCAGGAAGGTGATCCAACGATAGCTAATGTTAATTAACATGAGACACAAAAAGCATCAAGAGATAATTTCGATTGACTACAACTATGTTCTGAATATTGTAGGATGTTTTGGTATTTTTAAGATTGACATGAAAATGATTGATGCCCCTTTCCTGATTGTATATTAGAGAGAAAATGTTTAGTTAATAACTAACTCACAGCGGCTTCACATTTAGTTATTGGTGTTTTATTTCCAACTGAAATCTGGTTTATTTGTTGCCGTCTCCCCAACGTGTGTGTCTTCTGTCTTCCCTGGTCCGACCCTCTATCGTGAATAACTCTGTTTTCCTTCTTATAAATAAACCATCATTCTGCTGTGGGTGTTGTTTGCAGCTTGATTTGTTTGAGTTCCTCTTTTCGGAGCAGAGACATTTCTGGCTTCTTCTTGTGGACACTTAAATAGAAAAGGCTTTGGCTAAGATTCATGACAGCCCTTTGATCTCTACACGTGTGTGTGTGTGTGTCTACGTGTTTGGGCATATGCAAAACGTTGGTGAGGGTTTGTGTGTGTGTGAGAGAATTAACGTAAAGTGTGTGTGTGTGTATATGTGTGTAAAGGTGAGAACATGAAACGCTCTCTTTCATATTTAATGAGTGGAGATGGGGCTAAGGAACGTTGCAGTGTTCACAGGAGGTATTCCCGTGGGCTGTCAGCCTGCTCGCAGCGCTCTGTTATATCACTCACAACCCTATGTGCGTCTGTGTGTGTGTGTGTGTGTGTTGTAGTAGTAGATATCTCGGTGTGTGTGTGTGTGTGTGTTCATCCCACTGAAAGTTTAATCATTTGTTTGGAGGCGATGGGGGCAGGGGTTCAGAGCAGCATATGGCACGTGCATTAGCATTGCACCAGCATTGTTGTGATACGTCTGCTCCGTGACTGGGAGGGATGGGAGCGTGCACGGTAGGGATGGGAGCGTGCACGGCGCTAACTAGGCCAAGCAGTGTTATTGAATATATGCAGTGACCACACAGAGCAGTGTCTGTGGCGTGCAGCTCCTCGTTCCTCGTCTCTCTCGAGCTGCAGCCGGACTTTTCGGGAGGTGCTCCATGGCTCCCTCTGCTCGCCTCCCTTTCCTGATTAGGAAGCGTTTCCTCTGCTCTTATCTCCGCTCTCCTCCTGATTCCCCTTCGCCTCGTCACTAATCAAAGCTCGTGTGATTCCACGCTGAGCTGCACTGGAACACACTGTCGTCCCCCCCCCCAGCTCCGGGCTGCACTCACCTCGAAATGCAGTTTTAACGAGAGCCTCTCACACTGTGTACCCAACTTGCTTTTTGAATGATCATGCTATTAGGCTAAACCCTGCATGGGGATGGGGGGGGGTGCTTTAAATGCTAATTGTAATGTTCTGCAAAAGCAAACGGGAACTCCTTCCAGACGGGTTCTGAAGAGCTGCAGAGTCAGGGAGCTGTGGAGAGGGGAAGGAGGAAATGGAGGAGAAGGGGACTTTTGAAAATCCCGTCCAGTGTGACTGACGAGTGTCGGAAGGTTTGACGGCGGATCGGCTTTGATCTCCAGGAACAGAAGCTCGTCCTGCAGCACAGTGCACGTGCAGGAAGAGGCAGAGAGGGCAGGAATAATATGACTCCATGCATCTGTTCAGAAATATTAAAAAGTTCGAGGCCACTTTGAAAATACCAAGTTAAAGCTCTTAATCTGAGCGATGGGGATCTGGTCAGTGTGAGTTGCTCGGATGGATTTGGACATTTCTGCTCCTCTCAGGACGAATTACAGAATTCTTCAGTGACTTTTCCTGAGATGACATTTTCATTTTGTCCTGTGTAATTAATGTGCCTGCTCATAGCAAGCTAACAGGCTGAGCTCAGGGTTCTGAGCAGAGAACCACAGAGAACATGTAGATGCCTTATATATGTATGAGGTGTAACGCTTGGGCACTGAGCAAAGTCTCTGTTGGAAGGCTGTTGCAGATAAAGTTGTTAAAATAAATAAAAAAAATGCATTAATTCATATTTTAATGTTCATGATAAATATTTATACATCTATATTTATTTCTGCGGACCCTCTCATTAGTCGATGGCCTGTAGAGAGGAATCGGATCCGTGGCAGTTTGTTGCCTCTTGATCATTTCAATGTGTGGACTGAAGGAGCCGGGAATCAAACCACAAACCTTCTGATGAGTTGTGTGATGTTGTGTTGAGGGTTTAATCCCTTTACACATCTGTACTTTGAACCTGTGGCAGTTTAGTCAAAGTTTAGATGCTCATGTATTCAATAAAAGTACTTGTTGTATTTAATAGAACTCAGAAAGTAGGAACAATACATGTCTTGATAACAGCAGTTATTATTTTAAACGTTTAACTTTTTTCTACACACAGATTTTTCCTGTTTCATGTGTTTGTTCACATTAGATCACGGAAATCAGAGTTTGAATATTGATGCTTTGATCCGTCTGTCATTTGCCACTAATTGACTGTCATGTGTTACCCGTCGTTGTGTTAATGCTTTAGCTGGTAGCGTTTTGAGAAGGTTCGATGCCCCGAGGGTTCTCGCTCGCTCCAGTTCCTGCTCTGCTAATCTATGCAAAGTTCCTGCATCAAAACACAATATTTACAGCGGGTGGCAGAAGATGCGGCGCATAAATATTTCACCCAGTGCTTTAAATTCCGGCACCAGATCTTTCAATATTTGGGGGTTATTTTTCAACTTTGTTTCTTGAAAGGGGTTTTGGGGTGGGGGGGGAGCTTTAAAGAACCAGTAGCCTCTTTAAATCAATCAAAGTGACACGCTGCTGAGAAAACACATCGTTGTGTTTTTTCATCTCGTGTCTTGTCGCCATCAAATTTTCATAAAAAGATGAGATTGAAGATTTATTCACAAGAGCGAAAACGAGGCCCCGCTCGGAAAAAAAGGAAAAAAGGAAACCACGACACGAGCCTTCCAGTGAGCGTGTTAGTGCTCCATGAAAACACCCGGGTGATCACAGACAGGGAAGCCATGCTGTAAACTAATTCTACCACCGCAATGTAGCTGCTCTGAATAAACAAGTCCTTCATTCTCCCCGTCTCACTGCTGCTGTTGTTTCTCTCTTTCTTGCAGAGCTTCCGTACGGCTGGGAGAAAATCGATGACCCCATTTACGGCAGCTACTATGTCGAGTGAGTCGGGTGCATCTTTAATATGTAATGACTTGCTTTTGATTTCTCAATGTTGCCCGCCGGTGCTGTGTTAATCATATTTATAAGGAAGAAGAGCCGGCTGCTGCCAGGAAGCATTTGCTCGCTCTGTCTACCTGCTGACAGCTCACTGTTTGTTTGCAGGCCAGGGGGGGGGGGGGGGGGGAGAGGGCGGGGGGGGCTCATCAGCGTCTCTTTTATAAACATTCTGCACGTGTGTTCTCAAGTGTCACTTCTGTGGCTGGATGCTCTGAACTCTGGGGCACGGGGACGAGGACCTATTTTTAAACAAGAGGGCGGCGGAACAACCTCCAGAAAGACACATGACTATAGGAACTGCGCACACACACACACACACACACACACACACACACTCCCCTTCAAGACGCTCTCGTTGCGTTGCATTGTGGTCACGTAAACATCCGGACCTTCAAATTATGTAACTAAAGGTCAAAATATACTTGAGCCGGTGTTTTCATTCTCTTCGTGATACTTGGGGTTGTTCATTAAAAAGGTAAGGTGTGTGTCTGTGTGTGTGTGTCTCTGTGTGTGTGTGCAGTCTTAAAGAGTGTGTGGGGGGGGGGGAGTATTTAATGATTACTAATTATGTCACGCAGCCAAATTACAGTATTTGTGGTGGTTGACTCTCTCCCCTCATACAAACTAAATTAAGAACGTGGTGGGACGCAGAAGGAAGTCTCTGTTTCATGAGCAGGTTTCCTCTCAGTCTCTGACTCGCACAATACTGACTCTCAGAAGACGGAAGAAAAGCTCTGAATCAGTCGTTTGTTCTTCTGTCTTTTCCTTTTTTTTTACTCAGCAAAGTCTTTCTGCAGCTCTGTTACATAATCTGGGGACCTGCCGTTTAATTAGTCATCACAGCGGCAGCGGCTGGAGTGCTTTTCAGATCTGATCTCAGGTCGAGAGGGAGGCCGAGTTCAGTGCGGCGCCAGCCTGTGAAATCTAACATCTCTTCTTCTGTTGTTGTTGTTGTTGTTGTGTCATTAAAGTCATATAAACAGAAGGACCCAGTTCGAGAACCCAGTCCTGGAGGCCAAGAGGAGAGTCCAGCAGCAGCAGCAGATGCAAAGCCAGGGTCTGTCCTCACTGCCCCTCCCCTCCATCTACAGAGGTGAGAGCCCCCCCCCCCCCCCCCCTAGTGTCTGAGCTGAGCTTCTCTTTGTGTAGTCAGACCTATAACCTGTCAGTATCGTGTATGTTCGGTTCTCAAGCTACTTGTATCTGAAGGTTGTATATCTTCAAATGTAGATTTAACAAACTCTTATATGGAATAGATAAAGAACTGGAATGGCTCTTAGAAGAGTGCGTGCCTCTGCAAGGCCAAACATTCCTACATGTGAGTGTCTAGATCTTATATATAGACCTTATACGATCTGATACAAAGGCTCTATAACTCTGCGTTTGCACAATCCTGCTCACAAACAAATCAGAGATCAGACAAAGGAGAAAATGTGACCTCTGTGGTGAAGGTGAACGTCTCATTAAATCATTTAGAATAACATTTTGCCCAGACATAAATCAGTTAGGCTTGAAAATGGATTGAAAACAAATTCTGAATGTTATTTCAATAACTCACTTTCACTTTCACTTTCTTCCAAATTCACTTTCCTCGTCTTTCTGGAGAAACTATTGTTTTGTTGATTGACAGAAACAGATCAGAGGAGACGTCTGTGTGTGAATCAAAGTCTTCCCCGACTGCACGTGTGGGATTCAATGGTTTTGTTTAATCACTGGTTTGCTGCTGCCTGGTTCCAGTGCTCACGCTGCACCAGCACTGGGATGCACTGGTGAAGAGGAGGTTTGTTTCCGTAGTAACGTAGTGGTCCGGAGTGGAGAGCCTGTCTCCGTGGTTACACTTCCATTGAGGCTCTCTCTCCTCCCTCTCCCCACCTTCATCCTCCTCCCTCCTCCTCCTCCTCCTTCTTCTCTCTCGATGCCAGTGGAGGATGCCAAGCCCTGTGCCACCCTCCCCAGATCCGCCCTCACGCAGGTCGGCCCGGTGCCCGAGCGCTGCCACAGCCTGGGGGACCTCTCCCGCTCGCCGACCCTGTGCCGCCGGGCCGCCGTGTGCGCCTCCTCCTCCTCCTCCTCCACCGACGCCTCCCCGCTGCGGCGTGTTCTGACTCGGCGGATGAATATGTGCCCCCACCAACAGCACCACCAGCAGCAGCAGCCACTTCACACCTCCGCCTGCGCTGTGGTGCTAGAGCAGCCTGTCTGTAGCCCCTACTCCCTGTGGCACTTCGTCAGTAAGTAGGCCAAGAGAGAGGCAACGGAGGCCGACTGTCGCCCTCACGGCTGCCTGCGCTCCTTTGACTAACTGTAAGCATGCTAGCTTTGTGAGCACGCTTTCCCCCTGAAGGCTGCTGAAGGGCTTGTGTGAACCATGACATGTCTTATCGGCTGGCAGAAGCCGGCAGAGGAGTGTAATCACTCAGGCGATGTCTGGACCGGCGACGGCAAAACAAAGGATGTTAACTAGAACACTAGCCGCGACTCTTTTCTGAGGTGAAACGATGGGGAGACTTGTTTAAGTGTGACTAAGCTTGTTGGCTGAGATCCTCTCATTCTGCACAAGACGCTTCTCCTCCAAAGGCCCCCGCCCCCCCCCCCGCCCCCCGCCCCCTGCCCACCCGCCCCAGCTCCCCCTTCCTCCAGTAATCTCCCAGTTCCTCCCTAACCCCCCCGAGCATCTTCTCTTGGAACCGATCCCTGATTGACAGCATGTCATGTGCCCGATGTTGCTTCTTGTGGTTTCCTCTGGACGAGACTGAAGACCTGCACCTGTGATACTCTCTGCACCCCCTTCACACCCCGAGCATGGGAGCAGAGGAACAGACTGATTGTTTGGGGTTTTGCCAGGAGGGATTTCATTCTTCTTTTCTTTTAATTTCGACTCTGCACGGGAGCCCAATCTGCTGAAGTCCACATGCAGCTTCCAGCACCGCAGCCTCACCTCTGTCCAGAGTTGTTTGTTTTGCAGCTAAGATCATACCCTGCCAGTTTTTCCTGCGGCTTCACCTACTGGATAAGCTTTACCCGTTCCTCCACCCTGTGACCACTGCCCCCGAACCCAAACATGAGGCCCTGTCATCCTTTGCCTTAAAGCCTGTGAAGTATTGATGTTTCCATGTGGTTATTGGGTTTCTCTCTTGTGTCCTCTATAGAGAAGCCGCTGTTCACGCGGGACCCGACTCAGCTGAAAGGCAGCTTCCTGTCCACACCGCTCCAAAAGAGCAACATGGGCTTCGGCTTCACGATCATCGGAGGAGACGAGCCCGATGAATTCCTCCAGGTCAAGAGCGTCATCCCCGACGGGCCGGCTGCAGCTGACGGGAAAATGGCCACAGGTGAGAGACACAGGAAATCAAAGCAGGGACACTCATGAACCCAAAAACAACTTCAAGATAAGATCATTTATTTGTAACGGCCATATTCATAAATCAAAGTCCTCTGTCGTCATGCAGCTGGAAAGTTCAAATACTTATAAATATGACAAAAATAGTTTTATCGCTGTAAATGTCGGCATTAAAAATTCATGCTCTGATTTCTCCTTGAAGATTTGCCTCCTGCAGCGTCTGGTTTGTACATTAGTGCACATCCACAGAAGTGAGGTTAAGTGCACGTGTGCAAACCTCCCGTTTCACACATTTACCTTCTTTAATGCACATGAGCCGACAATTCATCAAACCTGTGCAGCTCACACAGAGATGAATGCAGCTTCCTGCTCAAGATGAAATATCTACAAGTGCAGTCCCCCATTCAGACACACAAATTATACCAGTAATGCAAATATGGTTCATGCGTTTGTGTGTATGTGTGTATGTGCGTGTGTGTGCAGGTCTATCTTGCCAAGCCTGCACTATACGTACATATATTTGTGTTTGTGCGTGTGCACCAACTGCAGAGTTTTTGTTCTCCCATTAATCATGAAAGGGTTGGACTGCGGCACATGTGCACACACACACACACTCACACACACTCACACACACACACACACACACACACACACGCTAGAACACACCAGCTTGTGTTAGGGGAATAGTAGAATCAGTTTTTTTTTTGCTGTTATCAGCATGTGATTATGTTTCTATCTGTAAACTCTGGAGCAGGCACAGAGGGTTTATTGGTCATTTATCACACGTTAGTGAAGATAGAACTCTCGTCCAAAATAAGCTTGAATCGTGTTTTGACCTTGAAGTTGTGTTAACACTCTTCTCTTAGAATATTGCGTCATAAATGTGCTGTAGAGGATTTATCCCTCCTTATGGATGATGGTCATAGACAGAGGAATTACATGTTCAGGTCCATCCGTACATACGTCCAGTCCTTGTGATTGTAATATCTCACAAACACCTCGAGGGAACTTCTTCAAATTTGACTTGAACGTCTACTCGGACTCGAGGATGGACGGATAAGTGTTTGGTGATCAAAGAGTTAAAGGGCAAAGTCCCTGTGGCATCTGAGAAATACCTTTCTAGATATAATTTAAAGCAACACTATGTAACTTTTACTGAGCAACAGCGCCCTCTGCAGCCACATGTGGGGATTCATTCTGTCGGGCTCCGGGTCCGTTAGGTTTTCACTGAAAGAGGAAAAACAAAGTTTGTCAATGTTTTGACTCACTGAACTGAAACAGAACTGACTTGTGAATATTACCCATGATCCCCTGGAAGTTGTATAATTGTGTGAGAGTCTGAAATAGATCTTGATGACTAATAAACAAAACCGCATATAAAACATTCTGGGTCTCATCCCATCCTGTGTACTCTCCCCAGACTAAACTCAGAAATCCCTCACCTCCTGTCTCCTCACCGCCACTTCCTCCCCATCTCTGCCTTCTCTCCTCCTCCCTCCCTCCCTCCCTTCCTCCTCAGACTGTGTGTCCTACTTTCACGATCACACGAGCCCACACTCAGGGAAACCCGGTCCGGCGAAGGTGTGAAATTTCCCAGACTCCAGATAATTTGCGTCGCCCTCTCCCGTGTGACGACCTCCGGGCTGTCTCCGCCATCAGAGGAGTTTCTGATGTATCGCACATTGCAGCTCTAGCACAGTCCAGGCGTTTCAGAATACTTTCAAAGAATTTATTGACTGCAGGATAAATGTTTCTCCGCAGATAGGAAGTGCAGGGGTTCGTTATCTGTGATATGTCTGAGTTGTGAGTGCTTGACGTGAAGAGGTTTAATTTGGAAGCTGGAGGCTGTTAATGAAAGATCAAGTGGGTTTAAAACGAGTGGAGCTGCTGCAGCACTCTGCTGCTCTGTGTTCAGACTCCACAGTGTGTGTTCGGTTCAGATAAGACGAGAGAGAAACAGGTACCACAATTTAAGTTTCACTTTATTGTGTTAAATGTGCATATTTTCATCCACAACACCGAACAAAACACACAATTGAAACGACAGACAACAGAGAATGTGTGAATTTAATGGTTTGAGCTTAGCGTGGGTTAAAACTTATATACACTTTGAACAGCAGGTCCTGTTTGGGCTTTTTACTGCATATCTCTCCTTTCTCTCATTGACTTTCACCATTTAAAGAAGTTATGAGTTTTTTTCAGTTTTATTCCCTCTTGTGTATTAGAAAGTTTTCTTTGTCAATTTTCAAATCTGAAAAGTTCAAAAGACCAAAGTGTAAATTAGTTTGGTTCTTGCTGTCAGACAGAAGTAGACAAACGTTGATCCTCTGTATGTGCTTATCATGATCAGGTTTATAAAATAACCAGTAACACCACAAGTTAATGCTGTTAGTTAATGACTCGTTGCCTTCAGGAGTAACACAACAGGACTTTTACTAGTTAGTTTACTGCACAGTCTAAATATCACTCTTTAACAAAAGCCGGCCCCCTGCTGAGACTCTATCGTGGCCCCGTCTTCTCAGCAGGGGCCACAAAGACCTTTACGTCCACAGACTCCTCAACACACCATTAGCTGGAGATGAATGTGTCATAAGGAATATGCAAGGATGGGACAATGACAGATGAATTAGCTGCTGGGGCCTTGGTCCCCGGCGAGCTTGGCGTTAAGGTCAGCGTGATTTAGAATACACAAAGGGACCAGCGGGAGCTATTCTAATAGATGGAGAACGGACGCATGGCGGATGTGAGTGAGAAGTTTTGTCTCCTCTCTCTCTGATGTGTTAATTTCTCTCCACCTTCATCCGTCAGTCTGTGTTCGTGACCTGATCAAGGCTCATTTTTACTGCACTCACAAAAGCAACAGTGCTTCTGTAGCCATGTTGAGTGCAGATTATACAAAGTGTCAAGAAGTATCAAAGAGTAACAAGATGGATCTGTTTTTAAATACTTTCTGGGGAATTTATCTTTCTTCTGCAAAATGCCAAACAGATTCTTCCTCTTCAGAAGAATCAAACATGAGATTGCTTCGCTGGAAGTTCGCCCAGCCCTCAGGAATCTGCAGTAATATTTGAAACAATGGAGTTTTGATTAAAAACAGACGTGGAGAACAGCAGGATGTTTGTTTCTGTCTTTTTCTGAGAAAAATCAAGGATTAAAACTGAAAACTGAACAACACGAGCCGGTCGGACTTCTGGTAGGACTACATGCTCGCACTCTTCATAGAATGGGTTAGGGTTAGGGTTAGGACCCTCCTTCAGATGTTAGTCAATCTCATCTCCATCATATTCACCGGTGTTAAAGACAATGGTCTTGGGGCCCCGAGCGAAGAGGGCCCCCCCTTAATAACAGCTGATTATGTCCCCCCCAGGTCCCTTTTGCCTGGGTCCCAAGAGACCAGTGAAACAATTGATTGTGTTCGAGGCAGAGACTGTTTTTGTAAGAGCGTTTTCTCACCTGAGGTCTGAACCAATGTTTGTTTCTTTATTTACATTCGATGATTCGGTGTCAACACGTCCTGCTGTCCTCTTCCTCTTCTTGGCATTAATTTGTTTGTAGACGGGCGTGCGTCTGACATCTGTGTGTTGGGTAGTGCTCTCTCTGTTTGAGGGAAGAAGACGAATGAGCTGATTCATTTCTTTAAATTAGTTGCCACTCTTATATCGCTGTTGTTTTACTACCTGCATGAATTATCTGAATTATCAGAATAAATGTTTTAACACTTCAAATAAACAGAAACTAGCTCTTTTTGGTTTTCACTGGTCGGTCATTTCGCTGCCGACTAAACTTTTTAAGTCCGAAGGTCGGGACCAAACAAAGTAAACGTGAAAGTGCCGTAAATCTTGGCTGATAAAACTTTGAGCACGTCTGCTGCAGATGATGATGAACTGATCCGTCAGGTGCCATCATGCACAGACGCCTGTGAGCTTAGAGCTTTCTGTCTCTGTTAAAACAAAAAAGCTCGATGCCTCCTTCTCTGTCCTCCCTGCCGGCTCATAAAGAATGAGATATGGTCGCGGCCCGGGCGCTGTGAGGTCACGGCTCCATCGTTTGTTTTCTGCCAGCGTGCCGCTCGACTATTGATTCCGACGCCGGCGCTCAAGGCAAATGTCGGCCCGGATTAATTAAGAGTTCTGTCACGTCACGTTGCCTCGAGATGTGAGCTCGCTCTGTCAGCGCCGGCGTTTGTCTGCATCACAGTTCACAATGAGAGAGAGAGAGAGAGAGAGAGAGAGAGAGGGAGAGAGAGAGAGAGAGAGAGAGAGAGAGAGAGGGAGAGAGAGAGAATTATGGTGATATCTTAACTTGGGTTTCTCGCCGTCGGTAGCTCGGCTCCCGATCTACTGTCAAACCAGGGAATCGATGTGAATTACCTTCAGTGACCCAGTCATTAGAGCTGTAATAGTCTCCCACTCACGTTTTAATAGAAGTGAACAGAACTTGGCTGGTGGTTGGCGAGGTGAGAGCCAATCACTGCAGCACACACTTTGATTATTAATCCTGAAGGAACTCTGTTTTTCCTCAGCAACACGCGCCTTCACAGTCTCCTCCAGCCGCCGCTCTCTCTAAAGAGCACCACAATTATCCCTGCAATTAGAAAATAATTGTTTTCATTATCAACGCAGGTAAATGCTGTTTGTGAGACTTCAATGTGGATCTCGCCTCGTGTTCCCACTCGCTGGGTGTTTTAATAACCTGCATGGTGCCGGCACCAAACACTATATTTAGTCATCTGGATGCGGAGCCTCTTTGTGTGGGAACAGTTAATTGTCAGGGAGGTTTTTATCTAAAGTGCAGTGTGTTGGAGTAAGCAAATAAAAAGAAACACTGTGTGCCGTGAAAGACAAAACATTTGAGCCTCTTGTCATCTTTCACATTTGAAAGATGGATAATAAGTTTTTATCTGTGGTCCTGGTCGACGTCTCTGAGGTGGACGGCGCTGAGGGAGATGTGGAAAAGTCCGGATCTCAGCTCCAGACACTGGATTTGGTTGAAGTTTGACTAAAGGATGAGCTGAGTTGAATTTGGTGATGAAGGTCAAAGGTCAAGGTCGCTGCGACCTCACAAAACACCTTTTTTTTCTTGTCAATGCAATTTGTCAGGAACGTCTCCAGGAAATCCTTTGAAATTTCAGTTCAGTTAACGGATTTGATCTTTTTGGGATCATGGATCCGTGTCTTGATCGAGATTCACCCAAAATGTGATGGTTTCCTCTTTGGGTCATAGCTCAGCCCTCCACTGGAGTTCATGGGAATATATCCAGTAATTCTTTTAGTAATAATTAGCTGTTAATATCGTTTCAGCTTATCAAACCTTCCACGATTGACACCTGACCACCATCTTTCCTCTATTTGTCTTCAGGCGATGTCATCGTCTACATCAACGACGTGTGCGTCCTGGGCACCACCCACGCCGACGTGGTCAAGCTCTTCCAGTCGGTGCCCATCGGCCAGAGCGTGACGCTGGTGCTGTGTCGTGGTTATCCTCTGCCCTACGACCCGGAGGAAGCCGCCAACACCAACAACAACACCACCACCACCACCACCACCATCATCTCCCCGCTGGGCATCATGGAGCAGCGGCCCATCATGGTGAACGGCCGGACGGGCTACGACAACTACCTGGAGTATCTGTCCCGCACGGCCCGCTTCGTCTCGGACCCCGGTCAGGACCAGGTCAACGCCCAGCAGCTGCTCCCGCCTCATCCGGGCGACACCCACTTGGACGGCTCCCTCCCTCCCACCACCGGCACCACGCCCCCCGACAGCATCTCCATGGCCTCGTCGGGCGCCACCCAGGGGGAGCTGCTGACCCTCACCATGGTGAAGGGGCCGGACGGCTTTGGCTTCACCATCGCCGACAGCGCCACGGGCCAGCGCGTCAAGCAGGTGCTGGAGCCTCAGGGCTGCCCGGGCCTGTGCGAGGCGGACCTCATCGTGGAGATTAACAAGCAGCCGGTTCAGGGCTTCACACACACGCAGGTGGTGGAGCTGCTCAAGGAGTGTGCCGTGGGAACCGAGACCAGCCTGGTGGTGCAGAGAGGGGGAACAGGTGAGAGGAGGAGCGTCGGCTCAGCTGGAGCGCTTGATTCTCTCCCCATCTTTTACCTATTTGTCTTTCTAGCTGCGGCTCTCTCTGCCTTTTCATCTATGTCATCCTTTGCTATTATTACTAAGTGTGTGAGTGTGTGTGTGACCCGGCTCAAAGACCACAGAAACCTATTATAGTTCTGCAGAGCTCCACAATGGCTGACTAATGCACAGCTCCTCTCAAGTGTCCTTCCTACTCCTCTCTCCTCTGCTCAGGGATAAAAACCCATCTTTCCCCTCAGTTGAATAGATCCAGCTCTGCTCCGCTCACTGAGCCGTGGTGGACAACATGCTTTTACAGCACTGAGCTATTTTCAAAGCCACTGTTTCATGTTTTTGTCATGACATTTTATTTCCACTGCGAATAAAAGCCCAGAAATGAGGGCCATGTCAGAAACACCAGAGTTTTTACACCAAACCCGGGCACAGGCTGCAAATGGCACCAAAGTGCTTTCATCCCTGTGTTTTTCAGACTGTGGCCCTCTGACAATCATAATTATGCGCTGCACTCTGTCATGAGTCACTCACAGGGTTGTTATTGGCAGAATCCACAGGTAGACGACTGTTTTCTGAGTGTGTGTGTGTGTTTGTGTGTCTGTGTTTGTGTGTGTTGGGGCAGGTTATGTGTAGATGTGTCTACATTCACTCTCTAAAACAAGCAGAAACCTTTTCACAGTTGACTGGTGAGGACTTTGACTTTGAAAGAAAGAGATTCGACTGATTTGACGGAACATTGCGTAAGCCTCCTGTGATCTGCCTGCAAACTTAAGGTGGTCTCCTTTCTGAATGGAGGATGTGCATCTGCCAGCGATGACTCACTGAAGAGAAAAAAACGTTTAAGATTTTAATTAAATCTCGAATCAGCATCCCTCTATCAGACAGATCACATCACAGCGGCCTGACTAGACTGTCCTGTCCCGAAGGCTCCGACTTGCGCGGCAGACAAATGCGTCCCCCGAGAAACAAAGGCTCCAGCAGGTGGATCCTTCTCAGGGCCAGACCTATCCCAGGAGTCATTCTGTTTCAGAGACAAACCATTTCAACCGAACAGCTAATCGTACAAATGTCAAAACACAAAGGCACATTAATATTTTTGTGTCTGAGAGAAGATTAACCTGTCCTCGATTTATTCGCTCATGCTCCACCTGACCTCATGGGATGATTTGGGAAACCGGTGCTACTTGTGCTTCTCTTTGTGCGACCAATTTGTACTTCTGCATTTTGCCTCTTTGTGTCGTGTAATGTCAGATACCAGTCATGATGCCAGCCGCCTGGTGCCACCGACACCGCTGAGACTTACACACAAAAGGTCAGCGGCGTCCTCTGAGTGGATTTATTGCCATTTATTTCTTTATTAGTCCGCCCGTGTCTCCGTCATGAAGCAGCGAGCCAACACAGCCCGAAGAGAAGAGAACACACACAGTCAACATATTTATGAAAATGTAGATTTTTTTCCCCCTTCTCCAGAATAAATATTTTTGTGGCCAGGACGTCTGTGACATCGTCAGCCATACGCGCACACATGGGAAAGGTCAGGAGTTGTGTGCCACGGTCTCAAACATCACCAATCTGTCAACACACTCCCCACACACGACACATACAAACACACAATCTCCCATCTGCGCTGGGAGCTAACGGCGAAGCCCTCCCGCCATCTGTCCGGGGTCTTCACTCGCCACGGAGCTTCAGAAGGTCGAAAACAAGCGCTCCCTTCGAAAAGAATCCACCCATTGGCCCTAGGAGGAAATAGCAACCTTATTTACGCGCTGTATTTCATCTCATTATTCCAAACCTGGATGTGGCTCAGCTCCACTACACACAACAACACACCAGGTTGCCGTGTCACATCTGTTTGTGTTGATTTCACTGTGACGTGACAAGCTGTAGGAGCCAGAGGTGGAAAGAGAAAAGGCGGCGGCTAGTACAGACACACGGCTGCAAACATATGTAGAAATGAGCACAGCTGAGAAAAAACGTGCAAGAATATCCTGCTCGTGTCTCAGACGTCGTGGATCTCTCCAGAGTCTTTTAGGGGATTTAACCAGTGTCAGACTTTAAGCTCATTAAGATCAGAGACGCGTGAGCCTCCTGGGAGAGAAACTGTCACAATCAAGCCTTTGTAATCTTTGTTTTCTTCCTTTCTCTTAAATAATGAGACGAGGGGCCGGGCAGGAAAACCACAGATCTACTTATATGTGGGAAAAAGCTAATCATTTAGTTATTTTTGTTAAAACCCTTGTGATGTTGGTTGTGTTGACGTTCACCTCTGGTTGACAGGTGTGTGTGTGTGGGGGGGAAGCTGTTTGTTGTGTCATCCATCAATGCGCACAACAGGTTAGAGATATTAAGAGCCACTACTGCAAGTTTATCTTTAAGGATCATTTTAACATTAAAGTAATTTAAAGTGCTTTACTTAAGATGTATCTAAGAGCTCAATTAATTAGAATAATAACATTTTGCAAGAATCAAAACCCAATTGTCAATATTTTTCTAGACGTTGAATCGACTCTGGATTTTTCCACCCTTTGAAAAACCTTGTTTCTCCTCTGGTGCTGATGAGAGTCGACACTCTTCAGACTTTCTGTAGATATTTATCACTCTCAAGCCGCGGAGCAGCACGTGGTGATTGAGAGGAAGAGTCGAGTTCTACCTTGTACTCGAACACAATGCAACACAACAGACAGAAGCAGTAACTAACACAGGAAGTGAGAGCCTCTCGTCCAAGATGTCAACTCCACCTTGTTTATGACTTTCACTTAGTTTAAATCTCCGCTGTCTCCTCTCGGCAGCAGCACGAGTCGCACGTCCTCTTTCAAACCTCCTCAAATCCTACGTGGACAGGAAGGAGGCTTCACTTCCCCTCAGGCTCGAATCCTACATAATTACTTTCCTCGTATATGAAGACATTTATATCATCTGGGGTTTATGTAAAAAATCTTATTAAAAAGTGATGTAGCGTACAAGATACATCTCCTCAAAACATCGATCATATTAAAAAATATATTAGATACATGATTGCCACATAAATTCCCCTCACACTCTCACACGCTTTCTATTAATTTGTGAAATAACTGACTGAATAATTAATGATAAGTAATAATCCCATTGAAATATGGAGCTGAGGAGGTTTATACCTCATGTCGGCTGCAAACTGGAGGATTTTATAATCTTAGGTGAATCATTAACGTGGGAAACGACAGATGTGACAGAGTTTTAATCTTTTAATCGTGAGAACGTACAAACACTGAGAGACTCCAGAGACTTGGGAACTCACCTCAACAAACATGACTGCAGGATACACAACAAACATGGAGGTGGACTTGTTTGTGTAATGTTTTGTCCTGTAAAACGTAATGAAAGCTATAAAACACAAGCCCTCCTACTGTTGCCACAATTTTCGTTTGTCCTTTTCTCCTGTGAACCTAGCAAACAAAAGTTAAAAGCCAATGAGAGGAAGCCAACCGAGCCGTGTTATAAAACGTTTATTACTGAAACATGGCTTCCTACTGTGTTAATGTGTCTCCCCAAACATGTTTCATATTCACCATTCAAGATTCAGACGGTGACATTAAGCCGTCTGTGAACTCTTCACACAACCAAACTGCAACAGCCCCAATAATCCTCTAGAGGGCAGCAGGTATAACATGTGCCTGAATGGCGCTAGGCTGCGTGGTATCGACTGCACTTTCCCATTTGATAAAAGTTCATCCAGTTTCATTATAGTTTTGTTTCCAATTAAATCCGATGTGAGTGAAACTTCATTAGTGTTTTGAAATCAATATTTGTCCAATCAGCGAATCCACCGTAGAAACTGTTCCAATCAATTTCCTTTCACGATATGTGGAACGAGGAGACTTTTATGGATTAAAGTGTGAGACATGTCAGAGTAGCTATCATTATAGAACTGTCACCATGCGGCTGGACAGATGTTCCAGCTTCTCACCATCAATACGTCATCACCAGAATAAAGTCGATTCCCGTGTCTCATCATTTTTACTGCAGGTTTGTTAAAATCATCGTTAACCAGACTCTCAGTCAGAGAGAAGCTGCTCCTCGCTGTGTTTTCCATCCTGCACCACACAGAGTGATCTGGAGATCTGATCAGTGCAAACTGAGCCGAGGCTTCACAGGTGGTTGTAAAAGAAGATGGAGACTTTCATTTAGCCGGCCCCGTCACAGGCTGTGAGCAGAATGTGATATTTAATAGTCTCAAGCAAAGTGAAACAGGAAGACGGATTCTTAAACTGGAAAGTTACACCTCCTGCTGGCTAGTGAATGTATTTATCTCACAATAATGATGGTTTTGATAATTACACACAACCTGATATTCTGAATCAATTACATTTTGGTTAAGTTCAGCCATTATCAGGTTGCTGGTGAGGGTCATTTACTTTTAATAAATTTAATCTTTAGTCAGTAATTCACAGTCCATTACAAACTTACTGTATCTGTTGCCAGCAGCATTTAAAGCTTGTATGTACAATATTTTGCCACCAGAGGTCACTAATGCACCGGCAGCGTAAACCACAAAAAGTTTTTCGTAGGCCACACTGTCCCGACACTTTGTTTATCAGCAAAAAAGTTACCATTAAACCAGTGTTTCCAGATGTGCGATGATTATTGTATTTGATACGGTAATTGTTCCCTCTGTACGATCAATAATTCATAATGTACGATAATTTGATCATCTGGTCCTTTTTTCCGAGCTAACTGGTTCCTCTAAGTAGCCTGTGTCTGTCGAGATATTATTTCTTTGAGGGGCCGCTTTGAATCTCGAGCTAAATCTATTAGCTGAGGTCAAATGGCTGCACTGTCCTACACATAATTAGTTTCGGATTATAATGTAATGATGTAGATGTTCTTCTCTTTTTTTTTTAAACACATTTTTTCCTCGGCTTGTGTCACGACTCCCAAAGCGCTCGGCATCAAACACACGTCATTAGAGCCGAGTTGACCGTCCCCAAAACTGGAGACGTGAAAACCCCACGTCGTGACAAAGTTAAACTATTAAGCGTCCCTTAAATCTGACCCCCCCCCCCCAACCTGTGGTTTGATTCACACAGGTTGGACGCACACCTACACGACAGCCAGGCACACTTGCCTCGTCTTATTCGCACATACCCTGAGGCGGCGTTCTGTGCACCAGCCTCTGCACACTTACATAAACTCCCCTCTCTTGTACTGTCATGGGTAACGTGCGCTTTAGGAATCAGCCGCCCGGTTCTGGCTTCTCACCTGAGACGGGTCTCATGCACCGAGATGACCAGAGGCTGCTTTGGAAAGCATGCAGCCCTCAGGTGAAGGTCGGCTTTGTCGAGAAAAGAGAAGAAGAAGAAGAGTTTGACTCACCGAGCCTCCTTCAGCCTCTCAGGGACTCGCTGGGCAACTAGACAGTGATTCATTGGATTTGTGTGTGTGTGTGTGTGAAGATAGTATAGTTGGAAGCAAAAGGGAGAAAGCAAAAGAGTGATTACTTTGGCGTTCTGCCTGTGGACCGCAGACTGTCAGCCATGTTCACACTTCTGTCCCCGGATGCTCCAAACCGTGAAGGAGCTCCCTGCCAGGGATCGATATCCCACCCGGTCGGCCCCCGGGGAGACGTCCGGGGGCCCGTGCATTAACGGCCAGACGCTGAGATCAGATCTTTGCAGCACACGGAGCGGTTAAGAAAAACTGGATGTTTGTTTTTCTGTCTCGTTGCCGTCAAAATGAAATCACAGGAGCTGAAGCTGGGCACCCATCTCCTCCCCGTGTGTGTGAGGAGGAGGATTGCTGACCTTGGTTGCCTCTTAAACAAATCAAGCGCTCCTATTTGGGTCTTAATGGGCTGGAGTGATTACACAGTGATTGCATTCGCGTGATTAAACAAATTGTTCAGTTTTCAGCTTTAATATCGTGCATATTAAACCGTGCAAACAATTTGTTTTGCTCACAGCTACAATGAGGCTGCTTCTTTTCTTTTTGTATTATTTAAACATCTGGCGAACGTGGAGCAGGCGTTTTTAATTGAGCTGCACAGTTTCCTGCTCTGGATTCTGTGTGGAGCTGCCAGTCTCTTCCCCGTGAGGTGCAGATACATATTCATAAAGGTCTGAAAAATTCATGTGTGCTGCCACAAAATTCTAATGTTGTCGTGGCCTCATTTGAATAATTGAAGGGCCAGAGGTAGCCTCTCATTGTGAAATTAAAGAGATTTTTGTGTTTTTTGTCACGCTGAACAAATGCAGCATCATGTGTGTCAAATGGTTTTAAACGTGTGTGTGTGTGTGTGTGAATTAGTTTTACGTGTCAGTCTTTGCTTTCTTTTCTTCTCGCAGAGCCGATCTTTTGTCTTTTAGAAATTTGATGATGAATAACCGTGAAAATGTTTTAGAACTACTAAGATTTGTAAGAACCACTCAGCTAATAAAAGAAAAACTTCACGGTCGAGTCATCAGCATCCTAACCTGCCTAGTTTGAAGTGGATCAAATAAGCATTTGAGAAAATCTAAAATACAGACTTCTCTCAGTGACTCTTGTCTGTGCACGTTAATGCAGCTGAATCATACAAGCATATCTTTATTAATGTACTTTGTCTGTACACACGGTAAACAATAGTTATTTTATGGCATTTAAGGTTTAAGTATAAGTGAATATGCCACATATCTTGAGTTTTTCAGAGGATTCATATCTAATCACACAGGTTCCCACTACAAGATGTGCAAACCATGTAAATAAAGCATGATGGTGCTGCACAGACACCAGAGACAGTTAAACACTTTACCAAGTTGATGCGCTGTCTTCTTTATCTTCCTTTTCTCACCATTGTCCTCATTTGACTTTGACCTTTTGTCCATTAAACTTTGTAGTAGATGTTTCCTGTTGAGGACAAGAACATGTTTTCTATGCTGTTTTGTTATATGACCTTCAGAAGTGAAAGCGAAAGTTGATTACCTGAGACATAAGTGGGGCCGAGTGCGCATCTATAGGCAAGCAGCCTTGTAGAGAAGCATAGAACCACTACTACTAATAATAACAATACTAATAGTATATTTATAAGGATTTATATCTATCGTTACATAGACTGTATGTTGTAGTGATCTTAATCTGATGTTAACCTCTACCCATTTATTCCTTTTTATCTATGATGAATAGTCCGATGTCCTTGGGTGTATAGAAATGCTCGGTGAATTAAAATCTTACATTATAAATGAAGAAAAACGGTTAATAAACAATCAAGAAATAGCCAAAGAACAAATTGTGTGAAAGCCATTCGGTAACCGGACATTTTGAGAGATTATTTAACAGCAAATTTCGATGCGGTGAAAGATTTTCTCATTTTTCACTCTCTTACTGTTTGAGTTTTCGTCTCGTCCTCCCACATTAATCTTTTCCCTCAGTTGTCACATTGCAGTGTGTGTGTGTGTGGGTGTGTGTGTGTGTGTGTGTGTGTGTGTGTGTGTTTGTGTGTCGCTGGAGTCTGATCACAACAGAACCATCATCCCCACAGAGAACCAGGAGGACCCGTCGCCCTCGGAGCAGAAACACTCCCCGACTCACAACTCTTTAATTGGACTTTTTCTGAACCTAAATTGAAAAACGAGGCTCGACTGCAGCCGATCTCATTCATCACTACCTGGAGCTGTGCCTGTGGGGGGGGGGGGGGGGGGATCACTGTGAAGATATTTGAACTGGGATAATCTGCTCTCATTGTTGGTGTTCTACTGGTGCTGCAGGTATCACACAGATGTCTAACTGTGGCATCAGGGCAGATAACCAGTCTGTTTCCTATCTGTATTTAAAAAGAGAGGTCTCTCAGCTTGAGAGCGGGACTCATTGATTTCACACTTGGGTATCTAACACAATGGGGCTGATCTATTCACTTCAATTCTATTATTGCGCTGCGTGCCGGTAGACTTGACTCACAACAAACACACAGAGCAAAAACGAGGAGTGAGCCAAAGAGTTATTTAGCACTTCCTACTCCAAACAACTTCCACGGCTACTTGCAGTATCTGCAAAGGAAACATGGAGGGGTGAAAGCAGCTCATTTTAAAAGATCATGCTCTTTGAATGGAGGAAAGAAAACGTAACCGGTTAACACAGTTTGATAAGTGTGGGTTGGACTCCACAGGGTTCATGTATGAGCATTCAGGCTCTGGGCTTTCAGCACCACGGACAGCTCCTTCACTCTCTCTCTCTCTCTGTCTCCTCCTCCTCCTCCTCCCAGTCTTCCTCTCTGTCGCTCGCCCCTCCTCCACTTCTAGCCGTGGGGCACGGTGACACCCGCTTCCGACTAAATGCTTGGTCCGCCTGAGTTAACAGTGACTCTACCCGAGGATCCCTGTGCACTAGAAAGGAAATTGGCAGATAAGCTGTCGTGCTGTTTTGATCTGTAAAATTTGAATTGGCTTATTCTGGCCATGAGTCGCTAACAGTCTGTAAAAAAGGCTGCCAGATTTCACTGTGTGGTTTTTATTTGTTCATTTCCGCTTTGCCACCGTTTGACTCGTGAATCAGCGAGAAGGATGTTGTAGCAGTGGAACTGGAGCCTGGCCAGGCCCGGACTGGGAAGGTTGGCTCATAAGTCAAGAAGTCAACCCATAATTAGATCCGTCCATATGCAGATGCTTGTTCCCAGAGGGGAGAGGGAGGCAGCACGTGGAAATCAAGAAGGGGAGAAATTGAATCAAGAAGATGGAGCGTGCTGTAAATTTTACTACAGAAATGGTGCTGGATCGTGTTTCATTACTGTGTGAGTGTGTGTGTGTTTGTGTGCATGTGGTTTGTGAATGTACCGGTGTCAGCTGCTTCTGTCCTGGATGGAGATCTGGAGGTTGTGCTTGTAAACAGCAGAAGGGACGTCCCTGTTTAAAGTCCACTGATAAATGAATGGGAAAGTCAAAGGGAAACTTTTTTGCCTTTTATTTTGCTGCTTTGTTTTACAAACAGAAACAACTTGAATATGTCACATTCATCCTGAAGCACCTTAAATGAAAACCAGATATAAATCCCATTAAGAGCAGCAACACATTTTAAACTTGGAATCATTACAAAAGAAAAGCACAGTTTATGAAAATCCTCATCACTGCTAAAAGATGAATCTGTTGCTGCTTCGAAGACCATACGTTTATTTTATATCACTTTTCAATATGAAGATACTTCACATTAGAGAAGCTTTTTTTCCGAGGTCTTAAATTAATCCCTCTCTCCCCTCACAATAAGTTTGTGCCTCATATTTATTTATTCACCATCTTCCGCTTTTTATCCTGTTTGAGTGAGCACTTCTTCTTTATCATTTCAACCATTCTCGCTGGTTTCATGTCACTTTCTTATTTTTATTAGCTTCCTCTGCAATTCAATAATGGGCTTTATTCCTCTTCTTCATTCTTTTATCTTCAATAATCCCTCGAAAAAAAAAAAGGCTCTATGGCTCAAATTAAACCTCACATTTCCTGATCTGCCTCTGCCACCGTTTCCCTTTTCGGTCTAAATCATATTTTTGTTCTCTCGACATTGCAGGTCACTATTCACCCTGGAAGACTCCTAAGCAGGTAACATGCATCAGCTTCCAAAATCTGGACCGTCCCCAGCTTTTGAAGCATCGATATAGATTTTAGTGGCAGCGGCTGCAACACGTGCTATAATCCCATCGACTCCTCTGCTCTCCAGAAATGACTTTTCTGTCCCTCCATCGTCGTACTAACTCTACTGATGATTCACTCCATGTCCGTGGCTTTTATAGCAGCTAGCCCTTGATGGCTGTCCCTCCTTTTATTGCTGTGAGATGGCAAAAAAGGTCAAGTAGCGCACTCATAACACCAGCAGACTCTTGATCCCGCTCGTCAGACTTGATTCATGGCCCTGACTCGGTGCCATCAGGGTTATACGCACATCCATGTATGTGAGTGCTTCGGCGCGGCCCAGATGCATTTGCGTCACTTTCTTAACCTTCACTTCACAACATCTTCCTGATTTCTGAAAGCTTTTTTATACCTTACACTTCCTCTTCCCGGTCGTTTATCTTTCCTTTCACCTTTATTTCCTTTTATCACATTAAAGTGAAATCCCCTCTTGCTGCTTCCTGTTCTGCCTCAAACACATTCCTGTAGCATCATGCTCTCCTGAGGCTGAGCAACAACCCACCAAACATCCTCTCAGATCAGGTTCCCTCTGTCTTTTACATTTCTCACCCTCACCCTCATGCCTGGACGTCCTGCCAGCCCCTGACCCCGGATCAGGATGTCCCCGTCCTGGATCGCCACCAACGGCCCAGAAACAAACCTCCATTGCTTTAAAGTCACCCCCCCCCCTTTGGAATCCGCCCATTGTTCATCATCTCTGCTCCCCCCCCCCCCCCCCTCTATTTTATCAATCTCCTGCATCTCCCTCGGAATAATTCTAATTCTGAGCTCTGAAGGAAAAGCTTTGAACATCACAGTGCAGCAGCCAGCGTGCAGAGCCTCACTCTTCTTTTTACCCCCTGGTGGTAATTTGTTGCTGTCCTGCCCCTCTCCCCCAGCTGCTGTACACCCCCCCTACACACAAACACACACACACACACACACACACACACACACACACACACACACACACAGAGTTCAGCCTCAGTTTAATTGGATTTCATTTGTTACAGGAAGACTTCCACAGCTATGAGAAGGAAATATGGAGGAAACTCGGCTAATAAGGGAAGAACAGGGAATTGATATAATTGTCATATCGACCTGCAGCCGAGCGCAGCCCTGAGCCACTGAGAGTTTCATTTGCAAATGAGCTCATCGAGGTTTGTCTGTCAGATTCAGCACCTTCCGTGTTTCCACATCAGCCTTAATGTGGACTTTATACTTTTATATACAGGTGGAGAAAGTCCTCAGATAATCCGGAGGCTCTCGCTCGGACATTTATGTTCACGAACGCACCTCCTCCCGAGTTGTGTGCGTGTCTGGAAGCAGCTCTAGTGTGTGCTTGCTTTAAAAGTCTTAAAACAAACAGACATTAAAGAGACAGACAGAGTGGAAGAGAGACGAGGATGCAGTCGTCTCATCTCAGGCGTAACAAGGTCTCCAGTCTCTGCAGCCCGGCCCCCGTGCAGACGTGCTCCACATCAATGGGCTCGACTCAAACCATAACGAATGGGAACACTTTTGATTCCGGCCCGGAGCTTTTATGGAGCTGATATTTATTCTCAGTACATCTTGAACCAGATGCCCCCATAATTCTGGATATTAAAGTGTGCCATATGCAGCCGGTCTCCCGACTCGGTTTCAAACAGCTCATCGCTCTCCCTCCGGATCCATCGCTCACACTTCCTGACGTGTCCCTGTGTCAGCGCCGCGGCTCATCTGACACATCAAGGCTGACACTCTGACTGGTGTCACAACACTGACGCTGTCACCACAAATACTTGACAGCACACACATACATGTTGTGTTTTGGAAGCAAAATTGGCCAAAATACACAATATGTATCACCTCCTTTTTGCTATTATCTAAAACTCCCCTCCATCATCCTTCTGTGTACTTCTTCATGTCCTTTGTTATTATTATTTGTTACACACTAACCTCACTCACTCTCTGGCTTCCTGTCTGTCCAGCTAGACTTGACCGTTCACTAAACCCCCGTCCCAGACAGTGATTGGCCCGTTACTGCTCAGTAACAATAACCAGGCATGAAAGGCCCTGTCAAGTTTGGCGTTTCTCTACACGGCCGAAAAACAGACAATTCTCATTTTTTAACGAGTTCAGAATGTGGTGTCGTTTCTTCAACAAAAAGGCAAGAGAGTAAAGTCTGGATATAACTGTTTACCTTCTTTAACATAAGCTGCAATCATTTATTTAACATTGATTCAAAGGCAAAACACACGACAGCAGCAAATGACCGAATGAAGTCATTGTCTTTCGAGTTACAAGTTAGAATTAAAGTGATTAGAGGTAAAAACAGCAGCTCTGCTCTTTATTTAATTCAGGACTTTCCCATTCCAAACAACATTAGCTAAACGTCAGCTTTGTTTCAAAGGCAGAACGCTCGTAATTAGTTATCAAGCTGGAATTAACAGAGTAAAAACAGCAGCTTTGTTCTTTTAATGGATTTGGGAAAGTTCTATCTTCTAACAACATTAGCAAGATGGTTGCACATTAGTCCGACACATCGATTTCAGCTTATCCTTAAATCCCGAAGAAGGCTAACTAGCTTTATTCTGAAGTACAAAAAACAATGACTCCTGCACTGATCATTAGCTGGTGAGAAGCTTCTGTTTCTAAACATGTTATAGATAAGCAGCATTGTCTCAAACCAGAACCTATTGTTTCAAAGTTACTATGAATTTAGTGTGTTGTTGGGGAACAGAGAACTTGACAGGCATAGCGGCCATGGGTTTAGCAAACGGTCAAATATCATCAGAGCAAACCCTCCTTTAGTTTTGTTCTCATGCTAATCAAGCTAACCGAGACTGGACTCTGGGAAGTACTGACCCCTCATGCCGCTGTGCTTTACAGGTGCTGGAGCAGTGGGATTCCCAGCAGGGCCAGGGCAGCCCCGCTCAGACCAGCCTGTCGGCCCCTGTTATCCCCCACAGCGCCCCCTTCCCGACACACCATCTTCACAGGGCCTCGGTCCCAGACTCTGCCCCCCTGGCCCTGGCTAAACCCGACCCCTATGACCTTTATGAGAAGTCCAGGTCTATCTTTGAGAGTAGGCGTAAGTACCAGAGCTAGGTAGCACTGTGGGTAACGACCCGTCACCGGGAGGCGGTGCCGTGAAGATTCATCACTTTCTCTCTTTGTTGCACAAACACACACAGGAGAAGAGGAAATCGCGAAAATTCAAATATCAAAATGTGTTTTTATTTGTACAGCCGATATCCACGAATCACAATTTGGGGTTTCACAAGGTGCAAGAGAAACTTCATCGAGAGCCACACGTTAAAAAGCTTCTTGAAGTGATTGACCGTCTTTCTATCAGAGATCAGACGCCCATTAGCATTTGCAGCTACTTATCCTGGTGTTATCTCCTTTGATCCTTGTTCATTAAACGCACACAAACAAAGCAGCATATTCACTAACGGCCTCTTTATTGACCGGTGGGATCTTTACGTCGAGGCGGTGACATCCTGGCACCTCGCGCCATAAACACCGGAGGAATAAACCAGCGTTTTATTTCTGTGCCAGTGATAATACCTCCCCATCCATTTGTTAAGAAAGTCTTTTTTTCCTTTCCTTGGGAGGACATTATCATCAGGACGCATCATTACTCTTCCCACAACTCTGCGGAAATGTTAGTGGGTTGTTTTTATGTGTGTGGGTGTTTGATTGTGTGGTTGTGTGTGTGTGTTCAGGTGGGTGGCTGCTGTTAGGATTGTAGAAACACTGAGGTTATAATTCAAACTCTGCACAATCTTTTAGTCTTTTATCTACTGGTCTATAACATTGACTGTATGAAGATGGACGATGTGAGAGCCGCCCCAAATCATCTTGATCGCCCCCTGGTGGCTGGCTGGTGTAGGTCATAAACCCCTGACACCTCCATGTTACGCAAACTTACTCCGAATATGTTGATTCAGAGTGAAACTGTTTCTGTAGAGATCTGCTCCTGTTCTGATTGAAAGCTCGACCTTGATCTGAGGTCAAAACTTTATTTTCTGCACTTCAAAACAAATCCAATCCGAAAAATGACCTTGACGTGATTTTTTGGTGTTTTTTTTTACTGCGATAACGATGTTTTCTGTAAGTACTTTCAAACATTGCCTTGGTAACATCCTGTATTTACCAGCTGGATCTCTGCAGCACTGGATGTGGTTTCTGTGGTAGCAGCTGCGTCACCGCTCTCGTCTGTAGTCATGATATCATCTTCTCCCATCATCCCTGCTGGGTCCCAGCAGAGCGCTCCCTGTGATTAAAACAGTCGGAATTGGAATCAATTTTTCATTCACAGCCACTTGTCTTCGGTTGACTTCCTTTCGCTACTTTGCAGATCCTGTTGTTGTGTGAAGCCCCTGATTGCAGATTAGTGCTCGCGTCCCACCTCACGCTGTAAACAAAGAAGCGCTATATTATTATTATACAGCCGTAAGCACTTCCTGACGTTTATGGATGATGCTGAAGTTCTGCGGTGACAGTTGTGCTGAGACACGGCCTTTTCTGCCTCGTTCTAGTCTTTGTGGAAGTTTGTGCATTTTCCGTTGTGCTCTCCGAGTGCGTGCTGCCTGTGTGTGAGCAAGATTCGTGCATCTGTTATTGTTTATTGGTGCGTTTCTCTCTTCCTGTGTAGAACCCGGCCAACCGAGGACTGTGTTTCCTGTGGACCTGACAGGTAAAAGTCTGATCCCTGCTTGGACACTGTTAGAGAACAAACTGTCACCGCAGCAAGCTAACAGAATTTTGTGTTTGTCGACTGTGGTTGTGTTACTCCAGGGGCGGAGTACCAGGACATCGAGGTCCACCTGCGCAGGCAGAAATCTGGGTTCGGGTTCCGGGTGCTCGGGGGCGATGAGGCCGGGCAGCCTGTGAGTCCGGAGACGCGTGAGAAGGCTCGTATGGCGATGGGCGTGGAACCCTGTCATTTCCTCCTCTCTAACCCACTACACACACACTGTGCTCACCTAACCCCCTGACCTCTGACCCCCCCCCTCCCCCGAGAGAGTGGTGGCTCTGGCTGCTTTAGTGTCTTCTGCTGTCTGTCAACGTAACAAAACAAGATTCCAACAGTGTTCTTCAGCCGATTATTTATCACTTATAACAAGTTAACACCCACTGCATGTGACACTCAAACAAGTCCAGCATCTGAACCCGTCGGATCTCCACTTCCTATTTGTGACAGTTGACGTTCTTCTAATAGATCTTGATCGGGGCGATCATCGAGAAGAGTCCGGCGGATCTGGACGGACGCCTGCGGCCCGGGGACGAGCTCCTGTTCGTGGACGGGATCCCGGTGGTGGGGAAACCTCACCGGTACGTGATCGACCTGATGCACGGGGCGGCACGGAACGGTCAGGTCAGCCTGGTCATCAGGAGGAGAGTGCAGGCGCCAGGTGAGAGATCAGGGATGGAAGCTCCTTATTATCATCACATCTTATAAATGAATCTATGATTTGATTGATCGTTAAGAGTAATTTATGGTCATGTAATAAATACAGTTCCAAAGCTGCTACTGGAGAGAATACGATTGTAAATATTCACAGTTTTATGGCTTTAACTGTCAAGTTGACTCTTTAAAAGGTTGAATGAGGTCGTATATCAAACCTTCCTGAAGAACTTCACTTTTAAATATATGTGTTTTCTGCAGAAAAATAAGTTTTTCAGCATTTGCAAATCATAGAGACGGGAAACAAGAGCAAGGGGATGACATGCTGATGTGACCAAGTATTACAGGTTCAAGTCAGTCTGCAAATTGCATCACATGCATAGTAACTGCTTGACCACCTGGATAACCCATTGACCAATGGGCTGTTAGTAATGGAAAGATATCCACTTTTAATTTAATATGATGAACAGTTGACTTGAAACACCAGTTAGTGCGACTGGGACAGATCCTCAGTGACGAACCCAGAAGACGAGAAACGTCCACACACCAGTTGATTCTCCCACAGACCTTTTAACTGGTGGACGGACATTGCTCAGTGAAGGGACTTCCCTGCAAAGCCCCTGCAGCCCAGACCTTGATCTATTCCTCTAACCAGAGTTCCCAGCGAACAGTGAGTTCCAACACGACAACCTAAATAAAACTCTGATTTAAAATAAATCTGTGATGACTTTAGTGGCTGGATGTCGTAGCATGGGAGGTCTCTCTTCTGGTGTTAACACTGGTGGGACACATTTTTCTTTTTGTCCACAAATACAATGAAACAAGCAAAAACAAACAATGTGTGTTGCCAGAAGCCTCAGTTTAATTCTTCATGGAGCTCAGCCCACGCTGCTGCACGGGGACATGTTCCTGCAGCATGATGAACGTGGGCTCTGCTGCTGTAAATACTCACACTGACGCTTTTTATATATGAGAAACATCGAGTCTCATCCTTAAAATAGACGGAGGATGAACATTTTAATTTGAGACGTAGTGACGGCTCTGTCACTGAAAACATCTTCGGGAGGAACACGGTTAACTCTGCACTCATCAGCTTTGAGGTTATGAGGTGACTTGATATCGCGGGCCGCCCACATGTCCACAGCTCTCGTCCTGTAATGATTAATAAAGCAGAATTTAATCAGTGAGAAAACCGAAGTTCTAATTTCACATTAATTGCACTGAAACCTCTGGAGATCGCTCTGGTTCTTCTACAAGCTCCTTCACCTTTGAGTCTGCACACTGGGACGACACGTCTCCTCGTGTGAACTCCGGCCTCCTCCGTCCTCATTATTACCTCTCACACACACAGACACACACACACACACACACACACACACACACACACACACACACACACTCACAGACACACACACACTGTTCTCACCAATCCACTTCTTCCCACTCTCTTTCGCCTTCTCCGTCAATTTCTGCTCACCAAAGGCTACTGGGTGACTCATGCCTGGCCTCTTCTGTGGCCCTTACTTCCGTCCTAATTGTCTGGCTCCCACTGGCACTTAGCGAGACGTCAGACTCCGCTCTCTGCTCCGAGCTCACACCTCCTCCTGCACCCAACTCCCCACTCTGGACTATTTTCTCCCATCGTAAAATAACTATCTGTGTCAGTCAGCGGGCGTGAAGCAGAACTACGCGAACGTACGTGGCTGTTTAAAGAGACAAATCTCCCTGAATCTTCATTCCGGTAAACTGAAGTTACGATTTAAATTCTCGATGAGCCTTCAAAACCACAACATCAGGTTTGATCTAGAAGCTGCTCGCACCCTGGATTGTCACGGTGCCGCATTTTAATGATGTTTTTTTTTACCGCGTGGTGACTGATGTGTTACTTTTTCTGTTGCGCTCTCCTTTTTTAAAGATCGGAGAAGAAAAACAGCTCCCGCCTGTCAAATTAATTGTTTTCTTTGCACGTTTAAAATTAGCTTTGGATTCTATTGAAGAAAATTATTTTGTTTCTGGGGAAAACAACATCAAGAGAGACAGAGAAGAGGAATCTTAAATTACATTCATCTGTAGAAGAGAAACACATTGTGACTGACGGACGGGATTTGATCTGAAATGTGTTTGTGAGATCTGTGGGGAGACGTGGAAAACAGCCAAGTACATTTACTCAACTAAAGTACAACTAACGGGTACTTTACTTGATTGTTCTACTTCACAACATATCAGACGGGAACTATTCAGCTTTTTACTCAACTACATAAATTTGACATCTGTAGTTTAAGATTGTACATAAAACTGGATCTGCTCCAAATTGAATATCTTCTTCCTCCACCAAATTTCATGGAAATCAGTTCAGTAGTGTTTTCCGGAAAATAATAAAATTCGTGTCACAGGGTCGTTCTTTCTGCCGTAAGAGTACTTTTACTTTTGATACACCAATGATATATTTGTACATTCTGTTCTGCACAGTTATAATAGTTACGTTACTTATTCCCCCCCCTCCCCCTCCAGGTGAGCCCTGTCCGGAGAACGGCCGCAGCCCCGGCTCGGTCTCCACGCAGCACAGCTCCCCGCGCAGCGACTTCACGTACGCCAACAGCACCGGCATCAACCCGCCGCCCAACACCTGCGTGGGCAACGCGGCCTCCTCGGACGGGACGTCGACCCCCAGCGCTCAACCCAGCGACGTCATCATCAACAGGAAGGAGAGCGAGGGCTTCGGCTTCGTCATCATCAGCTCGCTGAACCGGCCCGAGGCGCCCGCCGCTAACAGTGAGTCCTGTGCTTGTTTCAGTGCGGTTTGATGGAGGGAAGTAGATTCTCCTGCATCATCAGTCATCGTCTCTACACTGTTTAACCTCGGGGGGGGGCTAAACCTCACGTGAACCCTCTCAGACACACATCTAAGATGACATGTAATCTTTATTTAGTGTCAAGATAAACCTCAGTATATGAGAGGAGGTCACGACTCATTAAATAGTGAAGCACCTCTCTTTTTATCTGCTGAATTATGCACCCCCGCCCACGACACGTCAGTCACACACATCTCTGCTGCTGCCGAGCATCAGTGCATCGCCCACACACATGGGAGAGAGAGAAACCTGGATGCCTTACATAAGCCCGGGGTGAATCGTAAAACCAGAGAGACAGAGACACACTCAGTCAGTCAGGGAGCGAGCGAGCACACGCAAGTGTAATCCGCCAATCTGCTGCAGAGAGCGCGTCCTCACCTGCAGCGTGTTGCGTTCGATTCCCCCCCCCGACAGCTGTGCCCCACAAAATCGGCCGCATCATCGAGGGAAGCCCGGCCGACCGCTGCGGGAAGCTGAAGGTGGGAGACAGGATCCTGGCGGTGAACAGCCAGTCCATCGTCAACATGCCCCACGCCGACATCGTCAAGCTCATCAAGGATGCAGGCCTCAGCGTCACCCTGAGGATCATACCGCAGGAAGGTGAGAGAGCACGTGCACACTCACACACACACACACGCACTACACACTACACACACCCACGTTACAGAGGAGGGTCTGAAACTGCAGGACTTTGCGTCGACAGTGATTTATGACAGTAATTGAACTGGCTCGGTTAAATCAAAGTTGTTGTATAAGTTTAGCAAAATCTGATTCTTTTTAGATTAACTGTCACTTTCATTCACTTATATTGTTTTCTTTAGGTCTCAAACTTCTCTTCAAATCTCCAATTTAACGCTTTAGAGTTGTTCTTTATGATTCGTTTGGGAAAATAAGATTAAAAGCCAACTTAATATTTACGTGACATTTATGAACTCAGTCTTCAGAGCTACATTAAAGGAACCCAATGGAGATATTGACCACTAGGGGCACTATTGAGCAAAGCTTTTATTGGTAGGTCAACACTGTTTGTATTGTGAGCAGCTCAACCAACAAGACTCGTACAAAGATGGACGACATGACAGCTTCCCAGAAGTGAAGCCAAACCGTCTCCATCGCCACCTGCTGGCTGGCTGCTGTATAGGTCATAAATCCTGCCCTCTCCATGTTCGTGGATGGGACATGGACCAAATTACAAGTGGAGACACGTCATCCATCTTTATTCACAGTCCATGATCAACTTGGCTTTACAGTTGTTTTAAAGCAGTTATACGCTTGTTGTTATGTCTCCAGGTTGTGAAACAAATCCAATAACGCAGGTTTTACCTTTTTTAAATGGTTGAAAAAAGGATGAAGATATTTGTGATATGATTTTTCTTTTCATTATTCTCATCCCAGAGATCAGCAACCCCCCCTCGGCCCACAGCTCGGAGAAGCAGAGCCCCATGGCGCAGCAGCACAGCCCTAAGACGCAGCCCGGCATCGTGGCCTCCGAGCCCAGCCCGGCAGCCACGGAACTCAACCCCTCCGTCGGCCAACCCAACCCGGTGCCCCATCAGAGCCCTGTGACCCAGCTGCCCGCCCCTCCGCCTCCGACCTACGTCCACGAGAGCAGGTGAGACGCAGGTTCACAAGGAGGCCGGGTTACAGAGCGGCACACATCTAACAGTTACACCACAAACCCGTCTCATCCTGGTGCTGCGTTAAAGTGTCATGTTTTGATTTGCTGACACAGGGAAGCTTTTTTATAGACTCGCCCTCTATCTGTCTCTGGGGCAGAACACAGTAGAGGGAGTCCCTCTCCTCCCTCTGCCTCCATTCTCTCTTCCCTTTCTTCACCTTTTCCTTCTTTCGTTCTCTTGCTGCACTTCTTTCCCCTCTTTCTCGAACTTATAACGTCTTTTTGATTCTCCCTCTCTCGCCGTCTCCCATCAGTTTGTTGCATAACATCACTTAACTCCCAAGGCGCTAAATTATTTACCGAAATTGCTTCTTTTATCGAGATCTGTTGAATTTTTCACAGAGAAGTGCAGGTGTCCAGAGTGTCATTGTCTTTTCCCTCTGCTTCAAACAATGAACGAGTCTCTCTGGGCTCAGTATCAGCAGCCAATCAGAGACGGCTGTATCCCACACACGAAGAGGCCATGTTGTGCTTTTGACTTCATTTGGTCACGGTATCATAACCTGCTGATACATGCCCTCGACCAATCACAAGACTATCTCAGCTGTCAATCATGATGACTGGAACAGACAGAAACCATCTTTAAGATAAATGCATTTGACGTACAACTTATTACTTTGGTCCATGTCCCGTTCACTAACATGGAGAAGGCAGGGTGGATGATCTATACTACAGCCAGCCACCAGGGGGAGATCTAGATGAGTTGGCTTTAGTTTTGGAGAGCTGTCATTTCGTCTGTTTTTTATAATATAGGTCTAGTTTGATGGTTTTCAATCTGACTGTTAAAACAAGCCGACTCTGTCCTTGTGACCCAGCACCATGAGAGTTAACTGTGACAGGTGTAGGAATCCTCATGGACGTTCCTCTGATCCTCTGATAGTTACAGGTCAGAAGTGAAAGCGAGGCAGGACGTCAAACCGGACATCCGACAGCCGCCGTTCACGGATTACCGACAGCCGCCGGTGGACTACCGGCACCCCCCTGTGGCCGACTACCGGCAGCCGCCCACGTTGGACTACAGACACCCTCCGCTACTGGACTACAGACAGCTGGCCGCGGACACCAGGCAGTACATGCCTGATTACAGAATGCCACCAGTTCAGGTGAGGGTGTTTTCCATCATTCTGCTGGTTCTCCTGTGGGGACGCAGAGGAATTGAGTTTTTTCCACAAGTAGGAACGAAGACTGAATTTCTGAGACCAGTTAATTGATACTTAAAGGAGCACTGGTCAATAGTGTGTTGTGGGAAATGTGTGTGAAGCGTTTTATCAACTTTCAGCTCATAGTTTTGGTTTTACCCTTCTGGTTCAGTCTCACTTTGCTCATCAGTGTTTTTTAAAATACACTTGTCAGCGCTCTCTGCTGGACAAACAGTGTAATCATGGTTTCTAAATGACGTCAAACTTATTTTGTGTATGTCTTTACTGCAATGTGGTATTTCCTCATTAATGCCAATAGATTCTGAGCTTAGCTTAGATCTGCTGATATCATCCGCCTCTGCTCTGCTCATAATTTATACAGCATTAAAATGTTACTCTTTGTTCCCAGTTCAAGGCTTTTCAGTGTACTGCCTCTAATGAAGATCCAGAAACTGCCATAAATGTTCATAACGAATTCAAGTCCTCCTTTAAAAGTTATAATTTTTTATTTTAGACAGATTTTATTCATGTCCTCATCGTTTTTGCAGCTAATTCAATGTATTCAAAGTTCTGACTGCCAGCTCCCTTCTGAAAAGTTTTTTTCTTTAGCTCAAACTAAACTACACTACTTCAAAACTCACATAGTTTTTTAAATTACATATTTCTATATTTTATAAGTTGTTTCTCAGCCAATTGGAAGTCAGGGATAGAAACTAAGCAGTGAAATATAAAACTTTACACGCTGTATGCGGTCATAGTCCCGTGTCCTATGTTCTGTTGAGTCTCATCCTGTCTCATCATGTCTCAGCTCACACAGGACTTCGACTTCTTCACGGTGGAGCTGGACAAAAGTGTGAAGGGCTTCGGTTTCAGCATCCGTGGGGGGCGGGAGTACAAGATGGACCTGTTTGTCCTGCGACTGGCAGAGGACGGACCGGCCATCCGCAACGCGAGGATGAGGGTGGGTTCTGATGACGTGATTTATTTTAAAGAAAGCAACTATCACCCCCCCCCCCGCTATAGAGGTTAAGCTGCTTTCTATCTTTGTGGATTACATGGCAGACGCTCCCTGTAATTGTCTGATGTTATCAAAGCTCAGAGAGGGTTTGTCCTTTTGTGGTTTTTCAGAAGTTGGTCTCCTCCCAGAAGTTCCTAAAACTCAGTGCGTTTAGTAACAGATAATATTCAGACAGATAAAGAAAGATAACGTGTTTAAGTGGGACGACTTCAATTCTACTTTGATGTTTGCAGATCTGCACAATTCTCTCTCTCCAGATGAAGTTGTGACTGTGTTCGGTGAAAGAACAGACGCATGTTTTCACATTTTCTCAGGACCTACTCAAAATGCGAAAGAAAATCAAACAAAGCAAAAGGCTTCACTTCTACATCCCCCTCATTTCCTCCTGGTGCTTTGCTGCCAGAGACAGAATTTCACAGCAGCTTTTCTCTACTTGTCGATGTCGGTTTAATTCAACAACACATCGCTGCCGGTCTTCTGTTTCCTCTTTCTCTTACTTGTATGTTCCACGTTCTTTACGTCTGCGGCTCCGATAGCTTAAGTCTGCTCAACAGTCCTTATCTGTAATGAACCTGTAAAAGATAATGTGTGGTAAATGCCCCCAGGGGAGATATTAGTTCACCTCCTCAGTGGTGTAGTTGGAGGAGGAGGAGGAGGAGGAGGAGGAGGAGGAGGAGGAGGAGGGAATCTATCTTCAGCTTCACTTCAAGTCAGAAAAGAAGCTGCCAAGTCGTCTGATCAGTGGTGAAAGGCACCGTAAAAATCCTGCAAGTCCTAAATCCTACTCAAAGTAAAACATATAACATAAATATGCACTCGTATGTTATTTTGAAAAATAGAAATTTCCCAAGTGATTCTTTTAAATAGATAAAGCGCACAACTCTACCAAGGACCAACAATTCCTCCTGTAGCTTTTTCCGAAATCCTGCTGACTGACAAACAATAAAAACATAATTTCCTTTGCGGATGTGATAAATTAAAAGTACTATGTTTACATTCTAGTACCATCTTTTCCCTAGAAAGCTTGATTGTTGGAAAGTACAAGGTTGTACCTGAGTAAATGTACTGAGCTGCTTTCGATGAACTGCTTCTCAGTTACAGAAACTCACTGAGTCTGGAGCAGATTCCAGAGAACAAGGTGCAGAGAACACTTTGATCTCTCCTCCGACCCCCCTCTGTGTGTGGGGGGGGGGGATCAGTCTGTATTTAACTTAAGTACATGTGAGACGCTGGTTAGAAAGCACCTGACGCGTCTGTCACTTTGGATCTGAGCGTTATTAAGATGCAGAAAAGCCCCAAAAAACCCACTTGTGCCTTGACTCCCCGCTGTCGCTCTGACATTTGGAGTTCAGGCCAAATGGTTTCTCCTCGACCGGCTCAACAGGTTCTTTGTCACATCTTCAAAAGAAATGTAATTTGTCCCGAGCTGCCGTACACCAATCACAGCAGAGGAGCACTGACAGTTTCTAACAAGCTCCAAGTGCCAGACTGGATCGTTTTAAGAAGATTGTATGAAGTGATTGGTTGTTGCAGATCATCGTTGAGTGGGTCTAATTACCCCCCCCTCGCAGCTCTGAGAAGGGAGCAGCCCCCCCCCCCCCCCCCGCTCCACATTCACACGTCGTCCATCAAACTTTATTAAAGATGAAAATGGAGGCTCGCTCTCCTCGGCTGTTACGAGGTGAGGATTAATGAGGGAGTCGTCTTCCCCTCCCACCTCTGTCCAGACCACTCTAATGGGTCCTCCTGTCTCCACTCCAGTCCGCTCCTGACTTTCAAATTAGCCTGATCATTACCACAGGACTTCTCCATTTGTTAGCGCAATTGGCCCGGAACGTTTTTTGTCCCCTTACCCATGAATCCCCCCCCCTGGAGGGAGGGACGACACTTGACCCGTCCTCGTGTCCGTCCGGTAGCGTCCACGGAACAAATACAAACTCTCCAGTTGATGTTTATATTTGCAGCTGACTGTTCAGCTTATTAGAATTCATCAGGGCGTCTTAATACGTTTCTCAGCAGCTCCACAGAAAGGCGTTCGCCATAATTCCATTCAAATGACATGTCGGAATTACGGCTGAAGTTAATTACAGCTGACGGCAGCTCCTGACGGGTAACGCTTATTAATGCTCGCAGAGGCTCACGGGAAAGCAAATGAATTATGGATCCATATTGATCTTTATAAATCACTGTCGTCCGCAATAAAAGAAGCTTGTTAATTTTTCTATTTGGTACGTGCCACCCGCTCGTCTCCAGCCCCGCTCGCTGGTAATTGGCTCGGTCCTCGGTTCCTTAAACAGCTTCATTAATTTGCTCATCTCACTGGTGGCCCTGTGTACGTCCCCAAGAGGCTCATGGGACAAGATGGCAGCTAATAAAGATGTAATGTTATTAATTGGGGGTTTCTGGCAGTCACACCTCGCTCAAATGAGCCGGCGACAGTTTAAAGGACCAGTGGTGGTTTGGATTTAAGAGGATTCATCAGCAGAAGTGAAATAATAATAATTACGATGTTTTTATTAGATTATAATCCCCTCAAACTAAGAGTCACTCCTTTTGTTACCATAGAATGAGCCATTTATATCTACATCATGAGTGGGGGGGGTTCTACAGGAGCCCAGAGTGGACAAACCAAACCCTTTGAAGACTATCATCATATTTAATATATGAGGGTAGGGTTCCCTTCTGCATGGGGACTGCAAAATCCCTAGAAACGCTCCTGTTCCTCCCACAGGTATCAGGTTCGGGTCAGTCAAGTTCCTCCAAACTCAGAAAACTGTAAAAACAGCTCTGTCAGACAGTTTGCACAAAGTTAGAAGAAGGTCTAAAACTGTCACCCGCCTACTTTACATCCAGGTCGGGGATCAAATCATTGAGATCAATGGCGAGAGCACCCGGGACATGACCCACGCCCGAGCCATCGAGCTGATCAAGTCCGGAGGTCGGCGTGTCCGTCTCCTCCTGAAGAGGGGGACAGGGCAGGTCCCAGAGTACGGTTAGTACCAGAAACTTTCTTTGTCCTCATCATGTCTTTTAACTCTTAAGATGAATTACTGTCTTTCTAATATCACTCTATAATATCATTATTCTAGCATGTACCTGATATAACTTCTCTTTAATACACTCATTGTATTCTATGTTTACTAATTCTATGTCTTTTCTATCTGGACTAACACTCGTTTATCTTCTGTCCATTTCAGTGATCTATCACTAATTGATTGGTCTAGGTTGTTACTTCCCCTTCTATAGGAATGGTATCTTCCAGTCTCTCCATGTGCATGAAAAGTGACAAGCATGGCTCCCCCTATTTCTTCCTAATGGGCCACTCTAAAGACACGGTTTGTGACCATCCCGACGTTTCTCTCTTCCCTTTAACCCGGGCGTTCTGTGCTGTGGTGTGGTGTGGTTTGTGTGTTTGTGTGTGTATTGTTGTGTTGGTGTAAACAACTGTTCAAGACGCACTTTCATAACCAAACCGCTTGTTTTATGACCTCGGACGGTTGAAGAGTCTTTTGCCTTTCCGCTCTCAGATTTCTCTCCCAGCTGCAGGATGTTGTAAACCTCTCCCGTCTTGACTGGGAGATAAATCATCAGCTACCTGCAGCCGCACAGATAGAGCAAATCGAGCGTTCGCCCTGAGTCAGCCGGAGGAGACGGAACGTAAAATAACCCGGCCGATTATTTACCCCTGTGAAATTTCCGAGTAGCTCGAATTGAGCCTGGAAGGGGGACGTTTACTTGTGTGACACTGCAGGTGATAAAACTCTTAATGCGTCACTCACTCCTGTTGCAACCTCCCACTCGAGGGAAAGACATTTTAGGCGGGAACACGAAACCACTAAAGCCCAAAAGTGACACATGTTCATGAGTGATTTGGCTTCGGAGTCCTTAAACACAGGAAACGCACTTTGGTGATGTCGTCTCCCTCCTCCATCCGGCCCGAGATTTAATTTTCTCTCTGTGAAGTGTTTTTGTACTTTTTACCTTGAGGAGGCCTGATGTGCACACGGGGAGTCTGACTGTGGTCATCCAGGAGACACAGTGCTCCATCATCACAAATCTTCTGTGCTGTTTCGGCAGCTCTCCACGTCACAGGCAGCGTTTTCTAACCCACACGCTCTGTTCCGCGTGGGCTTGATTCAGCATTTCATCACTCGGAGTTTACAGGCACTTTATTTGCATAGTGGAAGGTTAAGCAAATCATCTATGGAGATTAATTAGGCCATTTAAAACATTAGCATAATAATGTTCAAGGGAGCGAGTTATTTTCGCTTCACGTTCATCGCGCTGCGCTTTTCAGGAAACGGCTAAAAGTGAAAACAAAGAACAGTGTTTTGCATAAAGGCATATGGCTGTGTGCACGTGCATGGCTGGGATTGTGTTGCCTGTCTTTGTGTTGCATTGTGTGGGGTTTTGTGTGTCTGTCTAGTGTGAGATTTGAAGCTGAAGGGCACGTATTTATCAAAGTCCTTCTACTCTACATCAAATTGACACGACAGCAAACTATAAAAATAATTAATCACAGCCGCACACGGTGATGAAGTTACATAGAGCAACAGCAGACGTCCAGGGTGAGGACTGGGAGTGAGAGAGGAAATCATTTTCTAACTGGTAATCGTCTGTATGTTACTGTGGGCGATCCAAGAAGAACAGACGGATTAAATAAATCTTTACTTTAGGGGCGATGTAGCTCAAAACCAAATCATAAACTTCCCATAATGCAACTTTCATCTTTTCCGTTAGATGATCCCCGCCGAGTAAACATCTGTCTGACTCTGGGCCTGAAGTTTGTGATGCTGTCGGTGTTGCTTGATTCACTTCCTCAGACTTCAGAGGCTCCTTTAAAGAAACATAAGATATTACATCTGTAAATCAGATATTATAGTATCTCTGTGACTAAAGATTCTCTCCTTTAACATATGGAATTAAAACCAAACAGCCTCTATACGGGTGAAAATACAAGAAACCATAAAAAGAAAAGGTTACTAACTGAAAGCACATTCTCAGGTGAGGATTTTAAAGCCATAATCAATATATTTTAACAAAAACACAATGGAAAATAGCACCTGTACTTTTCTACAAAACCTTTTACCAGGCTGTGACTTACAGCTGCACACGACCTGCCCAGACACACAGTTAGCATGAAGCTGGGGAACCTAGTGGAGCGTTGAGCAGTTGAAGAGCCAGGTGTTTCCCTCGGGAGTCACTGAAGTGCTCACTGGGATTAAAGGAGATGCGAGTATTGGGAGTTGTGTTCATCAGGTGGACACAAACCCTCCAGAGGAATCAATAACAACAGATCAACATCTCTTAATGAGGATATAGGTGTTAAGTTTAAAGTCGGTTGCCAAAACATCTGAAAACAATCAGGTTCAGACTTTCTGGCGTTTTTCTTTTCACATATGAAGATCAAAGCAAGAGATTCACAACAACAGGAAAATGTCCAAGGGCTTCTGGGTATTAATTCAACTTCTGAAATCACGTGTTTTGATTTACAACACATCGACACCAGCATCTGCTCTTATCACCAAAAGCTCTTGTGTCTCTTAGTAATGTTTTCTGAAGTCCACCATTGGACACACACACACACGGGACCCTAATGGATCTGATGTCCCTCCCCGTGCAGGACAGAAGTTCCTGTGTCCTCATAACGAGACCAGGTTCCCGTGTTCCTCCCTCTCAGTCCTCTATCTCACCTGCTCCCTCTTTATAATTGGGCCTCCCGGCGCCGGTGCAGTTAGCCCTGGCCTCTGCCCCCTGCCCAGCCCTGAACGTGACTGATGGCCGGGACTCATCAGTGCAGAAGCGGAAGCCAACAGTCCGTGAGACTGGAAGGGCGAGCTGTAGATTCACTGCAGCTGGATACACTGCCTCAGAGAGAGAGAGATAGAGAGACACTTGGCCCCTGAGGGTTTTTCATTCTCACTAAAGCACCACCCTATTGGGCACATCATCCATTTCATTAAACCTGTTTTCGATTTTCCGCCAAGGTTTGAGATTGGCCGAGGCTTTAAAGAGAGCAACGGGAGGCAGATTGATGTTTAAAAGTAGAGTCGCCCTGTGACACGCTCTGAAGTGGGTTGTCGTGCTGCGCTGATATTTGCTTTAATGCTTTTAGCTTGTAGAATAGGAAGGATTGCTGTGGTGATTATTTTTGTTTGTATTTATTGTTTGGTTTTGTTTTTGCAGTGGCATGCATGCAAGCTTTAAACTTTGACTTGTGCATGCGTGTGTGTGTGTGTGTGTGTTTGCGTTGCTTTGGTATTACTGACTGTGTGTGTGTGTGTTCCAGACAATGCTGCCCCATGGGATGCTCGCCCTTCAGCCTCCCCAAGCCTGTCGGAAGTAGCCCCTCCCATCGACAGCCTTTCCATGTCATCGCCTTCATCTCATCTGGCCCCGGCCCCCGACCCACCTCACCTGCTGCCTCTGGACGTCCCTCGGGACGCGGGGGCACGGGACGGCCGGACGGAGCGTTCAAAGAGCCCCCAGAAGGTCGAGCTGCTAAACCCAGATCCCATCGGCCAGGGGAGGAGAGCGGCTTCCACCGGCGGCAGCGGCAGAGCCAAGAAAGAGGGCGGCAGGTCCTCCCGCAAGGGGCACCGGGTGCAGCCCACTACTGAGGGGGAAGGGGGCAAAGAGGGGCAGAGTGGGGAGCTCAAAGCCTCCAGGAGCACCAGAGGGAGGTCCAAGGAGAGACAGACCGGGGAAACCAGAGAATCCACCCACTCTCCCAGCTGCTCCAAGCTCCCACACACCAACGGGACCAGCCGAGAGGACGTGGAGCGTTACGGCGTCGGGTGGCAGCAGCAGGTGGAGTCGGAGCAGTGCAAGCCCAGGCCCAGGGACCGCAGCCTGGGAGAGAGCCGGCCCAGTCTGCCCATCAAGACCACCAGCAGCAGCAGCAGCGGCGGTGGCGTAGCAGGGAGGAAGGTCACGGTCTCTCCCGGGCCCTGGAAGATCCCCGGGTCGGACAAGCTGCCCAGCACACTGCGCACTGGCACGTCCACGCTGAGCAGATAACACCGCGGCTCCGGGCAGACGACAGGGGCCACACTCATCTGAGCTACACCACCAACATCTGGATGACCCCACGATCCCCCCCCACCACCCTCCTGTGCTTCTTTATCTCCCCCCACCTTACTCCTGTTCTCCCATGAACCAGAGTCAAAACCACGGGGCTGGCGGGGGGGGGGCAGGATGATCTGGACCACGTGTTTTTAGAAGTTTATTTATGATACTGTACTCTAAATTATTTTGAGAAATATTTTACACCCACCACCTTAAGAACTGGTAAACCATCCACCTTTTTGAAGAAAACAAAAAATGGAAGAGCAAGTAGAATGTGTGTGAAGTGGGGCGGGGGGGGGTTGGGGGTTGGAGGGATCATTCTGGGGGGGGGGACAGACTTTTTAAAAAACTCCTCCCTGAGCGTAACTTGGGGACAAACATGCAAATATAAACCAGATTTTTTTTATATATCTTCCCAGTGGAGTCTATTTTATGAAGCAGAATGTGCAGAAGAGGGTTTGCCTGTTTTTGACGTGAGCGAATGGAACAAAGTGCGACAGCGGAGATGATCAACAGAACTTTGCCTTAACAGAGACTGTGTGGGCCTGGCTCTGTCTTGAATACTCTATCAGATGATTATAGACATAGATATATTATAATGAATATGAATATGTGGGATCATTCTTGTAAATAAGATCATCTTTTAAGCGAACGGACCCTTATAGCTGAGCCGATGGAAATTCTGGTCCACGATGAAACAAGCAGAACCAGAGCGACACGGACCAGAACTCTACTCTCAGCGGGGGGGGGGGGGGGCGTCTCCAACAGCTGTTTTCTTGTTTATCTGCTTAACGAAGAAAGCAATCCAGGAGGAGGTGGAGGAGGAGGAGGAGGAGGAGGCGTGGCACCGACACAGAGGCAGAGTGCCTTAGACTGCCAGGGTCAAAGGTTCAACTCCGAGACACTTCAGAGGGTTTGAAACAGGCTGCTATACCAACACCAACTTTACAGAACATCAACAATAAACTGTATTTTTTTTTACGTGTGACGAGGTGAAATGCATCGTGGGTAGAAACGAGTCCATTACCAGAGATATTAACGCCCCGTGTTTGTGCACGCAGTTCATTCTGGGTCACGCTTCTTTTCATTACTGATTTCTTAATGAGGTCTGACACCGGTAATTTCCATGAATTATGGCTTATACAACGTGGCATAATTAAATGTCAGCTCACGCCAGAGCTCTGCACCCAAACCAAACAGAGTTCAATCTGATATCGAGTCTTCGGAGAGAAATCAATCTGGAACCTGAAGCAACGAAAGCCCTTGATTTTGAAAATGCAACATTTCTCTTTTGGGTGAGACGAGGCGGCTGAATATGATTCCCTTCCTGTGACTGTGTGTTGTTCCCTGTATGTCTTAATTGTATTATCTTACGTTTGTATTTTTTTACACAATAACCTGACACCTGACCGCCTGCTGAACCTGTCGCCCTTTCTGTTGCTTCATTTACTCCCGTCGAGCTTTTGCTTTCTTTGCACGGCACGTTGGCAGCTTCTCGATTCTTTGGGGAAACAATGGCCGCTGGATTTCAGACAACAGCCTGTCACTTCTAAGCAGCGACTCACAAAAGGAGGCTTCACCTGCTCAACAGGTTTGTGGGGATCTGTCATCTCCTCCAACTTTGTGTACGGTTGATTTGGTTGGAGTGGATGTTTGAACAGCAGGACAAAAGCTTGCAAACTGAGACCATGCTTACATTAGGTAGTGAACCAGTAGTGAAGAGTTTCATCCTTTGAGACGCTCGGTACTTGGGTTTCTACCACTCCCTGCTGCTCAGCTGTGATTGGATCCCTGTGGTGGGGGAAGGGGTTTCGTCTTCTCCCATCGTCTGAATCTTCTTTACTTACATGACATTAACGAGCGGTCATTCCCCCCCCCCCCACTCCCTTTACAAACAAACCAGAAACAGAAAATCATTACAGCCCATAACACCAGAGCAAATGTTTCCTCTGCCTCCTCCTGCAGACAGAGGGTCCAGCGGTGTTTGGGTAATGAAAGAGCGACGGGAGAGCAGTCATTATGTTTGCTATTGTAATCCCTAATTACACGAGGACTAAGCAGACTGACTTTAAAGCACAATCGCACACAGAAGGTTTGGGGATATGAATTATTATGTCACAGGAAATCGTCAGCCAGGCACAGCACCCCCCCTGCCCCCCACCCCACCTCAGTCACGTGGAACCTGGAGGGTTGGCGTTTGCAAAACAAGCCCCCAGACCTGAATTTCAAGCTTTGTCAGACTAAAGGAATTGAAACTGTGTCATCCTGGAATGCTCCTTTTATTTCCTGACCTCCTCTTTTGAAGCGAGGAGCAGAACGATGCGTGCTGCGCTGCTCTCCACGTCCGAGTCGTCTCCTCTGAACCAAACTGTCTGAGTGGTTTGCTCTGGGAAGCTGAAAGAACAAGAACACAATGTGTGTGTGTGTGTGTGTATGTGAGTTGGAAGAAGAAGAAAACAGCAACACAGGCTGCATCATAAACTCTGAAACGACTCAGCATCACTGTGTAGTGTCATGGCAGCGAGTAGACCCCCCCCCCCCCCCCCCCCCCCCCCAACAAATATCTCTATAAATATGACTGTGTACTATGGACGATCACAAAGAGTGTAAGTGGAGCAATTATTTTTATGAAATGCAACGCTATGGATATATTAACTTTTGCAAAAATCTTGTTTACCTGTAAGATATTCTGAATCGCTGTCAAAAATAAAATAAAATCTTGACACAACACGGAAGATCCATCGAGGAGATGCTGCTGTGATTTATTACGGTTGTCTGGTTTTATTTAAAGCACGTTACACTTGACTTTAAACCCCCTGTTATTCATTTATACACCAAATACACAGTTTATAATGTACAGTACTGTAGTTTTAAACGCGTATTACTGTACAAGTATAGTTTACGTGAAATTTCTGTTTTAACCAATAAAGAATGATAAAGTAACACAGCTAGAATTGTTTGACATTTTAGGAAGTTTGCTTTCTTGTAGGATGTTTGTATCAAGAAAGTAAATAAGGATATTTACCAAAAATGACAAACTATTTTATTTTAAATATTATTACACTACACTAGGTAAATCCTTACAGTATTTTACAAAACTTTTTCCCAGGTCAGTTCTTGGCCTTGTCCACTTGATGGGTTTCTTCCAGACAGCAGATTATGTTTGAAAAACGTTTTCAATAAGTGAAATTGATCAATATTTCATAAAAACGTTAATATATCAACATCCCAGTGTTGAATATGCTGAACAGGGGGTTTGGAACCCAGTGTTTTCAGAGCATGAATAACCTCAGACTGCTTCTTCCTCTGCAGTGTCTCTATCTGGCCACACAGCGGCCGTCTGATGGTGAAGTAGAATCCTGCAGAAAATACTTTAAAATTCCCTGATTGCTGATAATACTCAAGTGTACATTTCCTGTAAATATATGTAATAACTGGTTCTTTTCTACTTTGAGGCTTGAATAGAAGATCTCAGGAGTTTACAGCCTGTGTGCACATCAGCCATGTCTCCACTGGAGGGCAGCACAGTCTAGGGTTTATAGTTTCATGCTGCTTGGTTTCATAATTTCTGAACTTACATAAAGTTATTAGTCAGACTCTTATAACATTGTGAAGGGATTTTACACATTACACAACGTCGCACCTTCAGTGGTAAATAGCAGAATAAAACAGTTGTAGCAGCTTTCAGAAGAGTCGATCACCGGTGTTTACACTTCCTCTAGGTGTGGTTTTGTGGTGAACACACATCCTGTTGAAATACACAAGAAAACACGAGATAACACTGTCATTAGCATCTGTATTTATTTAAGAGTAGATTTTGCACATGAGCAATCCCTCAGATTTACATGTGTGTGTCCTCAGCATGAGACCGGTTCTCTTTTATTTGACCCTGTGAAGTAAACGTTAAATATACTCCAGGCTTAAAGAAGACATCCATGCACGTGGACAGAGAGATGAAGCTCCACAGGAGAACGACAACACGCTCCCCTGCAGAGGCAGCGCAGGCCGAGGGGCCGAGTACAGACCTCAACACACGGAGGAAGTCACGGCTGAGGAACCACCTCTGACGTGTTTATTAAACGGAACTCCCTCACTTTACAGATTGTTGGGCTCAACTGCTCAGAGATGGAGAATTCAGATTAACACAGGGTTTTGTCTAAGCTGCACAAAAGATTGTTTACCAGTTGACTCACCGCTCACACACACACACACACACACACACACTGATGTAATTGGCAGCAGACATGACTCAGATTTTTCTCAGCAGTATCTGATGAACTGATTCACCTCCTCCGCTGATGTCTCACTGAAGAGCTTAATGTTGCAGAACAACTGCAGTGATGAGAAAACATATAATAATATCACCCGAGATGAACTCACTGTGCTGCGATTGGTATATATTTTTGTTCGTAAGATTAGAATGAGAATTGCTGTAATTCAGAATCTGAAAAACATCCTCATCTGTTAAAGATATTAAATCCTCGAGGCTCCTCTGATCAACCAGATCCACTGAAGCTTTGTTTACCTGTATAAAAGTTGATTCCCTCTAATCTCAGTGTTGCCTCACTTGTGAACCTTCACGTGGGAAGAAGCCCGAGAGGCTGCGCGTCAAAGTGAGATAGTGACAACTGGTGAAAGCTTAGTAGAAACTCCCTTAAAGCCAGACTTTGAGATATCGGGGTCAAAAGGCCTAAAACGTATGTTATGAGGCCACCTTGACCTTTGACCTTTGACCCCCTGTATCTTATCAGTTGATCCATCCAAGTGTTCTTAGATTACCTGGCTGCTGTAGCAACAGAAGCAGCGTCTGAGTTGAAACTCTGCTGGACTCGTGGTGGAAGCTGTGAGATGTGGAGTAACGACACAGACTGGAGCTTCAAAGTGTTCTCCAGGCAAACGGCTGGATCACAACCGACATGCTGCTATTTGATTCCTGCCACTTGATGTCTTTAATTATACATGAGCAGGGAATGAAACGATGCCCCCCCGTGTTTTTTTATGTCCCGACACCAGATCTCAGCTGCAGAGGGATCGATGGATCATTAATGTGCGGGGGGTAAATAATTTAAAGACATGGTTTGAGTGAGCGTGAAGGATCTGGGTCATTAGATCACTCTGATCTTGTCTTGTTATATAGATTTGTTTATGTGCACATTATTTCAGGTCACAATAAAGAGTGAGATCATTTACAGGCGGCCGTAAACTTTCTTGGCTCCATGACAAATGCAAATACGACAATTTCCCAAATCCTTTATATATAATTATGTAAATGGGGAAACAGGGGATTCAAGTGAGTGAGACGGAGAAAGTGGAGAAAGAGGAGTGAGACTGAGAAAGTGGATAAACAGGAGTGAGACTGAGAAAGAGGAGTGAGACTGAGAAAGGGCGAGACACAGGGGTGAGATTGAGAAAGTGGAGAAACTGAAGTGAGACTGAGAAAGGGAGAGAAACAGACGAAGTGGGGGAGTGGGATGTAAGAGGGGAAGAAAGTGGTTCTAAAACTGTTCAATTGTTAAAATGTGTTGAGATTTATTATCTGTAAAATTGGTTGAGACTTTTGAGTCAAGATGTGAAACGCAAAAACTTAAAATTATAGCTTTTGCTCCCTTCATTTTATTTTTCTGAATATAAGCCCTTTATTTGAATAGGCACAATTGTCACACTTGATTTATTTTCTCTTATTTTGAAATTCCACCCTTTTTATTTAGATAATGAGAGAACATTATACATATCTGCGATCATACATATATATTCAGTTCTACGTTGCGTGACAATAAATATTGTCAAAAAGGTTTTGAATGGTACTGAATTCATTTGATTTGATAGTCAGGTAGTGAGTACATGCAGATGTTCATTCAACTACTAGGCTACTTAAATATATATCACAATAAATAGTGAGACATTATGAACTTCTGGACCTTTGCTTCAAGACATTTTCTCTAACTCGACCTCTTTACATTTTAGTTGAATATGAGCTGAACTATATTAATCATGTGTTAAACCCAAGGCCCATTTTCTATCAAGTTGTAAAACAAGTACTAAATATTTTCTACAAAATAATAAAGTATCATTTAACTACTGAGCTGTGTGTATTGTTGTGTATTTACTTTAATAATCATGCTGTTATGAATCAGTCCCATAATTAAAAAAAACTCCACTTGTTTCCTCCAGAACGGCGTGTGCCTGCGGGCCTGCGGGGCGGTCCCTGCGGGGCCTGCGGGGCGTGGAGGGGGGGACACGCCCTGCCACCTCCGGAGTCAGTGTCACCGGGTCCCAGCCTCCGCAGACACACGTTCACAGGCGGGCAGGCAGGTTGTGCAATCGACGGAGGAAGAACCGGGCGTCTTGAGTCGGTGGAAGTATCCGAGCAGCAGGAGCCCAAACGCGGCCGGTGGGTGGAGGCAGAGAGTCCGCAGCTACCGCACAGCCTCTTTGACAACCTCGAGAGAAAGAAGCCGCCCGCACCGAGTGACGTCCACGGTAAGGTGCGTTTCTATCCCCCGCCTTTTAGTCCTCGTTTCAGCGGCTGTGCTGTGTGGGAATGCGGGGCTGAGCGTGGCTCCGGGCAGGTGGCAGCGGGGCGCTGGGGCAGGGGCACGCCGCCTCTGGAGCATCTTCCTCCGCCGGGTAGGAGGATGCTGAGCGGGGGAAGGAGAACATGGATTCAGGGGGTTTGGGAGGTTGTGTTTGAATTGTTTGTTCGTGTTGTGTGGAGGGTTGTGTTGGCGTGTGTCAGCGCAGAGCTGTAGCCGCCTCAGACGGCAGGGAGGGCGGCAGACACCGGGACCGGAGCCGCAGTCAGCGTGGAGGAGCCGCGGGGAGCGAGCAGCAGTTCGCCGCTACACGTCTGGAGCTCGGCCTTCAGAGGAAAAGCTCAGAACTAATACACAAAATAAACTATAAAATACATATAACTGTATTTAATTAAATGTGAACTTCTTTCACTTTCAGCCTTTAAAGTGGCCCTGTACTCTGCCTGTCTGACAACCTGATGAGTCGGACCAGGAAGTTGTTTGAAAGTGAAATTGGTTATTTTTCACATAATTATTTATATATATATATTAGAACCATAAGTCAGAAAAAGTTATAATAATGGTTATCAACAGCTATTTGATATTATTTGCAGGCACACAAATCAGTTTCCATTTAGTTAATACCAAAATACACACCTGCTTCTGTTTAATTCCCTGTGATCGTTGTTCAATTATTATAATTAATCCAATTATTTATGGATTAAAAACTCAATAGAAAGTAGAAGACGTTGGAACCTTCCTTCAGCTTTTTTTTTTTAGTTTTTTATCGGAAGTAGTGTGTTAACCATTTCCGTCTTCACGTCATCAAACCGTGTTATCAGGGATTTATGAAAACGATAAATTTATAAATATTGTGATTTCTTTTTTTTTTGGCGATCGAAGCGATAAATAACAGAAGAGTGTGTGTGCGTGTGCATGTGCGTGTGCGTGTGTGTGCCATGTGGAGGCCACTCGTTGAATCACCTCCTCCTGGCTGATGTGTTCTGACTGAGATGAAGATGAGCCTCCTCATCGTGAGTTCAGACCCTTCCCTCCATGTTTATTCGTTTCTATATAATATTAATTTCATCTCCTCAGCTCAGGTTCACATCAGAACACAGAACCTGAGGTTTAATCCCCCCCCCCCCCCCATCTCGTTCAGAACTCTAAACATTGTGTTAAATGGGCTGTGAACTGAGAACCAGCAGGTTCTAGTGATTTAAAACCATTATTAAGTCCTCAAATGAGTTCTTTAGTCGTCCTCTATTGATTAACTAACTGACTTATCGTTGCTGCTGTATTTTTTAAAGGCTTTGTCATCATTAATCATGTCGTAGATCTGAACTAAACAGGTTAAGGACACTGATCATCTCCCCTTCATTCACACAAACATGCATAATTCAAACCCAGTAAGCCAATGGGGTCCCGGCCCTGATCGATATCAGACGTTTGTCTCGTGTAATTCATTCACCGTCTTCTTAATGAAGTCCAACCACTCGTGCTGAGTCATGAAACACTTCCCTTTGAAAGATTTGAGCACACAATGCCTTTCACACATGTTGAATGTTTCAACAAGTTCCATCATGAAATGTGGGGAATATATCTTATTTGATTCTATATATAAACTCATAAATAACATGTTCTGTGAGCAGGTTTCCCTCCTCAGAACCTGTTTTGGTGCTCGTCACTATCGCAGCTATAAAAGACCCGTGAGCTGATTTCTAAATCGAGATCACAAAAAGCTAATTATCACAGGGCGACCTACATTTTGCTCTCAGTTTAGTGTAATGTATTCAATTCTGTGTTCAGTCTGTTTAGATGCTGCTCGAAGGATTTATAAAATCAAGGCTGCTCTCGAAGTGGAGGATGTTTAAATGTTAATAATTTAATATATCAACTTTAATTTACAGAATAAACAAAGCAGAAAGTTCACGTTGAAGGGTATTTTACTCAGTAATATCGGTATCGGCCTGACCCTTAAATCTCTGAATGTTAAGTAGATGAGTTTCTTCTCAGTCGTCCTGTGTGTTTCCATTTGTCAGAGTTCTCACACAGCACAGAGAATGCAGAGGTATGTCTCTTCTGCATCTTTGGTATTGGGCCTCTGGACACGGCTGTGATATAAAGACCTCCTCAGAAGATATACATCTTTTCACTCATTGCCTGTGTGGAGGAGTGAGTCCTGTAAAGTGCACCACCTTCCTTAGCCTCAGATTGTTATCAATCAGTCATGTTGAAGTGTGAAGTAACACATCATGCACACATCTCCATTTGGACATTCTGAGAAGTGTTGTGTAAAAATCTCCTTGTTGATTCGCCTCCTCCGGGGAATTCTTTTCAATGTACGACAGTAAATCCCTCAGTGAAACCTGCTGGTTAAGTATCGCCTTTAGAGGAAGGAGGTGCCTGTTAGGTGACTCTTCATATGGGGAGGGGTGGGGGGGGGGGCTGCATTATTGACTGTTTTAGATATTGATAAGTCTTGCGATGATTTTCTTATTTTGTAATTTGATTTTAAAAAAATGTCAGAGAAATGAAAAAGGCTTTGTTCCACAAAAACGCTCTCTGGGAATCGTGCACTTCTAGGCAGACTTCATCACACAGGCTGAAGCTGTTCCACCTCATTCCATTCACAATCACACATTTAATCTGGCAGGACTGAGATTTGCTCATGGTGCAATAACTTTAAAAAGACACTGTAGGCTTTGTTGTTGCTCTAATTTGAATGTGTTTAAAAGTTACAGGTTGCTCTATTGTGATCGGTTGTGCCGTCTCCTCTACCACAGCAGGACTGTGTGTGTGTTGTGTTTGTGTTGTGGTCTTGCCAGTTAGAGCTGCTGAGTAGTGTCTGATATGATAAATGTTTTAATTCAAGAGCAAGAATCTGAATAGTTTAGTAAAACAAACAACAAGTAGAATAATGCAGGTGTTTATTTAAAGAAAAAAACGAAATAAGATAAAAGTAGTTCACACACACTGCGGTTGTGGCCTTTCTGCAGAGCCAGGTCTAAAGAAGGAGTGGAGTCCCTGCACCTGTGGTTCACTGGTTCTCAGGGGAACTCCCAGTTAGGGTTGATTCAGCATTTGGTGCCAAGGCGGTGGATTGTGAGGATAAATGAGCAGGAGAACGGGGCCACGGCGGCAACAGGGAGGGATTGTGTTGATCCCACATTCACCCTGAAGATGAACTTTACTTTTTCTTTTATCAATGTGGCTGAAACCATCTGTGATTTGAGGAACTAAAGAAGTTGGCAGGTTGGTTTAACTACATTCCACTTGGAAACACTTGGAGGTGAAAGTCGTCTCTGGCCACTTTAAATGGGAGGACTACAACACCTGCATTGAAGGCTCAAGCAGATGTTGTAGATACGGTCCCTTGTAAAATGTCAGAGTGAGCTCATGTGAGAAAACCACAGGAACATGTTAGGAAACACACACACACACACACACACACAAACAGGAGGAACAAGTGGAACAAGATTACCTCGAGGTGAAGTAACGACAGGCTGATTGCCTCGACTTGCCCTCGAACCAAAGCCGATCTTGTTCCACTTGTAGAAGTCAAACATGTGACACATTCTAAGTCAGTGTTTATTTTTTAAGGGAGCAACAAGGAAACAACTCTCTGGGGCTAATTTGGAAAGAGATGTTTGACTAAGACCCTGTTAGGTCAAACCTTGCTCTCCAGATCCGGGGCTTGTTGGATAAACACCTAGCCTCCTATACATTCGACCGTTTGTGGCCAGCAGCCAAAGATACACATAGTTTCCTCCTGTATGTCAGTCTTTGCTCTCCCACGAGCTGATCCTGTCTAACCTGCTATCCCCCCCTGACTGGTTGAACATGAATGGGTGAGCGGGAGCTTACTGGGATCATAACCTCCTCACGAACGCCACAATGCAGCAGAGGTGGCCGGAGTGCAGAGGGGATAGAGGGGCAGCCGCTCCCAGGGCTGTTTCACAGTGAAGAGTGCAGCGGCTCTTTAAATAAGAACACAGTCAATTAGCAAGTTGTTAGTGAAAGTGAGGGCTGTTTTCCTCCCGAGGTATTTCCTCATGTTTTTAATGCCGGCTTTGTGTCTGATGTGGAGCAGAATTAGTTAACGCAGCGATGAGTCTGAAGATTAAAGGGCAGTGTGAGTCACTTGATTATTTAAGTCATCCATCAAGGAAACCAAGCTTAATATTTGCCTACTGTGTCGACACTAGTCAGTGTGGTTGGTTTAGTGTGGTAACGACAGCAGGAGTCGGTGTTAGTCATGGTTTCAATGAGTTAAGTATCAGACATTTTAAAGATATTTGACACTGACCAAAGTGTTTGCTCAGATAAATCTTAAAATCCTGCAGCAATAACCACGTTTACCAGAAGAAAATCAGAACTGCACCACAGTAAACATCAGATCCCATTTTGGGTAAAACATCAGTGACTCTCGCCCGAGCATGAACCACATCTTCACTCCGGTGCCTGGAAGAGAGCGGCCTTTCTCATAATCTCTCCTCCTCGTCTGGTATCCAGCAGACAGCCAAAGCTACCTCTTTTTTCTGACACATACTTAAGGACATCTGACACACACTTACACACTCACACACTCACACACTCTCTTTATTGACAGAAATTGGTAATTGGCAACAACCATCGTTTGCCTCCGATAATATCACAATGTGATTGGAATGAGCTGTGTGTGTGTGTGTTTGTGAATGTGTGTGTGTGTTGTTTGGTGTTCCCTTGTGTCAAATAAGATAAGATTACACATTACAAGATTACTGTACGTTTCCGTCCACTAGCCGCGTAAATCTGAAATATTCTGTGGATGTTCATGCCTCTCGTGTTCAAAAACCATCAGTGTTGTGGTGGTGTTTTCGACCTCGGCTCTTATCTGATGGATGGATGGATGTGATACTCGAAACGCTCACCAACTGGTGCCAGAGCTGCTCTGTCATTAACTATATGAGCCCAACTGGGGAGCAACAAAAGATGAAGCTGTTGAGCACGTGTGTGAACTACTACATTATTCTAAGTGCAGTGTGTTCACTGTGATCTGTCTTTGCACCAGAGACCTGATCAGATCCCTTGGTCACAGATATTGGTTTCCATGTTTGCAGACGGGTGTTTGTTCAAAGGCATGAAGGAGTCTTGAGTTAGAAGAAGGTGTGTGTCTGTATTGTGTCACCGAGGTTTCCATTTTACACTTAAGCGTATTACAGATGAAATTAGAGCATGTGCACATCTTGGATTAAGAGCAAAGAGGTTATTAATCAGCCCGGAGCTGAGTGGTGTAGCTTTTAATGTTATTATATTCCCAGTATCACATTCAATACACTGGGAATCTTTATTAAATGCATGGGGGAAATGAGGGCTTTTAATGGGTCAGTCTTCACACCGACACACTGAGAGCGTCCAGTGTTCCGGGACTTTACCCTCGGAGTGAATAACCAACATGGAGCAGTGAAGGCAGCTTGAAGGGGCCTCAGACATATCCAGGTCCGGGCCTCTTTCCACTGTTGGAAAATGAGTCTGCAGGATAAGAGACGGTTCATTCGTGGCCTGTGCCCCAGTCTGCTTCTGTGATAAGGGCTTAGAACTGCCTCACCAAAAGGCCTGTTGCCACCACCACTGCATGTCTGCATATGTGAGCTTGTGTCGGGCTGCGGAAATCGAGGCTCGTGTGTCAGCCACTGTGTTAATGGCTTCCTTGGATCAATCATAAAAAACCACTGAGCTCTCTTTTCAAGTCAGTCCAAGTGCATCCACAGTGAAAATCAAACAAATCCCACGGCTGTGTCCTGAAACACTCCCTCATTCACTTCTCCTCACATAATAAACACTCAATATATTCACTGTATAGTGAGTAATGCACCGAGAGTGGATTCTGAAGGATGAATCGTCCTTTTGCACGAGGCACCAACAGGCGTGGCGTTGCAATAATGCTCTACACTGGAATCTATACTAGAGTCTCTACTGGTGGAAAAGTTTTACAACCAGTTTGACAAGTTTGAACAAAATATGTCCACTGGGTTGCAAACAAAGCCTCCGTTGACATAATTGATGAGTTATTTGCAAGTTAGAAACACAAACGATGACATTTACCCCAGTGCCCAGAGCAAGACGTGTGTATAGGATCGGATGAGACCTTCATAGCTCTGTTCCCCACTGTCTAAGTGCTCCTGAGCAAGGCACCTTACTCCCCCAACACCTACTCCCCGGGCGCTGTGCATGGCTGCCCACTGCTCTGTGTGTCCTCCTGTGTTCACCAGATAGGACAAAAGCAGAGAACAAATTTCCCCCCATTTGCATTTCATGTGTGTGTGGGACCAACAAATTTATCTTATCTTATCTTATCACAAGAAACACCAAAGGCAGATAAAGAGAAATATACTGATGAAGTAAAAGCAGAGCTAAAAGGGAAAAGGTATCTATTGCACCCCACTAGTTGCATCTTCCTCTTACACACGCTCTTCAGTGGCAGTGATGTGATACAGAGCTTCACTTGTTTCAGTGCTGAAGACGACAGCATCCAGGGGAGTGTTATGTTTTTGTTAAAGGTGTTGGAACAACTCGTTCCCATGTGACAGGCTGCTGTAAGGTGCCGGATTTCTGCAAAACGAGCTGCGGTGGATTCGTTACTCGAGAGCAGGGAGCTGGGACTCGAACCGAGAGGACCACACGGTGCAGGGTCATGAACTCACGGCCCTGGCACGGCAGATAGATTACTATTGCCGGTCTGGGCCGGAGCCAGGCGTAAACTGAAGCCGCAGCGCCAAGAGGCTGTGTCACTGAGAGGCGGCTGGTGTCATTACACAATCCCTCTGCCTTCACACGAAATGTAGACAATGCACTGTTGCACGTGTTTGCCAATACACAGAAACACACACACACAATCTCCTCTGGCCCGGCATCTGATAGCGAGCAGTGACCTTCATGTGTAGATTTGAAACTGGCTCATGTTTTCCACTTTTAAAAATAAAAATGATATTAAGGAGACCCAGCTTAAATCCTCGAAGCCCACGGCCAACATCATTAATTCTAATTAGATTAGCCTTTAACTGCCTCGGGGGGGGGGATTACAAGGAAGAGAAGACCTGCTAGTTTTTGTGCGGTAATGTAATCTCGGATAAGGACTTCTTAAAAGTGCTGTGACATTACGTGGGTTTGTGTAAAAGGGCCGTGTCACCATCTCATGTGCTGGAGCTGGAAGTGAAGTTTTAAGTGATTCATCATCATCATGGAAAAAGTGATGTGTTTTTATTCCAAGGAAAGAATTCAGGGTTTGACTTGTTGACTTGAGTTCAGTCTGCTGTTATCTTAAATTCGTCTGAACAGCTCAGCAACCACGTGTAGCCGTGAGGATGTTGTAAGAGTGGTGTCATTTCTTTGCCTTTTAAAAAAAAAAAAACGGCGCGGTGCCAATGGGCGTGGCTAAGAGATAATTTCCGGCTACATGTGGTGTTTTTAAAAACAAACTTTATCTCTGTCCAGACTTGTTTCGTAGCTGCAGATCAGAAACAATCTCTCTGCAGACTCACACACCTGAGATCTTGGTTGCAGGGAATCCTACGAACTATAATGATGCAAAATAAGAAGGATTTTCTTTTCCTGGACAGACAACTTGTTTAGTTCATCACCCGTAGAGTCGTGACAGATTTGAGCCAATCAGGCAGCGACTGCATCCACCTCTTCCTCTCAACTGTGGAGTTTTCAAACTAAAATAAAAGTAGTCCGATCTTTGCCTTATTCTTGTAACACCAACAAACACGCTGTCGTCTTGGCGAAGGGTCCAAATGACACAACATTCCATCGGTGTCTCAAGTGCAGGTGATTTCTTTCCATGAGCTGATATATGTTATTGATCTAATTTTTATTTTCAGTCCTTACCCAAGTCCACTCCCTCTCGGTAAAGAGAAACGCACCTGCTCACTTTCTCTTTACTTGAGATTCTCATCGACAAGAACCTGATCACTATCACGTAGTTAAAGACTTATTGATGATCTGTCTTTAACGATTGTACTGTGGGAGGGTAATGACTGTATCTGGGAGATTCAGGACATGTTGGTTCTAGTGTTTGTTGTGGTTTCTTTTGAGTCTTGGCTCCTGGATGAGACTTGTTTGGTCCCGGTGTTTCTTCTGTGTCCTGGCTCGTTCGTGTCTCAGCTCTGTTTTGGCAGTAGGATGTAAAAACCACTGCCCTGAGGGGTTGAACACTTAACTCAGCTTTTCAGGGTTTTTATTTTCCCTGTTGTCAGTGTGCTATTAAGTGACTTTCACTTTGTGCTGCCTGGCAGTGGCATCCAAGTTGACTAATGCTTCCTTAATTATTGGCTGCATTTGTGCAACGTTTTACTCTTGCTATTTTTTCCCACACTCCCACTCTGTCGGCTTTTGTCCGTTTATAATGGCTTTAGCCGGCGTGCAGCTGTAGTGCTCGATTCTCGCCTGTGTCTCCAGCAGCACTCGGCTGACCCGCTAATGGAGGAGTGAGTGAGGAAGGGCCGGAGGCAGCGGGAGGACCGCAGAGCTGCCGCTTAAAACCACCTGCCTCCGCCAAACAGCGTGGACCTCCTGGGGAGAGGGAGAAAAACCCTCAGTCAGAGAAAAGAGGACGAGGAAGCATGAAATCAGGCCGGAGGGCAGCAAACCTCAGCAGCTCTGCTCTTTTCTTATGCAACAACTTGTTATCTTAAGTTTAGACGATGTCCTCAAATGTTAGAGCTGGGACAAAATATCACCGTTTGTTTAATGCACACAATTTGACTTTAAAAACGTAGGCTGCCTCCTTCATCAGGGAGAGGACAAGGTTAATAATCACAGCATTTCTCTAAGCTTTATTCTGCTGATCCTTGGCAATCGTTATGATTGACAAGTGCTTGATTAATAAAACAGTCGATATTTATTTGTTTTATATTACCAGGAAAAGCAAGTGATTTTTTAGCATGAAAAGAATAAAGTGAAAGAAAAGTGTTTTCTAATAGAAGATCACACTGTAGCTTCTGTTTCCCATGTTGCCTTGTGGGAGATAAAGGCTCAACACCGTCAGCCGGAGTGAGAGGCGAAGAGGGGGAGCTGTCGAACTGTGTGTGTGTGTGTGTGTGTGTGTGTGTGTGTGTGTGTGTGTGTGTGTGTGTGTGTGTGTGTGTGTGTGTGTGTGTGTGTGTGTGTGTGTGTGTGTGTGTGTGTGTGTGTGTGTGTGTGTGTGTGTGTGTGTGTGTGTGTGTGTGTGTGTGTGTGTCATGAATCTGGGTTATGTGCGTCCCTTCCAACACTTTTCCAGCTGCAGGAACATTTCCATTGTCGGGCATTAATCCGTAGTGACTCTGCCCTTGTCCTCGTGTCCACAGGGAATAACTGAGAAGCACAAGCTGGAATCTCATGGGCCTTAGCAGAGGGCCTTGACTTTGACCTTTTTTTAATTTCGGTGTCTGTGCATACAGACTAGTAAATCTGCACATACATTAACTTGTCTGTAAATTATATACTTTGGAAGAAAGGTTTTTAAATGAGGATTAGAGTAGTTTGTGTCAAAGTGAGCCTCGCAGGGAGTTTCTCTGACTGTGAACGAGAGGAGTATTAAATCCAACTCACACCCTGTTTGTAAAGGGAGCCTAATTCAATATTGCATGCACAAAAGGCAGAATGGATATAAACCAAGTAAATACAAGATTGTTTGTTGTCCGGGCCACGTTTGGCTCAGGAGGTTTTGGTTGCTGACTTCAGCCTTTGCCGGGAATCAGCTGCCCGGGAGGCAGGATGAAAGAAACACGGTGGGAAACATATCACTGCTCTGCTGAGTCCCTGAAAGTGCTGATCAAGCGTCTGCCCGGACGTAATGCTGTGCTAATGTTGGCAAGTCTTTACATGTAGGCGTCCCAGCAGCCCCGGCTTTTTACACAAGTTGGTTGGCAAACGTAAAATGTGACTGAGCACGTCATGACTGTTCACTTGTTCGGGGGAAAAGAGGACGATGCCAACCGGAGACACAAGGTCGTCAAACATTGTGAAGACTCTCCTGTGCTGTAGTTGTGCGTCTTTGTCGTGGTTACACACTAATTAGCTGCAACATTGGGAGCGTGGTTGTGAGGTCTCACCCCTTGTCGTACTTACTGTGCAGATAAGATTCCAAGTTGAAACAAATTGTGATGTAATTTAGATGATTGGCCACAGATGCTCGTAATTTCAACTGAATCGAGCCGCGCAGTCTTCATCAGTGGACAGGAACATTAAATATCTTTGTTTTGGGGCAAACTGATGCTTCAGCTGACCGTCTGTGTCGGTGAACTGTTCAGGAAACCTGGTATCGGTACTGAAGCTAATCACCAGCGGCCGAGCCCTCGGTCAGGAGCCAGGAGCCACGTCCGCCTCTATCCGATGTCTTTGCCGTAATCAGGACCATGTAGGACCTGGCCGCCTGCCACTGCTGATTTATTGTATTGAGTTGGCCCAAATAAGCAGACACGGTCCATTACACCGCCGCCATTAGAGCCGCAATTGATCCAATTTAAGTCGGCGTAGAATAAGGGCGGCCGGACATCGAGAAACGCAACAAAAATCCTTGAAGTAAAGACATGAAGGGGGGGTGAGGGGCACTTTATCTTGGGTCGTTGTGTGTCTGTGACGGGTAACACACACACACACACACACACACACACACACACACACACACGTACTCACAGATGCCAAACTGCCCCTGAACATTTCCATCTCTCTATCCCTTGTGAATATTCATATAATCTTCAGACTAGTTGCATGTTTTCTCATTGAAGGTCAGAACACAGAACAGCTGAGCCACAGTTTTAAATGTGTTGAGGTGCGTGTGTGTTGCTGTGTGTGTCTCTATGTGTATGTGTGTGTGTGTGTGTGTTTGCATCCGACTGAAGTAATTAACAAGCTGCACATGCATATGAAGAACTTTTCTCTTTTTCTTGTGACCTTGACTCACATCACTGTGATTCACGGTTTAGGGTCTGTTTTCAGACCAGAGCTTTCACGAGTTACTTCCTGATTCAGTTTGTATTAACTCTTATCCCCCCCCCCCCACCTCTCCCGCTGCAGGAGCTGCCTGAAGGCCAGAACCTCGACGACTGAGAGGAGCAGACAACAGAGGGAACGACCAGACTGACAGACATCTGCAGCGGGCAGCAACATGGCGTCCATAACGTCCATAGCGGAATACTACGCCGGCAAGAATGTCATGATCACGGGGGCCACGGGCTTCATGGGAAAAGTGCTGGTGGAGAAGCTGCTGAGGTCGTGCCCCGAGGTCAAAGCCCTCTACATCCTGGTCAGACCCAAAGCCGGGCAGTCCATGGAGCAGAGGGTCAGCGACATGATGAAGTGCAAAGTAAGTCGTCTTCCACCCGCTGCTCCCCCACAGGAGAATAACACCATGAAGAGGTTTCACAGAGAGGAAGTCTAATATGATTCTTGTGGTTTTGGTTGTTACGGTTGAAAAAGAGGTGATCAAGCTGCACTGCACTGGAGAGGCGACTATTAAAGATAAAAAATGAATGGATCAAAGTCACTTATTGCGCAAACACAAGAAACATTTGTGTGTTTACGGCTCCTCACGTGGAAGGATTTGTGTTTTTCAAAGTTAAAGATGACATTTGTGATTTCTTTTAATAAATGAAGTGATTTTATCAATCTATTCATTCTCGCTCTGGATCCAGCATTTAATCACTCGATACTCATTCCAGTTCTTAAAACTAGGCCTGAATAGATTATAGATTTAATATGAGCACTTGCAGGGCATTGGTTGAGTTTTCATGAGGGCAGGGATTTCTCTGGTAATGAACTCGGCGGACTGAGACAAAAGTTACAGATTATAGATGAATCACTCACGTCTTCACCGAAATGTGCAGTGGTTATGGTTGAGTTTAATATGAAAAATTATCACAGGAGGAGGTGAGGATGAGGAGGTCGGACAATGAAGAAAGGAAGAAATAAAGGAGGTGGATGGGGGGGGGATATAAGCTGAGGGGGAGCGAGGTAAGCTCTAAATATGATGTCAGCTGTATCAGGCCGAGCAGTGAAGCATGACTCGTCACAAACGGGACTGAATGAAGTCCAGATGATGTATCGACACCGGAGCGAGTCACTGATGTTCAGAAGCAGCAGCTGTGAACTCACGTGCTCCTGCTCTCCGGGGGCTGTCGGCCTCAAACTGTCAGACGCACCTAAAGAGAATCACACCTTCCCCTCCCCCCTTCTCTCTCTGCTCTATTTTCACTGCTCTGGTTGAACTTGGTGCTGCGCTCGTCGCTCTGCTCACCGCTCTGGATCTGACCCCTTGAATTTAGCCTTTTTCTTGTCTTTTCATATCTGTAAACTTTCACGGAACCTCTTTCTCCGTGTAATTAATTTAATTCTGTGGCCTCGAGGGAAAAATTTAACAGAGTACGTTGTTTTGCTCAAAGGTTTTATCAGTTTAGTGGATCAAAACCTCTTACTGTCCTGATACTGTACAGATGCAACAGGCTGCCTCTCCTTTACAGAAGGAAATGAGAGGGAACATTTAGATATGACATTATGATGTCAAGTGCATCATAAAGTATAAAGTAAATGTACTTGAAAAGATTCTTAAAAGTTTTTGATTTAAGATAAGATGACCCTTGACGCTGGGGGCTTGTAGAATTCTCTCTCCTGTTGCATAAACTAAAAACAGAGCAGTAATTTGGTTATGTCCGATATATATCTGTCAATCAACTTAACATTTTAACCCAATAACAACATACTCACCTGGATTAGAGCAGTGATTGTTAATCCTCACTAAGCCCAAATAGGATGAGAGCAGCTCTGTGTCAACAATATCAAATCACCAATATATCACAGAACTCATGTTGCACAAGTGATTACTCCTGTTCTAAGTATTTCACCCACTTCACATTCACTCATAGTGACGTAGGATTTTTTCCCGCTGCTGGTCTTCACAGTATCCCCCCCCCCCCCCCCCCCCCCCTCAACAAATTTCCATTGGATTTGGCCTCGCTCTAATAGTGTCTGCTATCAGGGCAGCGCTTGATGCTCTGCCAAGTACAGACTCACTCAAGCTCGGGCCCCATTCACAAGTGATGTCATTCAATTTCCACGACCAGGCCTCAAGTGCCAGTGGGTATTCATGCGGGTCCTGGGATCAGTGTTACACTATTCAGAACGAGGATAATTCATGGAGGAGAACAGTGGTTTCGGTCTCTGGAGCAGCCTCTCCTCTCTCTCCTCTTTCAGGCCCGGCCCGTATCTTTCTTACCACCTGTTGCTAGATAACAGCCGAGCGATCTATCCCACGGAGCTGCCCCGAGCGAGGAAAAGGACAAACCGATAGGGATCTCATTGTCTGCGCATCTCGGCTGCACTTCCTTTGACATTTAAGCTTCGTCCACCTCTCTGTCCGTCTCTGGTGCCAGGAACTGAATGGCCATGTCAGATCTTTTGATACAAGTGGGCTACTGGGTCCACAGGGTTCCTCCCCTGCTGTGCGGTGGGATTCTCCCACCCTCAAGTGGGCCGTTAATCCCTGCACCAGTCTTAACGTTTCATCTCTGAGGCTGCGCTGCATCTTCGTACCGCAGGACCGACTCTGTAGCTGGGAACACTGGGTTCGGATGTCGGCTGGAGAGAGGTGGGAGGTGGGAAGCTCTGGTGGGACGGACGTGGATGTGTGGAACTTTGCCTACAAGGCAGGATCCTGATCAGAGGAGGGTTTACTGTGTGTTTACTGTGGAATGAGTATTGATCACTGCTGTAGAGGATGTGCAGTGATCAATGTGGCACTTTGTGCTTCTGTGCATCTTGTGAAGGCTCTTTAATAAAGCTTCTCTCTGCAAAAACCAATAGATGATTGACAGAAGATGAATGTAGTTAAATAAAAACTAAAATTAATAAAATAGATGAATGCATCCCTCAATAAAACTTGATTTTCACCACTTTAAACCAAAAAGGCCACAGAGTCTGAATCAACCTCTCAAATACTTTCCACCGTCTCCTCAGGACATTCCCTGATTGTCACTCGTTTCCCCGTCTGTGAGTTTAGCCAAATGTTTCCTCGCCATATTTGTTCACACATGTTGTTTAATGGGCTCCGAGCAGGCGAGACGTTGAACCAGTTGTTTATTCAGCTGATGTTGTCTTGTTGCTTGAGCAAATACGAGTCGGCTCCACTTTTTTCTCCGGAAATCGTTTGGATCCCGGAGGGTTTTATTCATCCCAGTTTTAGGGGAGATTATGGGTTTGCAAAAAAAGCTTCGATGATGGAAAGTTGCTGTGTTTCTGAACCAGACGGACCCACCTCACTGACGTCCTGTGTATCAGACGTATAAAGAGCTTCATGCCTTAAATACCAGAGCTCAGCTCATCATGCGTCACGGCTGGTGTTCAGGAAACGAGCCTCACCTGTATCTGTTGTGTTCATGGAGTTAAAACAATAAGGGCGTGTTTGTGAATGTGTTGCATAAAAAAGTCCGGAAACTTCATGAGGCAGGTGCTGGAACTAGAATTACTACTAGATTATTGATGGAGCATTTCAGACACATGGATGCACAGGAACATGCAGTTCAAAGAGTTTTATATATGTAAGAGAACAGTTGCACTCACTCACCTTCTAATTCTCAGGCTCTGCTGGTTTCTGCTGAACAGTCCTGACGCAGGGCTCCTGCACGTTCAGCATTAAAGAACATATTATCCATTGATCACAGGATGCTTGTTCCCCAGTCTGACGTTTGCTCTGTGTTGAGGGTGCAGCCCCCTGCTCAGTGGTTTCCAGTAATTTCCCCATTAACACAATCTGATCCATCATAACTAGATGGTTGCATTGATTTCCTCTTGTCTGCATCCAGAGCCAATGCGATCTTTAGAGATTTATTGATGCCTTCTGGCCTTAACAGGGCACCTCTGTGTTTTTCCACTTGTGGAGTTGATGAAATTGCTTCCTGAATTCTTAATGCCACCTGAGGAATAAATGACTCAATCCTGAAGGAAGAACAGACGTTTATTCTGGTGTAGTTTTCTGCTTTAGTGCTCAAAAGATAAAATCCTGGATTTAACGTGTGGCACAAGGCTTTGTTAAGAAGGCAACCTTTAGGGATGAGCGTGAGTGGGGTGACTGAGCATTTTCTGTGTCTGGTTCTGTCCAGCGACTTCATGTGGAGAAGTTATTGCTGCCAGTCTGGCTCGCTGCAGAGCATCTCCTCTGTGGTTGGATATCATGTGATGCAGACAGACTGAGAGGCGACCAGTAGCCCTCTCCTCTCCGGACACAGGGCCAAGGGGGGAACCGATGCCTCTTTGAGTAATTAGGCCACAAATTAACTCCAGTTTATTAAACAAATTGTCACATTAAAACGTCCCTGGTGAAGTCATTAAGTTTTAGCACAGAGTCTCTACATTGGGTGGGGAGTCTGTCAGGTGACTGTGAGTGACCACGACTTTCTGTAGCTTCATTTCCCTCTTAGACCTGAAGGGCGACACAACCTAAAGAGGCCTTTTTTGGTTATTTGGCATTTTGGTATTGGATAATCGATACTGTAGAAATGGCTAAGGGAAAGCGAAAGAAAGTCGACAAACAGATCTCAATGAAGTATAAAAAAGTGGGTCAGAAGTTTGGGCGAAGGCTCGGGATCCGGTGGCAGGACAGACGAGACGCTGCTCTCCATATCACAGAGGCTCGTGTTCATCGAGATATCAACCTGCTGCTGCTCCGTCTCCAGATAAACTCTGATACCTATCTGATGCAGAAAATCAGCCCCAGTGACACAAGTCCGACTCGCCTTTCCCTGTCACAACGACAATCGATATTACGTCAATGGAAAGGTTTCACATCTGAGCCGCTGGGTAACATCAAGATAACGACTCTTGAGTTATCCAACTCCGGCCTGATGATTATCTTCACGAGCCACAAAGGGTGAAGCAGCAAACACAATGAGGACCTTGCATTCCTAAAACTTTACGTGCACACAAGTGTAATCGCACAAAATAAAGGTTTGGACATGGACATGACTCTTTAAGAATTTAACTAGAAAGCATATGGACCTGAAAGATGTCATCAGGTAGAACTGGTTCAACCAAGGACAGAGCATGAATTTTACATTTATACTTTGTCGTCATCTTAAATGGTGATAAAAATGTCAGTGTTGTATTTACAGCGCTTCAGTCTCGTCATATTTAATGAGAACACAAAGACCTGCCGCTCGCACCATAAACTGAGCCTCCTTTCTGTCCTTTTGCTCTTGGAGGGGTTAGAACATTCTCCTTGGCTCGGCATGACATCACTGTCTGAGGGACCGGAACGCGATGCCACCAACATACCGAGCGCCAAGCCCAGACGCTCCATTACTCTAAACCTTGTTCTGCTCATATCGATTGGTTTGAATTGAGTTGTGTACAGCGAACGCCGCCCGGAGCCAGACATGAGAAGACCGTCCATTTTCATTAGCTTGCTTTGACGAGGGTTTCTCCTAAATCCCGAAGCTTTGATTTAGATGCTGAATAAAGAAAGAGCAGACAGTGTCTCTTCCAACGTGCACATTAAGTTTAGTTTTCTTTGCATCCCAAGGCCTGAACACGATTCAGCATCTTACTGATCTCCAGCTCCGACTGAGAGGATGTTTTGCTCAGCAGCAGTGTTGAAATGTGCAGTGACATGCGCTGGTTAAATCAGTTCTTATGCCTCTGGGAGCCTCGGAGGGAGGGAGGGAGGGAGGGAGGGACAGGGCTGGATTGAAGACAGGGTGAGGAGGAGGAGGAGGAGAAGAGGACATGAACCCTTTTTTCCTCCTTAATATGCTGAGGGCTCTGGGGGGTTAGTCACGTCTGTCCTTCCTCACAGCTTCCCACGAGACGCCTCGCTTTTCTGACTTCTCTCGAGACGAAGCATTTCATCCTTAGCATGGGGCCTTGTCTCTTTGTTGACAGATGGAAAAGAGATTGAGCTGGTATCTGAAAAATAAGAATTATCCACAGTTCCTCCATTGTGTCCTCCACCTTTACTGAGCTGTGTTGTGTTTTTAGAATACACAATTGTCTGGCTTCTTTCGACCGTATATTCCTGCTCACATCCTATTTTTCGACTAATATAGACTGAGCGTGTCAGGAAATGGAGGTCAACGCTGAGGGTGCAGCTGTTAATTGCTTCTGTCTGACACACTTTAGTGAACCTTCCCTAGCTACAGTAAATTTTCCCGGCATGTCCATCTCTGATTGGTGGTGTCTGGGTTCCTCTGCCAGTGTGACGACCAACCAGGATGAAAGCCACATCCCAGACTCTTAGGGAGATTTTAAATGAACAAGAAGAGAAACCGGTTTCGTTGGTTTCCCTTAATTTTTTGGCCTGCTACTCATTTCTAGCTCTTTTTGTCATCGTCATGAGTTTGGTCTGGTGCAGCCCAGTTAAAGGGCAGTTACTGAGAAGAGAGGCTGTTTAAATGACCTCTCGGTTTGCCGGGCTGAAAGGAAAGTTCCATTAGTGTTTGGTTTCTGTGAAAGTCCGCGGAAGCGATGCATCAAGCGCTCACGAGGGACGATATACTGCTGTCAGTGTCTCAAACAAATGACAGCGTCCAGCGCAGAGAAAGGACAAGATGGTGACCACATGTATTAGCCACCATTACACTTTAAGCAAAGGAAAGTCACTGAGGAGAAGTGACTCTACAGACGACCTTGATTCTTGCTTGTTCACGAACACGTCTTTGTTTGTCTCGACTGCAAGATGAGCGTAGAGGAAACACAAACTGGTGGAGCATTGTCTCCCGGTACAAGGCGGTTTGCCCGCAGATGCCCATGGGCCGGGGGGGGGGGGGGGGCGGTGCACTGGTAGATGGGAGCGGCGGAAGGCTGGCACAAGACCGCTTATCATCCATCTAACAAAACAATCACACAATCCCACAATGCCATTCTTTGCCTGTGTCCACAACAAAGAGCCCTCTGAAGCCCTCTTTCTACAGCCTCATTTCCCCCCCCCCCCGATCCCCCTGACCCCCCTGACCCCTCTGCACTGTCTCCCCTCTGGGTCAGCCTGTAGTTTTAACTCCGGATCATGGCTCCTTCTTAGGAACAATTCCAGTTAAAAGTCGTGCTGCTATTTTTCTGTGACCAGTGGAAATAGCAGAGGGAGAATGTAGGTTTTATCTGTCAAGTGCCGAGTCAGTGACAGCACTGCGAGTCATGAACGAGGGGTGTGTTTCGTTGTGTAACACAGGGAATGAGAAACCAGTGTGTGGCCCCAGTCACAACAGAGCTGGTTTTACAGCCGGTTTACATCCGGAAATGTGGCAGTTGTATTCCTCTCTATTTGCTCTTTATGTACCTAAAGGCGTGAATCACTTCAGTTAACATAGATGAATATGATGATGAACTATTGCACTCCTTCAGGTGGTTGAACAGGATCCTGTTGATGTTGTAATCAGCCTTAACTGTCTTTGCATATTTCTACTTGACAGGACAAGTCAATATTCCTGATGTGGTCCGTCCTGTAGATCTAGTTTCACCGCCAACAATATTTTCTCTAAAAGCTTGAGTAAGAACTGGACTTAGTGTGGTGACAAGTTTCCTCCTCGGTCGAAACCAACCCTTGCTGTCCCCCGGTGTTGAATTTTTAAAGTGGTTTTGGTTTCAGCAGCACTCTCAGACCTCATGAATGACAATCCCACGACCAGAGGGCTGCGTGTCTGTTCCTCCACGAGCAGTCTTTGCTATTCAGAGACTTTTTAAGACACGGTTGATCCCCAAAAGTCCTCGTCAGTGACATCTCAGAAGAAACTCTTTGTAACTGACGCTGCTCCTTGAGGATTATCCCTCTGCACGTGCACCTGATGTGTCAGTGACAGATTCAGTGGGTCAGTGGCTACATTAACACAGAAGAGTTCACGTTGGCTCTTGAACTTTCCTGAAGACGTCCTCAGCAGACGACCGATACACTTTGGGGGCTACTGGCAAATCTGGTTGGTTTGGTTTTGCTGTGAATCCTAGTGAAGAGAGAACACTTTGTTCAGTAACACTGCAGAATGTACAAAGAGGGACAACATTCAGATGAGGGGTGGTGTCTAGGTATGAGGAGCATGCAGGAGGCAGCCATGAGGTCGAAACTCCGCTCCGGAATTAACTTCTCCCGAGGGCAAGTGTCTGGAGGAATTTGCATTCTTGCATACGGGAAAATGTCTGGAATCCAGTGCATATCTGAGAGCAGCTTACGACTACAACACACAATGATTTGGCTTTTTTTGGATAGAGATGAGAACTGAACACTGACTGAATCTCTTCTTCTTCTTCTGTGGCCGCTCTCTGCAGACTGCCGCTCTCTGTCTGCCAGCTGCTGCCATAGAGCAGAGGGATGGGGGATATTTTTGCATTACATAATAAAAGCAGTGCCACGCTATGATGCCGATTTTTTTTTTTTTTTGCATGAATAAACCCTTCCCCTGCCGAATGGGAATGGCTCTGGGTTATGACTTTACATACTGTACGTCAAGGTTTGTGCCTGATATGGGCAGCAGTTGGAAAATAGAGGAAGAGCAGAAGCAGAAGAGACCGATGAAGCCACAGAACATGAATATAAACAGTTGTTTGAAGCGGTTTAATTCAACGTCTGTCCTTTTCAGGAAGAGAGTTCTGGTTCCTGGGACATCTGACGCACAACTTTCATAACAGAGAAGGCACGCACGTTGATGCCAATTCCTTCGCTTCCCCTCACCCTCGTTCTTCTTCTCATGCCATCTCCTACCCTGTGTCTGCTCAGTGTCTTTCCGGAGATGTCAGCCACGCCGTCGGTAATAAAAAACTGGCGCCACTCTTTTGCGGCTTCTGATTGGAGCTGCACGGCGGGGAGGAGTGACGCAACATGACAGCCCCCTGACTTTCTCTGCTGCCTTTGGTTAGCGTCTCCCGATGCAGCACTGTGGGGTTTCATGTTGGGTGCTGCAGGGGGACTGTGACACAGCAAGGGACCCGGAGTGAGACATGAGCTGGTAAATGTAGACGAGAGGTCGCCCTAATCTGCGTCCATGTTGGTCGGCCTGAAGCCCCCGTGTGAGCAAACAGGTGGAATCATATCACACAAGCTGGGCTTTGTGTCGGGTCACACGTGCATTATTTGTGTAGTGCAGAAGAAGTGAGTGTGATGTGTACACAACAGTTGTGAGAACTTTTTTAAGGAATGAGTGTGCAAACATTTGTGTCACTAAGTTAAATATTTGCTCTTTTAACTGCACATTACTCATCATATCCTTTTGGTTGTGAGGCGTTTGAAGACGTCACCTCGAGCTGTGAGAAGTGTGACACGTTTTCACTGTTTTCTGAAAAGTTTAATAGATTAAAGATTTCTCGTGATTACTGATCACTGCCGAAACATTAGTGGCACATAAGGGTCAAAGGTTCGTTGTGAATTTCCATTCAGATTCAACTAAACGGAAGTCCCACATGGCTGGATGGATGTTTTTGTCTGTGTCTGTGTGTGTGTGTGTGTGCGTGTGTGCTTTGCTACACACGTCACTCTGATTCATTGGTCCATTGTTGCAGCACTACCTCTACATGACATGTGCAGCTCCTCTGACAGACATTTCTAATCTACCCGACTTAAGTAGCCTTCATTCACATAAAGACACCCAGTTTTTCTTAGTTGAATGAATAATAAGTCAGATAAGTGACAAGAGGTCAAGGTCAAGTTAAATATTTACCTCATTTGAATCAGTTGAGCTCTGCATCAGTCATTAGCAGGTCAGAGGTCATGATTCTCACATCTGTGAACTGCCTCTTTCCTCTTGTGCTCTTATTGTTTTCATGAAAATAAACCCTGAATCACTCCACAGATCAGAAACATGTGCTCGTGATATTACAACTTTAAAGATGATTTTGGCCAGAGGGAATCTGGCAAAGTTACACATGTGCTGTGTCTGCTGACTCTAAATCATTAACATTCCTCTTCCAGTGCTGAGCTGTCACTGCTGGAGTCAGTTTTCACTGTATGGCCTCCAGCTCTTCTGCAGTATGCAAATAATTATAAGTGGCTTATATATTTGTTGCTTTATTTATCGTTGTGCATTACTCAAACGCTGCTTGTTAGCAACAATGGCTTGTTAAACTGATGTTTCTCTGCGTGTGCGTTTCTGTTTTGGCAGCTTTTCGACCGCGTGCGGGAGGACAACCCCGACTTCCACCAGAAAATCTTCCCCATCAGCAGCGAGCTGATGGAGCCGGGCCTCGCCATCAGCCCGGAGGACGTGGAGAAGCTCAGCGCCTGCATCCACATCATCTTCCACTGCGCCGCCACCATCCGCTTCGACGAGCCGCTCAAGTGAGGATCACATGATCACAAACCCCCTCGTCTAAGCTTTACCATCCCTCCTTCACACGTACACATAAAACACACAACACTCATTTCTGTCGGCACGGTTTTCATCTTCTAAATGATACTTGCAGCTTTTTTCATATTTCGCTAAACCCAATAATTTACCAAAGACCTGGATAACTTTCCGTTTTGCTGCGTAAACGTTCCTAACAGCAGGAACTTCCTGTTGTTAGACGTCACTAGAGGATACGCACTGTTTTATTGATCTGAAGCAAAGAGGAAGCAGGAGGGTTTACACAGCAGGACAACATCAAGTCTCCTAATGTTAAATCTGTCAAACAATAAATAGTTCCTCTTTATTTTTGCAAAAAACACAGAGCATGAATAGCTTGTGTGATCAAATCTTAAGATTTTACAATTGTAAGACAATACTGAGCCATGTTGGAGGAATAACCAAGATTATATCTGTTCATCGTTCCCAGAGGATGAGGTCTGAAAACTTTGGTGATCTCCTGACATCACATCTTACTCCATGAGGTTGACATTTTTGGTTTTGGCTAGGTCCATCCCCGATATTCTGGAGAGTGATGCCATGCTAGTTTTGAACAACCTGTTGTCATCAAAGACTCGTGTGTCTGACCTCAGCTGTAGGAATTTGACAATGGACAATAACAGGAAGCCTTTTAATAATTTCCATCCAATTAACATGCAGAATTCCAATGAATGTGGAAAATGTTGAAGAAATCTGTTGAAGAAAAAACTCGAAGGATTTATGTCAGTCTCAAATGAAGCTGAGTCTCTCTGGAGGCGGGACTCATTACAGTTTGAGTGACAGCTCAGTCAGAATAAAGCTGCTGCACTGAGCTCCACATGGCGTCATTTTGATCAGTTTAATCTCTCTCTCTCTCTCTCTCTCTCTGTCTCGCTCTCTCTCTCTCTCCCTGACTTGTGCTCTCTCTCCCTCTCTGTCACTTCACACTCCATATCTCTCTAGGTGACCTTCCCCTCCCTCCTTCTTTCTGTTCAACCCTTTTCTTCCAGCATTTCCTCCCCTCATCTCTCTCTCTCTGTCTCTGTCTCTGTCTCTCTCTCTCTCTCTCTCTCTCTCTCTCTCTCCCCCTCCCTCCCCTGTCATCTCTGGGACTCATTACTCTGCTTCTACTGTCCTTTAAATATAAGTCACTGATTCAATGAGAACAGTGTTATCATAATAAATGTTTGATAATAGTTCAAGAAGAGGATGTGAAACAGGTGCTGGGATCTTCAGATCAGAAATGAACAGATCAGGACTTGTATCCTCTGACTAATCAGAACAACACAAAGAGGAGACTGATGAGTCAGATGCAGGAAGCGTCGGAGCGCAGTGGTGCCGGCGTGAAACCCAGCATATGGTCCCAGAAGGTGGCCAGCAGACACCACGACAACACACACACACACACACACACACACACACACACACACAACTCATCCTCTAATCACCAACTTCACTCGCCGCCCGTTAACGAGCTGGCCCCACCTGAGCACATCTGATTCATGCTAGTGGACCCATCGCCCACGACAGAGGGACACCGTCCATCTGCAGCTCCCTCTCACACACACACACAGACACACACCTGACACACACAGAAACACAGTGTGCTCAGTGGTGTCTGGTTTAACTGACCCTGGGTTTTTTCTTTCGAATGCCTTGAGGCAAAATGGACTGTGTGTGCTGCCGCTCCATTCTGCTTTTCTTTCTTTTCTCAATATGTTGGGAAATAACTAATGTAATGTATTAATACTTATAAATAGTTTCGGTGTGGTTTCTAGTTTTACTTCCACCAAGGAGGTTATTTTTTGTGTTACACAAAAAATGACTGAATATTTTTGACTCATTTATTGTTTATCTGAAGCTTTTAAACTTGTAACTTAACAGAGAAATTGGGAAACCCTTGGTTTAATTCCCTAGCTCCAATCAGAAAAATCAGCTATTTGTGTTGAGGTCAAAATCTCAGGTACGACTCCACAAATCGAATGATGTAAAACAGATTGTTCAGCGGTGTGAGGGATTTTAAAAACTGTTGATTGTGCAGCTCTGTGCTCTCCGATGTGCAGGAGAGGCTGAAAACTGAAAAATAATGATGAGACAAACACATTTATTATAAGAGCAGATGTTTACTCTCCTCAACGTCCCCTCGTGTCCTTCTGCTCTGGGTCACAATCATGTTCAGCAAATTCAGATTTGAGTGAAACACTTAGTCGACGGCAAATGCAAATGTTCTTACATGCAAATGCTCAGACTGAGATAGTGGCAGTCTCACACACACACACACACACACACACCATTTAAAAGCCTTTCCCCTACACACACATTTCATCTCAATCACAAATGCAAACCTTTCACCACCCACACTCTGACTCACTTGCTCACCCCTTTCCTACCTCTCTCTCTCTCTCTCTCTCTCTCTCTCACTCACACACACACACACACACACACACACTCACTATTTAACACTGTGTGTGCCCTCTCTCCCGGCAGACTCGCCCTGCGACTGAATGTAATCGCCACGCAGCAGCTCCTCAGCCTGGCCCACCAGATGCACCACCTCGAGGCCTTCATTCACTACTCCACCGCCTATGCAAACTGCAACCGCAAGCACATCGATGAGGTCATCTACCCGCCGCCCATCGAACCCCAGAAGCTGATCGAGTCCCTCGAGTGAGTGGACGAGGGAATGCAACCAGTTTGGTGGCCTTCAGGCTGCGAGCGATGGAATGTGAAACTGTCTCTGAAACTGATAAGCTTCCTCAAATATTTAAAGAGAGACAGGTTGTATCGACCCTCAGGAAATAAGTCGAAGGGGAAGCGAAACTTCATAGAGAGTAAAGCCGTGCGACAGTTAGTTAATAACTGAGAGTTAAATAATTGTTTCTTCTTGGTTTGGGGAATAAAAGATATACTTTGCTACAAAACTAAGTAAAATATTAATTTCTCATCAATATGGTATAAAAAATACCACTTTTCTTATTTTGTACCATCTTTGAGAGAAATGGGTTTAACATGTTCTTTTTAGCCTGGTCCATGTCAAATCTGCTTACATGGAGGAGGCCAACATATAATTAATGATTTAAAAAATATAAATGGTTCAACCTATAATAATATGAAATACAGATATGTCTGTTCTGTGCGTCAGTGCTTCGTGTGTCTGACTGTGTATTGAATTTCCTTGTCAGGTGGATGGATGACAGCATGGTGCGGGACATCACGCCGGGCCTCATCGGCGAACGGCCCAACACCTACACCTACACCAAAGCCCTGGCCGAGTACGTGGTGCAGCAGCAGCAGGACAAGCTCAACATCGGCATCATCAGACCCTCCATAGTGGGAGCCAGCTGGCAGGAGCCGTTCCCTGTGAGTCCACGGAAATCAACCACTTTCACATATCGCACACTGTGACACTCTGACATGAGAACAGGCTCGTTCATCCACATGACGATTTCTAGATCCCTCTTTGTTAAGGGTCCCTCCTGGGGCAGTTAAACCAATGGACATGAGATATTGATCGACGTGAAGCTGCTCAGGTCAATTCCACCCTCCTCTTGAGTGGCCCAGGATGAAAGATAATCGGTTAATAGTAAATTAAATCCACCCAAGTAGCTGCTGGGACGGAGAAGTAATGGTGGAGCAGAACAAGTAGGGAAGGTTGAGAGACCAGAGAAGTTTACGTGAAGTCTGATCAGTCTTTTCCACCAGGATGGATTCGGTGCAGATCAGAACCGACTTCTTTTAGGAACCAAACGTTACATAGTCCAGATTCCATTCCAGTGTGAACTAATCTGATGCACCAATTAGTGTTTTTTTCCAACTGCCAACAGACTTTAGAAGAAGGAGAAGGTTACGTAGTGGAAGTTGAGGTAATTTCCACTGGAAAGGAATCAACCTGGTCTGGATGCAACTGCTTTCCTTGCTTGGTTTTAAAACAGATGTTCAGGTCATTCCTCGTCCATTTTGAATGGAGTCTAATTGAAATCGACAAATGGCTGCTGCCCAGCCCCTTATGTGTTCCCACCACAGGAAGTGACATAAGCCCGAACAGCTGTTTCAGAACACGGAAGCATACACACACTGAATGTTAAGGATATTTAAAGTTAGTGTCATGAAAGTCTCCGAGGATTAACACGTGTCTCTGCTGCTGCTCCTCAGGGTTGGATCGACAACTTCAACGGGCCGAGCGGAGTCTTCATAGCTGTAAGTAAAACACATGCTGCTCACGTTTAAACACAGGTTTAGAATCTCGTTAAGACTCTTTTGTTCTCCTATCAGGCCGGTAAGGGAATCCTGCGCACCATGAGAGCCAACAACGATGCGGTGGCTGATCTGATCCCTGTGGACGTGGTCATCAACCTCACTCTGGCTGCCGGCTGGTACACGGCTGTACACAGGTCAGTTAACAGAGGCACAGACTCGTCCTGAAAGAACCTGAACCTCGAATCTCAAAACTAGAACCACAATCGGCACTAGAATCCAGTGTGTAGTTTCCCCCTTGATGAGTAAACTGACTCAAAAATATACTGTTTATGTTATTTTGAGGACGGCAGCTGTAATTATTCAGTGTCTTCTAATACACATAACACTGTACTGCTGGAAAACCATTCATTTCTGTTGAGCCTTATTAAAGCATCCTGGTAAAAGGTTGCAAAGTCGGACAAGACATCATTTAAAAAGACGAATTCAAATTTATGATGGTCTGCAATCTTCAATTAAAGCAAAGTTAAGCAGCAGAATCATGAAATACTTTGGACTTGAGACCCAAGTTACATAAAATACACTGAATATCATTAGACTGTAGTCACACGGGTACATAAACATTCTTGTGTTATGTCAGTGTTTATGTATCTGATAATATTAAGTATTAAAGCCCCGTAGGAAATTATGTGTTTAAATTTAATTTCAGTTATTCCCTCAGTTTCTCAACCTTTAAGTTTTCTTTTTTGAATTTATGATCAACCTTTACAGTCTATTTGCTCTGTGTTGTAAGTTAACGTTGACTAATGTGTTCTTATCGACCTTCTCCCACCTTGCAGACCCAAAACAGCTCTGGTGTACAACTGTACGACCGGTGGCATCAACCCGTTCCACTGGGGAGAGATCGGTACGTACGCTCCCTCTGGGTCGTCTTGCTCTAAGGGAACAGAACACCATCCCTGCAGGCTGATGTTAATAGGCCAGTTTCGTCTGAAGAAACCCACAATATTGTTGTGAGGGTCGGCTCTCATCATCACAAATCAATACTCCAGTGTTGTGATGTAATGTCCTGGTGATATGGTTGTGGTGTTGGGTGTCAGGGGCCTTGTGGGGAGTGACTGCCCCCAGCTGGCAAGAGACTGAAGATGGATTTCACACTGATGAGGGAGTTGGTCATAGATAACGAGACATTTATCTTCAATTCAAAGTGCTTCACAGGTGACTGACAGAGTAAAGGATGTTACAAAGAACTCAAACTGAGTTTAACATTCAGAGTTAGAGACTAGTGTACAGCAATGCAATCAATAACAATAGACCAGACCCTTTGTTTTTATCCTAACTGTTTGTGCTGAGGAGGGGCTGGAGCGATGGGACGAGTGAAAAGTCAGTTTCCCTCGCAGCGGCCGTCACGTACAGTGGGATTAGAGGCTTTGGATGTCAGGCTGGACCGATGGCAGGGGACCCTCTCTTTCCCTCTCAGATTAGCAAACATGTTCCCTTCGCAGAGGAAATTGCCACCAGATGGCTGCGAGCGGGATTAGGTCTCATCCCAGCGACTCCCCCGGTTATGAAAGAGGAACGGTGGACTCTAATCTGACCGAGCGAGAGCGAGCAATGAAGCTAATCGAGTGCGAGCGGATCAGAGGAGGCGGGAAACAAGCAGCAGAATCAGTTTTTCTTCTCTTTGTGTGATATTAAAACGAGGATCAAGTCACTCGCAAAGAATTCTGGGTACTCTAGCCCAGTTTTTTCCTTTCCACCGCTGTGCAGTGAACGTCTGCGGGCGGCTCAAGGTTAGCGGCGCTCCTCCCGACCAGGCTGCGAGGAGCCGGACCCCAGCTGGCTGTCTCCTCGGATCCGGTCACGTCCCTGCAGCCGCCACCACCACGTATCTGCTGCCATGGGTGCAGCCGGTTGCGAGGCCTAGTTTGAGTGCCGTGTGTGACGTAATGTGTAGTCACATGGCCGCTGTGTGTGTCTGTGGATGACCGATGCTGGAGGAAGAGGAGGGGAGCTCAGTGCTCGGTGGGGGGGGAAATGATCGAGGTCAGACTTCTGATCCTGGAAGTCATGATCCCACAAAAGCTGCAAATCTGTGCGTTTGTGTGTCGGTAACTTGTGTAACATGTGAGTTTGCTTTAAGAGATAAAAAAAAAACTCAGCCCCAGCATTTGTCTTGATTCACGTCACAGAGCTTGACATCCAATCATCTGACAGATATGCACTGATCTTTGATAAAAAAAGCCAAAAGGTCACTCACCACTGCTCTTACAATGTTTCCTCAAGCTCCTCCCACAGTGTGGATGAGAGAATATTAAATCTCCTGCATTATAAAAAAAAAATTGGGACGTTACTGGGTTTTGTGACTTCGTCTCATCCATTCGTATCTTTCTTTTCTTCTGCAGAGCACCACGTGATGTCGTCCTTCAAGAGGAACCCTCTGGAGCAGGCCTTCCGCCGGCCCAACGCAAACATCACCTCCAACTACCTGATCTACCAGTACTGGATCCTGGTCAGCCACAAGGTCCCCGCCCTCCTCTACGACTTCTTCCTGCGACTCACCGGAAAGAAGCCGCAGTAAGACTCCAAAACGCCTGTAGTGATAAACACCTGAAGAAATAGTTCAGCTGTGTCGTGACCTCCGACCTTTATCTCTCTCGCTGCAGGATGATGCGCATCTTTAATCGTCTGCACAAGGCCATCGACCTGTTGGAGTATTTCAGCGGCCAGGACTGGGACTGGAAATCGGACAATATGAGCATGTTGTTGAAACAGCTAACACCAGAGGACAAGAAGGTGAGGTTATCCACGCACTCATAATTCCCTCTCTGATTGGTCACAATGAATAATTTTACTTTTGATACCTTGAATTCTTAGGACTTTTACTTCAAATTAATAATTAACTTCTAGTTTCACTTAAATTAACTTAAAATTTCACTTAAATTATCAAAAGTTCTTTATTCACTGAAATGAGTTTGCTTCTTCTATTTGAACCCAATGACACTGAGAATATAATCAACTGTTCTAGCATTAGGGAGCCCATTGCTCCACCTACTGACTGAAAGCGGTATTAAACTTTATTTCTTGACTTTTGTTATCAACATCTGTCTTATTTCTTTGTTGCCTCTCGCAGACGTTTAACTTTGACGTGCGTCAGCTGAACTGGCCCGAGTACATCGATAACTACTGCATCGGCACCAAGAAGTACGTCCTGAACGAGGACATGGCCGACATTCCTCTCGCCCGGCAACATCTGAGGAAGTAAGTCAACTTTACATATTAAGTGTAATGAGTCTATGAAAATATGCTTCCAAAGGATGGTTTTAACTTAAAAACAATTTACCCACATATACATATTTAAGTTTTACTGTACAGATCAGATGTAGAACTCACAGGCTTATTGTTTTAACCGTGTCTCTCTCCTTCCCAGACTGAGGAACATCCGCTACACCTTCAACACTCTGCTGATCATCTTCATCTGGAGGATCTTCATCGCCCGCTCGGAGATGGCCCAAAACATCTGGTACTTTGTGGTCAGCCTCTGTTTCAAGTTCCTCTCCTACTTCCGTGCATCCAGCACCTTAACCAACTGAGTCCTCTCCCCCCCCTCGCCTTTAGAAATCAGCAGGACACGTTTCGGTGTGGATTATGGAGGATCTCTACGTGCGGGGGCGGCGGTCGAGTGGAGCACTCAGGATGGAGGAAAGACGTCTACCAGCCGTGAATTATGTGTTTCATTTTGGAAATCCGTCACCAATTCCCCGTCCAGAAAAAAGTGTTCACTCTTTTTCGAACCCTCTTCTTCTCAAAGTGGCCAATTATATATGCAACAATAAGCCTTCTGGGTGATTTCTACTTTCTTCTCCACCACATGGGCTCCATCCTCTTGGATCTCGGTACACTGCCTTTTGCCTTGGGATGACTTCTTCTCTTTTTTTTCATACTTGAAATCTAGCAGTTCTTCAGTGGAGGACAATTTCTACGAGGTTATTTGGGGTCTTGGTTTTTTACTGTGGGGGAAGCCACTTCCTGTCTTTATTGATGCGCAGGTGATTTGGATATCTGCACGTCATGTATTATGTGTTTCTACTGCCTTTTTAACATAACACACACACACACACACACAACTGACTAGTGTTACCCGTCTCAAGGTCAATCCACACATTACTGATACCAGGATTAAAGCAAAAACCCAAACACACACACACACACACACACAGAAAACCGCATCACTAGATACGGAACATATAGATCTGCCGTCTTTCTTGCTGAGGTCTTCACTTAATTTACCGTCACACGATTCTGTCTCGGAACACTCATCCACTTTTTGCCTGTTTGTACAGAAGTTTGTACTGAAACTAAGTTTACTACTTTTACATCTTTATACTTGCGTCGAAGGCTCGTCTGTTACGTGGTAGACCTTGGCAGTGTATTATATATAAATAAGAGTACATCAGAGTTGAGTTTATTTGTATAGCCCAGTGGGATATATTGTACAGTGTTCCCTACTGTTTCTAACCGAGCGCCGCGAACTTTGACCTTTCAGGAAGTAACTTCAGAACAGAAGTGGTTAAATAAGGTTCTTGGTTTATCTTATTTTAGAGAGAAGGTGAAAACTGCCACAGTGACTCAACTGTAATGCTAATACACCGCTTGAAGAAAAGAAGGGAACACTTATATCACCAAGTCGGGTAAACTTGAGCAGAGTGTATGAAAGCTGACTGAAGCTATGAAAGCTACAAGCCGGAGCTTTTCCACCTCAGCTTCATGTGTGAGAAAAGAAGGATCTTTGTAAAGCAGCTGTTGACTGTGAGTAAACAGGCCGGAGTCTGGAGCCATTGTTGTTACTGATTGCAATATATAGACTGTCATCTGCTTAGAGGGAAAACATAATGTATTTGCAAGTTGATATACAAAACAAAAGTAGTGGACCGAGTATGGAGCCTTGAGGGACTCCCTACCCCAATCGATGGATGGGCAGCTGTTTTTAAGAAAGACAAACTGCGTATGATGTCTGGACCTAAATCACAAGAGTGACAGATTATAACCCCCCCGCCCCCTGTGTTACATTCTCGACCCCTGTTTGGAAAATCTGTACATATCTGAACTTGCATATTATTCTTATAGATTACCCCAAAAACTGTATTTTACTGTAGAATTCTTGTGCGTGGTGAGTGACTCCACGGGATTCCAACGCAGAGCTTCCGACAGAGTCTACCAAGAAGTGTTAAAATGGTGACGGGCGATTTTTTTTAACTAAACTGTACAACGTTGTACAGGTTGACTCTTGACTGAGTACAAATACATAAGTTATGAGCGTTTATGGGAGAAAAAGGGATACAAATAAATAAAAATTTATGCAAAAATGTCTGTGGTTTACCGTCCTTAATTTCAGAGGATGGTAAACCACAATGTCTGCAGCAGCGCCTGTATGAACTTTGCAGAGCGCCAGGAAACCCGAGGACAGGAGCTAGTACACTGTATGTCAGCAAAACAGCAACACATAATCAATAACGTCATGTTCTTCTTTCTGGTGTCATTTGCAACATGTCTGACCGCCTGTGTTCCCGGCTCTGACATCACGTCGTTCAAGTCTGCTTGGCAAAACTGAAATAAACAACAAGATGGAATTAAACAATTGCAATATTTCTGATTAATGATTCCATAATTCATATTTTTCGCCAATCATCATCCTCTCAAAACGGAACTAGCATCATTTCATGTTCCAGTTTGAGATCCAAATCTTTCCAGAGGTTTGCTGGTTTAAAACCAATAGAATTGTTAGAGGGATGATGATGTGTATTTTGTGCTGCTGCAAGAATTGACAATATAAAAGCTAACTACATTTTTAATGAAGCACCATCATAACATGGAAACATCTATGACTGCAATGGTCTGAGGTGGATTTGTGCAATTATTCATAACAGACCAGAAAGAGTTTGCTTTTTCAAATAAAAAATACACAATTTATTACAATCTGAACGACAATACATAACAAGACCTTCTGCAGAGTCTGGTCCTGCTGGGAGGAGAGATTTCATTTTGTCCTCCAGGTCTAATCCTCATTGTTCAGCTCACTGAGAAACAGCTACTCCTCAGGAACGTCTTCAGCCAACAGAGGGACGAGGTGATTGTTCACATTGTTCATCTGGTTGTGAAGCTGCACATCCTGGAACAGACTTAGGCAAATCTATTACGATTTCTTTTTCAAGTTTAGCCTAATTTCATACAGAGCAAGTAATTATTCCGATACTGAGCTCAAATATCAATCAATATCAGATGGTATTCTTGCATCTGGACTCACCTCTCTGGGCCTGAGGCCTCCCAGTTTAAAGCGACAGCAAATCACATCGCAGCAGTAGCCGACAAACCCGTGGAGCATCCCTGTAAAGAGAGAGTGATGTAGGTTTAAAAACTGTCACTAACTCTGTAGAAGTGCAACACTTGAAACAGGAGAATTTGGTTAAGAAAACATGTGGAATCCAAAAGTTAAAAGCTGATTAGTGATATTTTACTATTGCTCTGGGACTTGTAATCAGGTGCTACCTTAGTGATCTTATGGATTCTCACCTTTGCCACAGTCTTTGTTGAGGAGTCAGGTCGAAAATAACCTGATCAAACACACAGAGAAACAAAGGCAGCAGTGAAAAGCAACATTTCTTAAAACTGGAACAGAAACTCTGCAGATAAAGTGTGTGAGACTCACTGGTTCATACTGGAGGCCGCTGGATGTGATCATGGTCTCAGCCAGATCCAGAATATCTGCTCCCACATCTGGAACCAGATGTTAATAACTTAAATAATAGATCAACATATCATCAATATCTGTGTATAACTGGTTTCAGTGTGTTAAAGAGAACAAAGGTTAAAAAACTCACTCACGGCAACTGTGATGTCGCGGTTTATTCTCAGTTTACTGTGAATGAGTGAGAGTAAGTCAGGTCTATAATAGCATCCTGGTCGATATTATAGTTATTAGCAATGCAACATACAAATAAAAATGAGTTAATTGTGTAATTTATGTAAACACACCTGGAGAAATCTTTGTCCACTGAGTATTCGTATTCCATCCACGTGTCTCGATAAACGAAGAACTCCAAGACGCCTCATGTTCGGGTTCAGGACGCGTCTCCTACTCGTCCTTCGACAAAACATCAGAGCAAATCAGGGTTACAGGCAGGACCTGACCTCTGACCTCTGACCTCACTGCTCATATTGAGGATGCAAATATTCACATAATGGGGAAAACAGGACTTCAGTTCTAGAATACATTTAATCGATACATCAATTCGCTGAGATCTAATAACATCACATCCTCAAAATCTTAGCCATTCATAAAATGTTTTTAGTATTGGTCTAAATATCACATTACTGGTTTTAGTACTGGTCTCGACGTCATGACATATCATTGCTCTGATATCCCGTGATCATATACATTGAATTCATGGATCCCTTCAAATAAACGACACAGAAAATGACAAGAAATACAAATAACAGACACACAGAACATCTCTGTATAAATATAAATATAAAAATAAATATACAGTGTCCCCTCATTCTAACATGTTAAGACCATGCAGTACATGTCTTACCTGTGTTATCATGTGTCGTCCTGTGTCATCACATGTTTCAGTGTTTGGAGGATCCTCACCAGTTTTCATCTTGTCTCTATTTCTTCATTATGATGCCAGTTACTCACGGGAGCGCGCTCCTCTCTCTTCCTTGTTTGGGGATTAAAGCGTGACGTCAGAGTTTGTATAACGTGCGCGCTCAGCAGGAACGCGCAGCCAGCAGTGTCGATACCCAGTCAGCAGGTAGCGCTGTAACACCAAACTAGTAAAGAGTGATATAACGGCGTATTTCTTGAACATTTTTAGAAATGAATTAATTAAACGTTAAACTATCTATCTATATTAAAGCTATATTATATTAATTTAACAATTTATTACTATAAAATAATATATTATATCTGTATTATATTATATTATATATTATAATTTGCAAGAGTAACTTTGTAAGATTAGAGGAAGATCTCTCTGTATAAATCGACCTGTTACACTTTGTCCTTTGCAAATACAAGTTGCATCACTTAACAACAAATCAATTAAATTATGTTGTGTTTGTTTATGAAGTACAAGTTGTGCAAGCTCATCCATCAGCAGTGACACAGACACATCTTCAGATCCTCTGACTTTCACTTACAAGGAGTTTCCTGCGTCGGGCTGCACCTTTATCCTTTTTACCTTTTTCTCTGATGTGTTTCATATCATTAGTTGATGCTCGTGCATGTGTGGATCTTCATAGTGTGCAGCCGTGCTTTCAAATCACTAATGCTTTCAGATTTGCATGATTTAAGACGATTTAGGATTTATGCACTTGGCCATGTGTGGACTGCTGGAGTCTGTAGAGTTTGTTTGCAGTGAGCTGATGCAATTCCATTTAGACTATATATTAGTGCAAACCACAGTCAAACTGATCAAATTCAAATCTGAAACCATGCTTTTCCAGTTAAATGTAACTGGTCTTTTCTGAGGTTACATGGCTGCTCTAAGAAGTAGAAGTTGTGCACGTTCATCCATCAGCAGTGACACAGACCCATCTTGAGAACCTCTGACCTCCACTTACAAGAGGCAATTAACTTCCAGGAGCAGTGTTTACAGGCATGTGTGGCTCTGCACACCAGAGGTGAAGCTGCTGGACTGATGGGAGAGAGAACAGCTAATGTGAAAACATGATAACAATCAGTTACAACCAACTGGTGAGGTGCAGGCTGCCATTGTCACCTGAGGACAAAGGAGATGTTTACGTCTTGCTGCAGGCCCAGACTGCACCAAAGGAAAAAAACAATACAGACGAAACCTGCAGACGAAACCAGTGAATCACATGTGTCGCTCGCCTGTGCAATCAGAGCTCATGAGTCTGTGCATGCATGCACCAGAGCTGCTTGACTATGCAGAGCAGCACAGATGGGTGTGTGGGGGGATGGGTGCTGTCAGCTCACAGATCAAGCTGTGGGTCGGTGGTCCCATTGCTATTCACCGCACAAGCACGTAGAGCATGTCAGACACGCTCCATGGAGACATACCAGGGCTGGATTTGGTTGTGTTTTGGTTCTCCTGTGATGCTCGGGGATATTCTGTCGCTTTTTGCTTGAAGAGAAGTGTGAGAACGGCAGGAAGATAAACTCTGCACATTTTCTGCTGAGAGAGCTGCTTTGGCTTGTGTGACAGATTTATGGTTATATCATATCAGCTGTGTTTATAGGTTGCAGATAAGTCTGTACTGATGCTGCACATTTACATGCCGATTCCCTAAATCAACTAAATCAGTTTTTACACCTTCTTTTAACAGTTGTATTTGCTTTTTGTACATTTGCACTGAATTATCCTCTTAATTTGTACCACACAAACGGAGGCTCTTTATTGTCTTTGTTTAGTCCTAACTTTTAATCACTTGTTTACCTTTGTTTAATTTGCTTTTGAATTGTGTCTAATTATTTGTAATAGTAAAGTACCTTGTAGCTGTGGTTTGAGAGGCGCTATATGAAAGTTTATTATTATTATTATGATTATAATTGGGATTGTTATTAATATTATTATCATCATTATCACTAGCTGCAGTAGCTGTTCCAAGCTCTGGAGCTTCTTCCGTACTACTGTAATACTTCCTACTGATATTACTTATCTACTTCAAAAAGTTCTACAATATAGTGTCACTTTTTATTGTCTGTGAGCCAGATGTGTGTAAACAGTCTGTGGTGCAGAGCGAAGTTTGTGTGTCATCCACAGTGAAGATTGTAATGTCAACGTTTTCATGAAATTAAAATGACTTTGCTCTATTAACTTTTCACATGTGCTGCTTTGATGAAGAAGTATGTAAAAATGTATTATCATGTATTGCTAATTTTTCAGACATTGAAAGATAACAGTTTTATTTTCAGAATTATAAAAAACATAAAATAATAATAAGAAAACCATGACGTCTTTGCTTTGTAGGAAAAGACCCAACAACCGTGTCTGTTATTGTTGTGTTTTCACACTAATGGAAATCCAGTTGAGGCGTGACGTCAGAGGCGAGGTGTCCTCCGAGTGGCGGAAGCTCTCGTGCGGCCTCGGGTATTTCCGGACGCGGGGCTCAGTCCCCGCCCCGCTTCATTCCTGCGTTGTTTGGGGACAGTAGGAAGATGGCGGCGGCCCCGCTGTACTGTGTCTGCCGGCAGCCCTACGATGTGAGCCGGTTTATGATCGAGTGCGACATCTGCAAAGACTGGTTCCACGGCAGGTAGGTCGGCGACGGGGTCCCGGGGCGGCGGAGTGCAGCGGAACCGAGAAACACGAGAGGCTTGGGCGAGAAAGGCGACGGTTCTCCGCACGGCGCTGCCTGGAAGCTAACTTAGCATGCTAACGCTAGCGGTGGGCGACGGGGGCTTTAAACCTTCCATTGACGCGACTTCACGGGGAAGAAAGTGGGGCTGCGCTCACTGAAACAGCCTCATATTTATAATTTAATCGCTCAAAACACATAACCTGAACTTAGTCTACACAAATATATCGATATTGATCAAAAGGAACCACAGAGGAATCAGTTTTTATCCACTAATACGCGGATCTGCAAGGAGCCGCCGAGCTGTGTCAGTCCGACCCGGCTGATCCGGAGTCCGGTGGGGTCATCGGTTCACTCTCCGGCTGCTGGTTGTTTTTTATTTTATCAAATCCCAGTAGAGATGAGTTTAAATGTTGTCTTTACTTTGATTTAAACCGGTTTGATTTAAACCACTCGACATAAACAAGGTCTCCTGTCATCTGCTTCTCCTAATCGGGTTATTTAAGGTAATGGCAGCCTGGACCGACCTTTAAACGTTAAACTTATTCCCATTGTCAAAGTTTTTTAATTGAATTATCTGTTTTGACACAATCTCTAGATTATTCCTGATACCAATAATAATACAATTAAATCCAATATAAGCACATTTCAAGTTAGTGTGTAATTTAAAGATTCAGCTTTTTTTTATTTTGTACATTTTTAGTGGTTTGCTTAAGTTAAAAAAGAAATGTAGAGAACAAGGTGCTTGTTATGGTTTGGCCTTTGATTGACAGCTTGAGAGATTTAAACCCCCTCCCCTTTAAAACACAGGAGGCACATGGCAGGAGACCCCTAGTGGTGGACAGGGGGAGTCATTCAAAGAACCACACGGGCACATCTCCTTGAACTGCTTATTGTCTTTATTCTGTTAGTTTATAAGTGGGTCACTGTGGGTGTTATAGATGTTTTTCTGAGCTATGTTGTTTGTGGGCGGCAGCTGTCAAAACTCTCCCCGAAGGTTGAATCATTGTCTCATGCCATCCTGTTTTGTAATTGCCTGTGTGTTGTGAGGTTTCAGTCACGCTTTTTGTCCTACCCACTGATGTCGGCTTTGTTTTGGTGTCACTGTCACACTGAACTCTTTTTGGGTGATAGCGTGACCTAGATAGTAGTGCAAGTTGTACTTTAGATTGCGTGATCAGTGTTCAATGTCTATATCGTATTGAGCAAGACAGAGAGCTGCTGGAATGCTTGTGTTGAAAGATTGATGATGATGATGATGAAAGGATAGAGAAAGTGTTGTGTTGTCTTATCATTGTCAGACTTGGGTAACCAGTCAAACCAGACTTCATCAACTGTGACTTCTAATAAACTTAAACTTAAAAACCCAGAGTCTAAAAGCTGTCATCGATGAAAGTTTCATTTTCCCTCGTTCTTCCCTCCGCTGAGTCTGCCCGTGTGGGCGAGTCTCCACGGCAACTGTTTATGAATACAATAACCTTTTTTTTTTTGCTTGTGTGGAAATGACGGAAGCCATTGCGTAACCGCAGTAAGCACGCGGCCAGAAAACAGGCTGCCCAGAATTTGTGGCGTACGACAGCCAAAAAGGATGGGCTGGCTGTGTGTCATGTGCCAGTGAGGAAAGGAACAAACGCCGGAGCTTCCCCCCCATTGATGACTAATAAGCAGAGACACACATACGCAGAGCGAGTGCTCCAAAAACAGCCACATTTCCAGCCTCGTTCCCACGAGGCGGGCCAGAAGGGGAAGGGGGTATTCTCTGGCTGGAGATGGTGGTACGCCGACACAGTGGAAATGAGTGGAGCTCAGCCTCCTCGTGCCTGGTTTTGTGTGTCTGTGCTCGTGAGATTGTTGTTTGTGTGGGGGGCGTTTGTCTCGCTGTCTGGAGAATGTCCTGCTTTCCATCACTTATATCTCTCAGCATCTGTGTACACAATACAGCCAGGGACTTTTAATGGTTGGAGCACCGGGGCAATCAGGGCAATGTGGTTCCTCTGCAGCGGACTAGTGATCAGTGAGGTAACAGGAAACAGAAACGTATCTTTGTCTTGATAAGCTCCTTGCAAATGTACTTTGTATAGAGTCCATTATTGACACACATCAACCATCCACTATGGCTTTATTGCTATACCAATACTGAGATATTTCCTGGCTCCATCTGGGTTTGTGTTGTTGATATAGACTTGAGATGCAGTAGCAGATGGGCTTCAGTAGTTTATAGTAGATTGTATACTATCATTGGATAAGTCACTGTTATAAACTCCGTGACAGTAACTAGTAAATGAAGTTGTGGTCACATTACATTGTTGTCATAAGCAGTAATTCCAAATATTTCTGCCCTGCATATTGTCAAAAAAGAGGAAATACCTATTTCCCATCACAGATTGATATGCCTGAGATGAAATTTTATTTCACCGTGAAATAAAGTATAAGTATCCGCTTTTCTTTTTCCGTCAATTTAATTTTGAGCCCCTCAGGTATCTCCCTTAAAGGACTCCTCTTGAGCCCTGTAGTAGAGCTTGTGTTTTACATCACAATTGCAAGTTTGAACTCTTCTATTTACCATTTAAAGCCTCACATAATTACAAGACCTACTTCTGTAAATTGGTTGTTTGCCTTGTTTCCCAAGATGCCTCTTTATGTCAACGCTGTGGATGTCGGATTAGCTTGGAAGTCCTCACAGGGTCAAGTCGGATCACAGTGTTTACCCCAGTTTAGGTGTCGGGCGCTGTGGCCGTCCCATTGTCTGATTTTTGGTGCGGGCGGAGGGGGTGATTCTAAACCAGCAGGGGCGTAGGAAATGATTGATGGCAGCTGCAGCGAGCCAAGTTCAATGCACAATCCGTCAATGTCTCACAGAGTGTGAGCACACCAGAGAGAGATGGATACCCTCGACAGAGTGCCTTTTCAGTGTTTGTGTTAAATGGATGGTTGAGTGAAAGAATCCTCTTTTTTTTTTTTGTCCACGAGGAGACGATTCGGGTCCTGTCTATTTAGATGTCTGATAAGTGAATTGGACCAAGTAAAGAGCGGCCTCATAGCTCCTGTTAAAAGCCATGTTTACATTCATTAGTACAACTGTCCCTGGGGGGGCTGGCAAACTGCATTACTTGTAGCTTGATCAATGTTGATTAGGGGTCAAGAGCCTTGTGTATTGATTACAAGTCAGTGTGAATTATGATATTAAAGCCATACATTATGCCTTACAGTTCATTTAGTTTATAAATCTCTATTTATAGCATTCCTTTTAATATGGCAGTAGATTTGACTCTGTTCACATTCAGCTCAATGAACGTCTGTCTAAAATATACAATGTGCAGCTCAGTGTTGCTGCCAGTAAGAAGTGACGTACTTGTCTTCTCTTCACAGTAACGCATTTGTTATTGATGCCTCCTGACAATCATACAGAGCAGATTTTATCCTCAGATCTGTCTGTCTCTGTGAGTTTATTGGCTGATGTATTCCAGCAGCAGACAGTCACAAGACTGATGACTTTGTAGGTTTTTCAGGGGCACTGGGGGCCTTGGGAGAACCACGTTGAAGACATGTGTGAAAGCAAAGCGCTTGGCGCCGGGAGCCTCAAGTCAACCCAACCTGCACCCAAAACAATTAAGTAGTTAAAAGACCCTGGGGCTCCCTAACGCACCATAAACAACAAAGTAATCCTCTTTTGTTGTTTACCATCCGACCACAGAGAGATTCTACGGTCTCTTTCAAGCTCCAACCACTGCAAAGATGTTAGTTCGCACATATGCTAAGTCGTTTCAAAGATTTAACCAGTAAGGACAAAATGACAGATCCCTATCCATATGTCAGGGCTCAGTGGCTCTTACGGCTGTCCAGGTCCGACACTTTTTATGTAAGCTTTGGCTGAGTGCATTTAGTGCAGGTCTGGAGGAGTCCGGTTCTCCTCCGGGGTAGATAAAGATAGATAAAGATAGCCAGGTGTGTTTTACTGCCCTCATCTCCTCTCTATCTCTACCACCCATCCATTAGAGATCTGCCAGCTCCCTAATGTAGGCGTGTCGGCGCCCCATGCGGAGCGGTTATTTAGAGCTTAAAATAATGGCATTGCCCGCCTCCAGCCTTTTGTGTTCGTGAACTGATCATGGAGGACAATGAACCCCTCATAGTGCACGGACTAATGAATAAGCTCCCTCAGTCACACAGGAAGGAGGCCCTTGATGGGAGGAAGTGGAGGGAGAGGGGCTGTTGATGGCCGGGGCTTTAGCCAAGCACACACGTCTCGTTCAGGAAGGGATGTTGTGCTTGGTAATCTGCCGCGGTGCCATCACAGAACAACTCCAGTCTGAATATGGAGAGGCTCAGACTTTTTTATCTTCTGGTTACGTCGACTGTACTTTCTGTCGTTGTCATTCAGTGATAACACAATCTCATTGAGTATTACATTGATGTCTGTTCAGTTGCTTTAAATCTGATCCCAGTCGTTTTCCAAGGCAGTGAGGTTCTCAGTTTGAGAGCTGTTTGCACAATCACCAGCTCTGCAATGATGCAATACACCATCAAGCACGTGCAAGGCAGGAAATACTTGGCCCGCTTTTCTTTTTCATCGGAGTCCCCCGCCCCCCTTGTTTTGCATTTGCAGCCTCGAGTCCACACAGTTTCACAGGCCCTGTTAAGCAGTGATCATTACAGGTGACATGCAGCTGAGTCAGGCCAGCGCATGTGGCACAGTGCCCTGATTTCCCACTGTGGCGCTGCATAAAAGAAAATACCAAGTGAGCCGAGGACAACCAGGTCACCTCAGCTGCAAAGGCACCGCTCTCGCTGGTCTTGACCATCCGGCGGCGGAGAGCTGTGACTCATGCTTTCCCTCCAGCCGACAGCCACATGTTTGAACCAGGATTCCTGACACATGAGCTCGGCCCCGATACTACAGCCAAGCCCTGTGCAGTGTTATTGTTGGTCATCTACTCGCTCACGTGCAGGAGCAGGGGTGCTGCTCTTTTCACGGCCTTTGTCACTGTGGACGTTGCAGGGTAAATGAGTGTAAAGGAAACCGGTGATAGATAAATGTGCCTTCTTGATGCCAAAACAAAAATCTTATCAGTTGCTCAACTGATGCAAAACCTCCTAATGTATTTGTTTAGAAGGTCATTCAGGGTGATTACAGCAACTACATGCATGTTATGACCCTTTCCCTTAGAAAATGCGTGAAAGATATCAGCTTGTTTGCTTGAGGGGTGACGCTCTTTCTCACAAAATGTGTTTGCGCTGTGCAGCCAGCAATAACACCAGGTTGTGTGTGTGTGTGTGTGGTAAACCTTGGAGAAGCAGCTACTGTTGATATCCTGTTAGTGCACCAGGGTGATGGAGTCCGGCATTCACACGAGCTCACCACTTCCTGATGGGTTAATGGCCCTCGGCTTTATTTCCTTTACAGTTTCCTGCAATTCCTCGTAGATCAAAGGTGATAGCACGCTGCGGTCCACTCCATCCCACGCAAAGTATCATGTTTTTTAAAGCGGAGGTTTTATCGGCAACATTTTTTATTGCTGGGCAGTATGCTACTGTTGGCCACTCACAAAAAAATGTGATGATGGTTTGAACATGGCAACACTATTAAAGTTTAAATTCACCATGTTTGTTATTTTACAATGGTTTGCATGTTGCAGTTTCTTCCTTGGGGTCATCACAGTGTTAGGAGCTTAGTGGTTTGTTTCGTAATTGGACAGATTCAAAACAAGCTAAGGAAACAGAATAATTAAAAACTTTGTTATATAAGACTCCAAAGATGTCTAATTGGAAAGATCACAGTAAACAAGAAAATCAGCCAGAAAGTTTCCAGGTCAACTGGGGACACGTGATATAAAATCCGACAGTTGTACTTAAACAAAAATCACTTTAAATTACAAACATAATATTTGTCTGTTATGAGGATCCTCTCTGTTTAACCCTCCACCTCATTTTCCATCATATAACCACTGAAATGATCCGAGCTGCACGAGCCTCAGCTACATGCTGCAGTTTTTCTAACTCTAAACATCCCTTGGTGTCTGTCCAGGTTGCTCTGGATCGGGGCTCTGGTATGCTACAGAGGAATGCAAGTGTGCTGGTGCCTGTGGTTTGGCCGTGGCAGGACGGTCGGGGGTAGCAGTGTGAGTGACACTGTCACTGTGAAAAATGCAAGACTGCAACAATCCTCAGTGTCCGTGCAAGCAGTTGGTGTTCAGTTCAAGTTTTGACTTAGTGCTGCATTCAAACACAAAGGAACAAAACAGGAAAACGAGTTTCCAGGATGATTACCAGCTCTTCTGGCCCTGCAGTCGTGCTAGTTAGGTCGTATAGATAACAACTTTTTCCCTGTTATAGATTTGGGGCAGTTCATTAACAAGTGAAACCAGATTCAAACTAATTATCTTAAGCTGCTTTTATGTTGTTGAATCAATTGAATTAGTGTTGATATTTGGTTTGACTTTGTAACTGCTGTGGTGGCTTTGCAGGAACTTTGGAACTTTTTAACAGTTCTAAAACATTTGTAGAAAAACTACTTGAAGCAAAGTTCACATTCTAAACACAAATTGCACTTTACTGTTTCACTGTGATTGTTTACTTCAAACTTAAACCCCCAACACCGCCTCTGATTCATGAGGTTTGAGAGTTTGACATAAGCTTTGGTTTGATTCATCTGTGTCAGTCTGACAAAGGAGCCTCTCGAGTTCTGTCAACACTGCAAATCATCTTTTCTTTTAGAGTCTTGTTATTGATCACTACTTTTACATTGTCCAAGATGTATTTCATCACATTCCCTAAGTTCTCTGTTGTCTTGTTGCTGAAAGGTTTCTTAACGAAAGTGACTCATGAACTAGACACGCAGGATAACTTCTGAATCGTGCTTGAACATGCAATAGCAGGTATATAAACAATCTTTGGCTGATCTAGACGTGACTGATGATCAACGTGGAAAGAATTATCTTTGGTAATAGTTCCTATGTTGCAACGTGAGCGAGGTTTTAAGTTCTCACAGTATCAGAAACATTCTTTGTAGCTGTTGTCATTGGACCATCTATAAACGTCAATCCTGATGTTGTACCCTGGTTTATTAAACCCATGTCCCATGTGGGTTTTAATAAACTTCTATAATCACTGTTAACTCAAAGTCTGTATCTGCCATAAGAGAAAGTGTGAGCCTGCTCTAACTCTGTGTCTTTTCTCCGTCTCCAGCTGCGTGCAGGTAGAGGAGCATCATGCCGTGGACATTGATGTTTACCACTGTCCCAACTGTGATGTCGTACACGGACCCTCCCTGAGTGAGTAATGCTTTCTCTCATTAGTGGCACTTCTCTGCTTTAGTGAGTCCCTCCCTCCTTCCCCCTGTCCCGACATGCATCTCATTCATCAAACACTGTCCTCTGATTCTCTGCCTATACATTTACATGTCTAACCTTCTTGTAATTCAGTATTTCACCTCCCACCCCCGTCTCCCTGTATGTTGGGAATGGTCCCAGGGGAAATGTTTTTTCTCTGTAGTGATAGTCAAGTCTGAGTTTTTCTAAAGGGGGAGGGGAAAGGGTTAACCTCTGAGCGCCAGAGGGCAGACATTAACCGGCTAATTGAATGGCGCTGTAAGCCCTGCACTTTGATAGGACAGGCCCCTTTATCTCCATCTCTCTGCACCGGGGTTCAAGTAGTGAATAAACATCCTCACAAAAAGTGGCGATGACGTGCATAATTCAGCACTTTGTTGCCCGAAGGCGGCGGAGACATGTGAACCCAAACAACCCTGTGAAACTCTTCTCTCTCTTGTTTTATTGCAGTGAAACGGCGAAACAACTGGCACAGGCACGATTACACGGAGGCCGACAATGGATCGAAGCCGGTTCAAGCTGGCACCCCAGTGTTCGTCAAGGACCTGCAGAACAGAGCCTTTGCCAGGTAGATATGAGTTTTGACACGTGCACAGATATGACAACTGTGCTTAAAATTGTCCACATAAAACAACAAATCCACCTGATGTCTATAACGTTTTGAATAGTGACATAATCTGGATGTGCCACTTGTGATCTGATCTCTGAGGACAGATGTTAAAACCAGGTCTGAACTGGATCAATGGGATCATGACTCTGAGTCTCTGTTAATGAAAACATGTCATGATCTCTTTCCAGCGGTGATGAGATTCTGATGCGGATGAAAGGCGAGCAGGTGACGGCCCAGTACCTGGAGAGACACGGCTTCAACTACCCCATCCAGGTCACCGAGATGGAGGGTCTGGGACTCAAACTCCCGGCCCCTGCTTTCTCTGTCAAAGACGTGGAGCAGTATGTGGGTAAGGAGATTTCATAACCCACTTTAATGTTCATCCTCTGGGAAGGATGTGGGCTCCGGGATTGGAGGAGGCGGCAGCATCGGCCTGCTGGAAAGCCAATAAAAGCTAAGTGGCCATCGCTGAGCAGGCGCCATCTGTGTGTCAATACGAACAGGTTTCCAGGTTCATGGGGTTTCAACCCACTTATCAGGCATCAGACGATGGCTGAATGAGTTCTAAATGAGTGACGGCTAGGCTTTCACTGGCCTCTCCGTGACCACGGCTCTTCCTCACCGAAACAGCTTGCCACTTCCCAGCTCCTGTTACCAGCCCATTACCAAGCCCACCGGTGTTTTTATCATTAAGTTCAGATTACAGACTCCCTCTCTCAGTTTATCTCTCTCTCCCATGCCCTATTGAGCATTAAGCCCATGCACAGGTGTTGTGACCAGAGACCGAGTGTCTGGTTACGTTTCTTACAGTTCGAAGACAAAGGGACTGGAGGAGTGAACGCTGATGTCCTCTGTGACTCACTGGGGTCTAATGCTGTTGTGTAGCCGGCGCAGTGTGTGGTCAACGGTTTGATCTAGTGCTTGAACTAATGAACGCCGATGGAAGCTGTGTAAATGCAGCCCGATACAGACACTACTCACATTTAAATCCATGGGTTTGTTTTAGGTTTCATTACTCATGGATTTTATTACAACGATAATAATTGATGAATACGAGTCAAGCATCGTCAATCAGTCGCATGTTGATATTCGTTATTAAGTCTTGGATTTATAGAGATTTGAACGTGTTTCTGTCATAATTCATTTTGGACCACATTGCTATATAAACAGATGATTAACAAGGAAAACAATTTCTTAACTGAGCAGTAATTAATGCGCTAAGTGAAGAGTCTAGTTCAATCATATTGACAGAGACATATTTGCAGCAATTACCTTAATTAATGACCTTTTTAACATGACCGGGTGGTGTAATATATCACAGTGATTGTCCACATCCGGCAGCTCAGAGCCTCTCGAGCTGTGGATTCTCTTCTGTTTATGAAAAGTTTTCTTCTTGCTGTCGTGTTTGTGAAGCTGCTGGTTTTCTCTCTTTCTCTGTGACCGACTGCCTCGAGTCCAGCTGTTCTCTGTCATCAGACGCTGGCCAGCTGGGCTTCAGGGGTCTCTGTGAGTGCATGTGTGTGTGTGGGAGAGAGAGAGAGAACATGCATAGGGGTAATAAAAAAAAGGTGTGTGGGAGGGGGTGTTGGGTAAAATACAACAACCAGCTGTCTTGCTCTACACACTGCACCCAGCTCCGACTTCCGGCCCCATGTGTCACCCGAGTGTGATTTGTAGCGTCTCGACTGTTCGTTGTGTTCTCTCTGCCGTCTTTTTTCTTTTCCTCTCCAGCATCTGTTTTTTGTCTCAAACGTGCAAACACCTCACGTGCACGCTGTTTCATTTCTGCATATATTTTCCCAAAACTGCATTAAACGCAGCAGACCTCTCACCTCCACCCACTGCAGCTCCTCAGGGACCGGTGGCCTGGACAGATTGAAAGATTGTCAATGTGGTCTCTCTGTACGACCCCCCCCTCCTCCCCTACCCTTCATGCTCTGCCACATTGGTGCCAGTTTACCTCAGGGCTTGATCTGTGAAAGCACATGGAGATGCCAGGAGGCCAATGACCCCAGTGAACCCCACACCCACTGATATGCTTCATCCACTAACCCTAATCCACTGTCACTGTCTCCTGTCTAGGCACCGACAAAATCATCGATGTGATAGATGTGGCTCGGCAGGCGGACAGCAAGATGAAGCTCAGCGAGTTCATCAAGTATTTCACCACGTCCCAACGACTCAAGGTGCTCAACCTCATCAGCCTGGAGTTCTCTGACACGAAGTAAGTTATCCTGTGTTTTATTCCCTCTGCACAGACAAACAAAAGACGATCCACAAGTTTGTTTGTTTTTCTGCCGTTAACCTGGAGATGTTTTTAAAAGGGAACACAGTGGCGCTTTGAGTGATAACTTTCAACTCAACCTTCTAAACCTTTCTATGGTGTCTCTTTCTGCAGGATGTCTGAGTTGGTGGAGGTTCCCGACGTGGCTCAGAAAATGTCCTGGGTGGAGAACTACTGGCCGGACGACTCCTTTTTCCCCAAGCCCTTTGTCCAGAAGTACTGCCTTATGGGGGTCAAGGACAGCTACACAGATTTCCACATAGACTTCGGAGGCACCTCCGTCTGGTACCATGTTCTCTGGGTGAGTGTGAGCTTTGGCTGTTGTTAAATCACAGGGTGAGTTGCCCTCACATTAGTCAAGCCCAGTGAGCTATAGCGTGTTTGTGTATATACTGTGGTATTGAGGGTGGGCAGTCACAGCTGATTGGCCAGCACAAGCTGAAAGGTCACCTTGCGTCTGGCATCATGAAGCTCTGCGGTTTCAATCTTCATGATCTCACTGTCTAGTCCAGAAACTGCAGCAGACATGAGTCTCAGATGGGAAGTGGGTGTTCAGAACAGCGGGCATCATCACAGCTGCCACGCTCAAACGCACAACATCGTGTGTGTGTGTGTGTCTGTGTGTCATCCTCCTCTTCTGTTCTTCAGGGTGAAAAGATCTTCTACTTGATCAAGCCCACTCCTGCCAACCTTGCACTATATGAGGCATGGAGCTCCTCGCCCAATCAGAGTGAAGTGTTCTTTGGGGACAAAGTGGACAAGTGCTACAAGTGCGTCGTCTCCCAAGGAACCACCCTGCTCATCCCTACAGGTCTGTATCTTTTAGGCCTAACATGTTTTTATTATGTAATAAGTTAACTTCTAAGATCAGCCCCTGAACAGTTAGCTCCAAGCAGATGGATTACATTTTCCTTTAAATTCATACTTAAATCACATATAGGATGATAAAGTAATTCAACCTTTCAGAAGGCAAATACACCAGCATCTGTTTTAACTGAACCAAACAGGTCTGATGTAAAAGTAACCTCGAGAGTCTTGTATAATACGTAGTTGTGTCTGTGCACAATACATTTCACACACTCAACACAACAGCTATTTGCGTCGCCAGTGTTGTCTGCATTTGTTTGTCTTTTCCCATACGTTCAAACGTTGAAATAATAGTTTCCCATGACTCCTGCCAGGAAAATACAGGCTTCCTGAAAGACCTCTATCATTTTCAGAGGAAAATAACAGAGAGGGGGATTTTCTCTCTCAGCGACAACCCAAACATTTCTCGATGATCATAATTACATTGGAAAAGTGAAGAGAGAAATATAGCTTGTGTTTAATACGATGAAAGAGGCAATGATGCTGTAGATGACGGCTTCCTCCTGCACGTGACTTCTCACATTCTCACTTCTCTTTATCTGAGGTTGTGTTATTGTTGTTGATGAGCAGTTGTGTTCAGACCCTAAGTCTCACATGAAGGATTGCTCAGGAGGACAGGACATGATGTGTAAATTCAGCTGCGGGAATCGCGTTATTCCGTTTACAGCCAATCAACACTGATTTCGACCCATATCACCAAAAGTGCTAGAATCCCATTGTCTTTCCAAGTTGGACACAAGAGTCATCTTGAGTCCAAAGCTAGAATAGTTAGAAACTTCTTCAACTTGCTTACCAAACAGTTTCTAGACATTAAACACGGGAGTGGCAGCAACGGTTCTGCAAAAAGTCCGAAGCCACTGACTCTGACATTTGTGTTTTGTGAGAAAACTGTTGTGACTTCTGTGCTGTGTCTGAAAGTGTCTGAGCAGAATATGACGTGCTTTCATTCATAGAAGTGAAGTGAACACGTCCGTAGCCATACGATTGTTCATCCGTCAGCCTCTCAATGGACTTTTTTTTAAGCCGATGGAGTTCCTTCACTCCCCCCCCACCCCCACCCGTCTCCCGCTCCCAGAAAAAGACAAAGCTCAGTTCAGCCCGTCAACTGCTGGACGTCTTCAACCAGTCTTCAACCAGTGCTTCTCAGCAGGTTCGAAGCAGCATTGTAAAAGAGCGTTTTGGGCAGGGAGGGTGTGGAGAGGTGGGAATTAAGTGGGGGTCAGAGAGCACAGTAGTTCAGTCCACCGGAGCATTATCAGGCCTGTCTATCAGCCTTGCACTGACCCCCCCCCCCTCCCTCCCTGACACTCACTCTGTTCTCTCGCTCTGTGTTGGATAAAGAACCATGTTTATCTGAGGGGAGACTCGTTATTTTAATAGATAGCATTATCTCTTAGTCCGACTGTGGGAGGAGAAGTTTGTTCTTTTACGCACACCTCAGGGTGTATCTTCAGACATTATAAATAAACAGATTCTGCCTGATGAAGTTTAATGGTGATTGTTTTTTTTGCTGATATCTCTTAATTATTGTGTCAGTGTAGACTCTGAATTAATTTATGTGCTCTGACGCCCCCTGCAGGCTGGATCCATGCTGTTCTCACCTCTCAGGATTGCATGGCGTTTGGAGGGAACTTCCTTCATAACCTCAATATTGGCATGCAGCTCAGGTGAGCACCTCAGAACACACTGATTTACCTCCATTTATGTTTGAAGGCAGACGCTCCTGTTTATGTTGCTTTTTAACTCAACTCTTTTTCATGTGCTCGTTCGTAGGTGTTATGAAATGGAGCGTCGTCTGAAAACACCAGACCTCTTTAAGTTCCCGTACTTTGAGGCCATCTGTTGGTACGTGGCCAAGAACCTGCTGGAAATGCTCAAAGGTGAGAGGCAGACGTTTGTGAAACTTGTGATGGCTTAAGTAGAAATAAAATAATATTTCTCATCGTGGAAATAACATTTTCTTATGATTAGTTTTTCTGTCTTTAAATTCTATCTGAGTTACAACCAAATGTTTGTTTTCTCCCTCAGAGCTCCGTGAGGACAACTGTCCACCTTCAACCTACCTGGTGGAGGGAGTCAAGGCTTTAATCAGTGCACTGAAGACCTGGTTGAAAAGAGAGGTGAGGGTCAGCCTCAGTTTCCTCAGAGGTCATTTCTGAAAACAGAGCAGCTGAGTTCCAGTAGGAGACGTCTCCTCTGTTTGTTCTTTAACTTCTCGATGACAAACTTCTCTCTGTTCTCTTCCATCTGTTTTCAGGAGACTCAACCCACCAGTGAGGTACCAGATCATATCAGGCCCAACCATCTCATTAAAGAGCTGACCAAGGAAATCCGCTTCTTGGAGGTAAGAACAGAGAAAAGAGTAGAGTTAGGCCCTTGGACTTCATTTAGACTGTGTGAAGGAATGCATTGATGCTGGTTTTAAATATCTATAAACTGTTACTGGTGACAGAAAGCTGAAGGTGTAACATAATTTTAATATCTAATTTATATCTAACGATCTATTTTAGCAATTTCAGGGGAGTCAGTGTTCAGGCACTTTATCATTTCGTGATATTCAGGTCTTTGGAGAAACGTTTTCTACAGATTGTCCTTTAGTTTCGGTGTCAAATTAATAAAACCAAGCAGTTCTATCCTTCATGTTTTGAAAGAAATTTAAAGTATTGTTTCAAACGAACCAGGACTTTACACTTGTTTAAAATGTTTCCTATTGTCAGCCACCTCATGAAAGCACCAGCCTCGGCAGACACTTGACTTCATGAATGTGTTTTGAAATCTACTCCACAGGAGGAACCAGTCAGTGTTAGCAAGCCAGTGAAATCTCAGGGAAGCGGGTGCGCTCCAGCATCTGGATCGAACGCCTGCCCGGCCACTCGGTCCACGCTGGAGAAGGTGAGCCATGCGCGGCGGGCGCGGCGAGCTGCCAGGCGGCTGAGGGAGCAGCAGCTGCAGGCGCCCAAAGTGCCCTCCAACCTGGACATCTTAGAGCAGCACACCAGGGAGGTGCTGAGGAGGCTGGAGGTGGGGCCGCTCGATGAGGTGAGAACAACAGGAAGCTACAGAGAGGCAGCACAGTGTAAACAGTGAAGGGGTTTGGTTCTCTGACTGACTCTGGTGTGAACTCCTCAGGATCCAGCGTTCTGTGCCAAGGTTCATGGGAAGCTCAACAAAGTGTCGACGGCCTCGGCCATCGCTGCGGCTGCGGAGTCTTTAGAGGACAACCACCTCCGGCTGATGCTGGTCAACGGCAGAATCATCAGGTGAGAGCTCGGTTCTCTGTGGTCGACACAGCAGCGTTTGATCCACTGAGTCATGAAGGCTCAGGGGGCATGTGCAGTTTGTTCATAGCAGAAAAATAGAAAGTCTTATATGCGCATTAACTCATAATTTTTTTTTGTCAAACTTAAACCCAAAACAAAATGAAAAAATCTAGGAAACAGACTAAACCAATAAGATAATGTAAATAACAACAGAAACTAGTGTTGGACAGGACTGAAACAAAAATTTCTAATATTTATGATCCCGTGTGTGATATGAATAAAAAATACCTCACGTCGACAACAACCTTAAACATTAGTGTTTAAGAAAATAGTAAGCTTAGTTTCCACCACAGGAATTAAATGTTTGTCTTACAAGGGGATTTTATATTTTCTAACTTTGTGTACTATAACGTGTACTATTATATATTCATTAGGATCTTTTCAGGAACTCTACTCTTCCACTGTAGTGACCAGAGTCCAAATTAAGCTCCAGGGAACTTTTTGGCTCCCGAAAAGTAACGGATGCATTAAATAAATGTTTATACAAACCATAAATGATGAATGTCAGAAAGTTTTTTCTGACTGATTGAATTAAATCACATTTGGCTGGAAAACAAACTCTTTGATTTGTTTTAGCAGAGATATGAGGCGACCAGGCAGCAGCCCGGTGAAGACGGAGGGTGAACGGTCACCTGAAGGCCAGTGTCCACCAAAGAGTTATGTGGATGTGAAGTCGGAGTGGACGCAGGAGGAGCAGGAGGAGCACAGCTCGGTCGACAGGCCCTCGCTCCTCGGTGAGTCACCGCTTCTGAAAACCATCGTTTAGAAGAAACCACGTGAAGTGACCATCAGGAGCTTGACTGTGTGTTGTTGTGTTTTTCAGCGGGTCTGGAGCGGGTGAAGACTGAACTCAGGGAAGAAGTCTCAGGAGACTCAAGTGTTTCAGATGTGGAGTCAGACAGTGACTCTCCCACAGAGGTGAATGATGAGCAGGATTCTATATAATACACTTTGTGAGAGGATGGAGAACCACAGTCAATACTGAGCTGACTCACAGCTCTGGGAGTTGAACAGTGAACTAAACAAGCTTCAGGTCAAACATGTATAAATGTTTTGCTTGTATTTTCTTGTCTCAATCCTCGTCTTGCTTTGCCAAAGCAGCGTAAAGCATCGTCGTCGTCTTCATCATCATCGTCGTCCTCGTCTGATGAAGATTCAGAGAGCTCCCCGGAGGAGGGAGAGGAGGAGTCGGGCTCATCTCAGCAGAAAGGCTCAGGGCACGTCATAGAGCTGGACCCGTCAGGACACAAACTCAGGCACAAACCACTCAAACGGTGAGAAACACATGCAAAGATGTAGATAATGTTCCCATAGATCAAAGCTGGAACATGTATTAACTAAGAGGCTGTGACGTCTTCCTCCTGCAGAGACCGTCCTACCTCACCCAGCACAGAAGAGGCCATTCAGGGGATGCTGTCCATGGCTGGCCTGCTGTGCTCCCCCAAGCCGGAGAAGGGGGCCTCGTCCCAGGAGCCCTGGTGGTCCAGCCCGAGCCAGTGCTCGAGGATGGAGCCGAGGGAGCCGGGGCAGCACCAGCGCCTCCTGCAGGGGGACAAGAGCCCGATGGACAGCCAGGGCAACAGCAGCAGCGAGGCCTGGGACAATCAGGGGCTCCCCAGCCCCCTCAGTCAGAGCCACGCCCCCAGTCCAGAGACGGACTTCCAGTACTGTGACCCCTCCATGTCTCCTCCGCTGCACCCTTCCAAGAGACACGCCCCCAACCCCCCACCAATCAGCAATCAGGCCACGAAAGGTTTTAAACTTTTTTTCTTCTTCTTATGAGCAAAAAAAGTTGAAATATGAAAACATAAAAGTGAAAGTTTAAGCTGAAAGCAATACTCTGAATCTTTTACGGAGCACTAGCGCCCTCTAGAGGCCACAGTGGTTTTCATGTAGCGAAAACACAAAGTCTATCAACATCCTATTTACTTAAGTGAAACACCACTGGGTAACGGTGAATATTACCCATAATCCCTGGCTTCCTGAACCAGAAGAGCTGTCGCTGTAACAAATAAATCAAACTCTGTTCAAAATTCTTCATATTTTTACAGTTTCCTGCTGAATATTGGAGATAAACTCTGAGTTCTATGTATTTAAACCATCATCAACTCATTTTAATGAAGCTGCTGTTTTAGGGTTAAACGGTCTGTGACACAGTCGTGACTCTGTTCATCTTCTTTTGTATTAAAATCCATCTCCTCTGGTTTGTCTTTTCCAGGCAAGCGGCCCAAAAAAGGAATGGCCACAGCCAAGCAGAGACTGGGAAAGATCCTGAAACTCAGCAGGAGTCGTGTGTTTGTGTAACACTTCAGAAACAACGAAAGAAGAAGCTGGGGGATTGTCTTCTCCTTGGAAAAACAAAAAAGAACCATGTGTGTATTTGTTACTGGACACGTTTGTGCTGTAGAGAACATGAGGGGGAAGAGGGGGGGGGGCTCAGCGCCTGGAGTTCACCACGACTCAGCGTAAAAATTAACAAAAAAAAACGAACTCACTGTGCATGCTTAGGAGACAGGGTATTGGATCTGAAACAAGCGAGTCACTACAAGCACACTAAGAACAAAACAGAACCGAGGAGCGAGCATGTTGTGATGCTTTCTGCTGCAGGGAAAAAAAACATTAACCCGGTGGACTGAAGCTCCCGGGGGCATTAAGGACTAAAGTCGACCACACGAAGCGACTCAAAGACTTTCACCGACACATCTACTGCTTCCGATGCCAAGATCCCCCCCCCGCGTCACGTTTGCTAGAACACACCCCCTCTCCGGAGAACCCCACCCCACCCCCGCCCTCCCTTGCTCTGTCAGCGAACAGGACGATGGAACAGCAGAGCTTCTTTTGTTTTCACTCTGCGGGGAGAACGAGGTGCATTAAGAGGAGGAGGAGGTGAACTGAAATTTCTAAATGGTGCTTATTGGTTTGTACTTTTCTCCACTCATGCTCGTCCCTTCCTGCCCTCCACCGCCTCCCCCCCTCCCCATCTCCACTTTTTATCTCAATCACACCAGCAATAATGACGTAGAGGAGGAAGGTGAGAGTGAGAGGCAGCATGGCGGCTGCGCACTTCCCTGTTTGTATAAAAGAAAAAGAAAATGGGTGCATTAGAAACCTTCTCTCAGACCTGCACTGTCTCTGCTGAGTCATCAGAAAGGAGTCTCGTCTTTCTGGGTAATTATTAAGGGAAGTCGCTCCGGGTGCTGCCTCCTAGTGAAATAGTTTTGAATAGGAATTACGAGTCGCTCGACAGAGAAGTGACTCGCATGTTATCCTGCTTAATTTATTTTCCTGTTTTATCTGTGATGTTTTTTTTAAACGTGTTATTTTTATGGAATTCTGAATGATGTATTTATTAATTGAAAGAGAATTTTTATTTTATTTCGACCCTGAAACTTCGGCTCATTCCGAGGTTTCTTTTTTTTCTTAACTTTTATTGTTTTCTCTCCTTTTCTTTTTTATCTTTAACACACTTTTTTTGTAAATGTGGATGTTTTTAGAGTTCATGTGATCATCTGTCGAGTAGCAGTTTACATACAGAATCTTTTTTATCACCTTTCTACCATCACAACCTTTTCCTTTCTTCTTCCCCCCCCCCCGCTGCCCGGTCGAGAAGATCCTGTGTTGATTCTCGTCTCTTCTGGTTCGGGGCCGATGTGCGAAAATAGTTTTTTGGTTGAGAACATCGACACCTGAGCTTTTTTCCAACTAGTGCCACTTATCATTTAGCAAAAAAAAAACAACAGGAGTATTCTGAGCCACTGTGGTCGATCCAAAGTAGTTGATGTATTCAGAAGTGAAACTTTGAGGAACTTCAACAGGATGCGTGAGGTTTTTTATTTTGAAGTAATACCAGTGCTGATGTGATGTGTGATTTGCTTGAGGTTCTTCACTCTCAGGGATTGATGCCATGGACATAACTTTCGATTAGCCACCAGCCACGTCACGGAAGAAACAGGATGTTCTCGACTCTTCCAGCTTCTCCTTCTGCTCGGGAGCGGCTGAGCTTTGCTTGTTTTAACGAAGAGGATTTCATGGTTGTGGTTTTCTAGTTGTGAGGATGAGCCGTCAGTCATTACTTCTGTTCTGTCCCCTCGCTCTGTGTTTGTGATACGTCGACTCTAAAATACTTTCCGCGCATGTAAATGACACCGAACTGTTGCCAAGTAGCTTTACCTCGTTTTAACAGCGTGAGACTGCTCAGGTTGAACTTGTCGTGCACGTGAACCCACGAGTGACTCTTCACTCAGCTCTGATGGTGTTTCACACAATCCCAAAACAAACCCGATTTCCTCCGCTGTTTTCTGACACTACACTTGAACCTTTCTACAGAACCAGCCATGGAATCATAACATCTACAGTCCTGTGTTTTCCAGTGATGATGAGATAATTAACTTCATAACTCGAGGTAAAAACTGAACTATCACCTCTGAGTTACTTAGCTGTTATCACAGGAAGAGGGAGGACATAAGATGGATGATTCCTATTTGAAGGTTTCTGTTCCTGAACTCTTTGCATGTTAAGTAATTTTTAAAAACACGAGCTGGCCCGCAGGCAGGGTTTCTTCTCAGCTGTAGTTTTCATCGCACAGGATCTGTCTTCTTCTTTTAGCTTTTATATGCAGCTCTCTCTCTTTCTCTTGGCATTTGTGTGTTTTTTTTCCCCCAGATTTGAATGGCTTATGATTTAAAATATACAAACACTGGCTAACTGTGACACTGTTAATGCATTTTTTTTCCCTGCATTTCAAAAATTGCGTGTAAATAAAAATAATGAAATTACGTTTGCCTCTTCTTCAATCTGTCTTTCAGTTTCACAGTTGGTTGTATTGTTAGATGTTCACACATTTCTACCATAATCAGACATTAAAACCATATAGTTTAACTTAAAGAACTTTATTAATCTATGTACAACAGCGACCTTCAGAATAATCTGAAGACTGGCACAGCAGCGGGGATCTCTCCGGATCTACAAAATAAAAACAGACACTGTCACACAAGACAAGTAAAACGTTCATGGAATAAAGGCTCCATTCATGAAGGTTCTGTTTGTGTTGACTAATTAACATGTATTAAATCAACTGTGTGGTGATTTTGGAGGCTGCGTGTGTGGTGCTGGTCATTTTAATTGTTCTGTTTACTCCATTTATATCTATGACGAATATCAGTAACCTTTGTGTAACACTTCACAGCTACAGCCTCTAAAATTATCACAGTACAAGCTTACCGGAGGTTTGGACTTATTACAGATACGACTTAAAAGGTTCAGTGTTTAAAATTCAGGTGAAAGGATCTATTGGCAGAAATTTGTATATAAAACAATCCTAGTGATGTTTTCACGATTGTGTTTAATCTAAATTGTATGAATTGTTGTTTTCTTTACCCTTGATATTTACATTAGGAGCAGGTCCCCTCTTTGGAGGCTGCCATTTTTTTTTCAGGAGCCCAGACTGGACAAATTAAACATCTTCTCCTTCATGTTGGAAGGGGTGGGGTGCAACTTCACCACTAGATGTCACTACATTTTACACATTGAACCTTTAACTATGAGCCAACTATAGAAGCAGCTACGTGTCCATTTCAGCAAAGCTTCTCACCTTATTATTCATCATCTGGTGGGATTCCGAGCTCCTCGTCTGTCCATTCAGAGACCTCAGGCCAGGGGAAGTGACCCTGCAGCAGAGGACACAACCTTCAGCTTCACATCCTGACTTATTGTGTTTCTGTCAGGTTCCGTAAAACTAGTACAAGTTCAAACAGGGCTGCAACAACTAATCAATTATAAAAATAGTTCACATCTGATTTAGTAAGTTATTAGTCGGGTCTGTTAACCAGCCAATCCTGTGCCTTGTATCACTCTCATGATGCCGTGAAGAGCACTAACAATACAGAGATTTACAATAAAATAAAATAAATAAAATAAGATAGATCCATGAGAACATTTTAGAAATAAAACCAATAAATTATATATGAAAGCTATAAAAGAAGTTAAAAAATAAATAAACGAATAAAGACAAAGGTGTTAAATAAGATAAAACTCATTAAAAGCTAGATCATAGAAATGTGTCTCTGATTTATATTTATCAACAGAAGAAGCTCGTCTGATGTGTGGTGGGAGTTTTTCCCAAACCTCTGATGCACAACAGAAAGCTGTGCGATTAAACTTTTTGTAGTTAATTGTTGGGATATTTAACTCAAGATAGAAAAGCTGAGGGGGCTGTTCGAACACACTCCAATAAACAATCAGAAATGTATGAGGGTGCTGCACCATAAAGAGACTTAAAGATGTTAAAACCTGAGTAATGTGATCTTTCTTTAAAACCCTGGGTGCTGAATTTTGTTCCCTCCATGTTCTGCACAATGACCCTCCATGCACAGTGTAGTGTTTACTCACCAGAACCGCGTCCGGGTCGTGCCAGCAGTGCCACAGGATCCAGAACCACATGGCTCCACTGAGCAGCTCCGACTGAAACTGCTGGCTCTTGGTCAGTTGTGGGTATTGTCTGTACTGCGGCTCAATGTGAGGACCTCCGCTGCCCCTGTAGAGTTAGAACACATCTTTAATATAAACGTTATATCAACAAACATCTTGTCCTGAGTTCTGCTTCTTCACTATTGCGTTGTTTTGATTTAACGACGTGTTAGCGTGTTGTTGCTACAGCTAGCACACAGCTCGGTGCTAGCGGGCAAGAGGCGACTTACTTTCGGATGTTTACTCTGAGAGGCCCGCGGCGGAACAGCCGGGAGCTCATCCGCAGAACCCCCAGCGTCCTTTGTAAAGAAGACATGTTGGATTTAACCAGCGCCGCCGCTTCTATGCTTCTGTGTTTCTATCCGAGCTAATGGCGAAAAGTCACCTTCTCCACAAACCACCTCCTAACAACGACCCCTGTGATTGGACAGAGAGGCGAGTCCCACGTAGTTCCGTCAACAAGAAGAGGCGGCGATAAAACCCACAGCGCCCCCAAGCGACCAGGCGTAGCACAGGCGGAGATAGATAGATAGATAGATAGATAGATAGATAGATAGATAGATAGATAGATAGATAGATAGATAGATAGATAGCATAATACAATTCACAATCAAAATCTTTATCTTACTCACAAAACTTATTACATCATCAGTCAGGCTCTGCTTTCCTTAACTTTGTATGTATCAAACTATGTAATGCTATATATAATATTCTTACTTTATAATCACAGTTATTTCTTTTAAATTAATGTTGAGGATAACTTGTGTGTCTGTGCTCAGTGTAAATGTCCGTACATTTAAAGTCTAAAATAGACTCACACTGCACATCACCAGACAGTCAAACTTAGGTTTGCGTGAGCTAACATGTAGGAGTGTGTGTGTGGGTCCAGAAAGAAAATAATAAACATGACTTAATATGTTTGGAGGTTTGTTTTCAAAAGGAAATAATAATTAAAAAAAAGTCCTTTTCCAAAATGCTTCAGCCAGGCAGCCAGCAGATGGCAGTGAGAGTCTGGAGCTTGAGGGCCTCATGTGACAGGAGGGCCAGACACTGACCTGCTGATTGACATGAACCTGACATGTCCTCAGCCACCCACACGCCCACGCTCAGGGCGGAAGCAATCACAGCTCCCTCTGAAGTGCAGTGAGAAGGAAATCGCTCCGTTTTTACTGCACTTCTAAGAGAGCAACATTCGTCCCAAGGGTTGTCATTTTCCCAGTTGGTGAGTGGGAGGCTGTCGGCAGTGGTTTGTCAGGCAGTGGACCTGGAGGAGACGTTCAGGGATGTGAAGGTCCGTGTCTTTGTATCCAGACAAGGGAGGAAGACATGCAGCGTGGGGCCAGTGGCCCTGTGGTCACACATTCCTCAACTCCTCCAGTGCTGCCCACAGCCGTGACCAAAATATCAGATCCTGTCATGCAAACACTGCGGTCACAACATCACGCTTTCACACATATAGATGTTTACATTGTGTCCTGGACAATATCGTGGCAACAACAGGTGATTTTTTAAAACCACCATGTTCATCATAAACCTACATTTCACATTTACATTTAACAAAGTCATGATGTAAACAGTCTTGTTTATCTGGCACCTTCTGTACAGACGTGTATTTTTAACAACAGGAAGTGATTTAGATTTATGTTGCTGGGGTGAAAATTGCACTGCCTACCACTCCTATGCTATATGTTCCCAAACAAAGTCACGTGACTGTTGTACATCTACGCTTCAGCAAACTAAAAGTAGAAACACCCTCGGAGATTATGACTCTGGCAAAAGTTCTGCACTGGAAATTGTCCCGGGTTAAAAATATTGAAGCGCACGATGTTGAATGAAACTAAATCCTGAACTCAATGTTCATATTGTGCATTTGGCACATGTGCATTTGTGCTCAGTGGTGAGTGAGACTCTCATGTAGTTCACAGAGGCTTCAAACATTAAATAAGTAAAACCGAAATTATCATATGGTAAAAAAACATTGAGATATTGTTGGTCTGTGGTGTTGACTCTACTGGAATTGGTTCAGATGAATTATATTATTTATGCAAATAAAAGTGCTGATCCCACACGGACACCAAATGTAGTGCTGCAGTGGTGAAATGTCAGACTCTCTTTAAAAATATCTGTCATTAAAGACCTGTGCACAGAACAACATACACAAGACACACAAAACACACAACCAACACAATTTAGATACAAAGAACAGCGGGTACACATTATTAATTAGAGGAAGCATTCAAAGTGCTTTAGTATATTATTTTTTAGATTCATAAGATCACAATAGCAAAAAAAAGTACTAGGTCGTCTCTTCTAATCTCTTCAGATAAAGTTTTTCTTTAAAGAAATCATAAATAATCAATTAATGACATTTTACATAGAAAAAACTGCAAACAAACTAGGATCTTTATCTTAGAGGGAATATATAATATGGTTTAATGTAACTGAACATGACACATTATAGATCTTATTATTATGTGCACGTGTAATATAACTGACTGCAAACTTCACTTATGAATCCCTGTTATTAAAAGAATCAATAAAACAGTTATAAGATACAATTTAAAACAATTGTTCTGTGATACCATAGACGAATTAAAAAGATAAAGTTTTGGTTTGGTAGTAAAATATAGTAAAGTATACAGCAATGCATAGGAAGAAGCCTGCATTACTTGGGGTAAACATTTACATTACAAGTATTTTGTATACATCAAGCAGTACATGTATGAAATATGAAGTTATTAATTGCACAGATATGGTTTTATCAACATTTAGAATCTATCAACATGTGAACGCTTCCAGAACCTCAAGAGCCAGGTTATATATTTTTAGATACATTAATCCGCCTTGTTTGATCCAGTTATCAGTTTAAGGTATTCAGACCAACCCAGTAGCTGTGACTTTCCCCCGGGGCAGCGTCACCAGACTGGATCCAGCTGCTGTGAGGTCATCAGAGCTCTTAATTTGAGCGTGTTATTGGAAGTGGTCAGGAGGCAGCTTTCCCCCTCAACCACTGATGTGAATGCCATCATTATGTTCCGTGCAGCCTCTCAGAGTGGTAGTTTGTGTGGGGCTCGCTCGCCCAGGCCTCGCTCTCCTTGTATGGTTGTTCCGCAGGTGGAGGCTGCGAGTGTTGTTAATTACTCTCCACGCAGTCCCGGGGTAAAAAATAGACGTGTGTCTTCACTGTTGAGACGTTTTAAGGCAAAAACTCAGGTTGTGGTTTGTGCAAATAAGATGCAGGACAGCTGTTGATGAAGTCCACGTTCTCCCATGGAGCTTATTTGTTCTGTTTTTGTGTTTTTAAAGCTGCAGACTGAAGTATTTTTAGCTCCTCACACACATTAAATCCTCAGTCAATGGCAGAAAACATCATTGGTGGTGGGGCAGTGGTTATTTACAAGCCTCAAACTAAAAATGGCCTGATGATTTTTTAAGTGTTTCGGATATCCGGCGTGAGAGTTGTGTCAGTGTGCTGTTGTTGTTGTAACCTAGAAATGGCCTCGCGTCAGAAGCCTCCCGGCAGCAACCGGTGGCAGCCACAGCACGGCCGCAGCAGCCACGGCTCTAGCCAGGGAACCAGAGTGGGCAGGCAGATCTGTCAATCAGTGGCTTCCGGAGTTTGTTTTCTGAGACCTCGTCTTCTTAAGTGCATGGTTGACACAGACAGTTTTTTAAGTTTTCTTTTTGGGAGCACACACGCGGCAGCCGCAGAGCAAATTGCAAGGAGAGGAAGAATCTTTAGAGAGGTTACAGGGAAGTGTGGGCTTTTATGGAAGACACAGCAGGATAGAAACAATTTGGTTTCACTCATGAATATGACTGGAGTTTTGATTTGTGTTTAAACATCCAGGTCTCTCTCAGCCTAACTGGCTTGTGAACCCTTCAAATGAATCAAACGTGGCCCCTCGTCACACTTTACGCTGCTCTGACGCTGTATGAATACAGAGTTGGGGGTGTGAGGATTAAAATACTGTGCACTTGAGAACTTAACAATTGTTTTCGGGCACTTCCATGTTATTAAGAGCCAAGTCGGATATATTGGAGCTTTCAATTTCCCCTATTTTCTCCTTGTAATTAGGACTTGGATGTTGACACCAACTCTCCTACGGAAACTGATCATTACGATAATTATGTTGCAACATGAAAGCAGCATTAGTATGAATTTGAGTTTCCTTTGTGGTTTTGTGTGTCATTTGTTTGTAGGTTTCAACAAAGGAGAAGAATTGTAATGATTTAAAAAAGAAAAGAGGATATCTCTGGTTCTGCCGCAGCAATTTTGATGCTTTTTTAAAAACTCAACATTGTAAATCTGACATTCTCATATCATATCACCCCCTCAGGTTTATCTTGGCTCCACAGTTGTGTCTCGACTCCAGCGGTGGGAAAAAGCAACTGACAAAACACTTTTGTGCTGAATCACTGTGACGAGACGTTAGTGTTTCAGTGTTTGTTTTGGGCAGCGTTATCAGGCCCTTGGATGGGGACACTGCAGCGTGATTATATGTGTTGACAAGACGGCCGGGATATAAACAGCATCAAAGGGCCGACAATAATTCAGCTCTGCCACTTTTACACCGTGACACCATTCGAAATAGCTCGTGTGAGGCAGCATTGTTTCCTGCACTCCGGCGTGGCACTTGAAGGGCACACGGGGAGCCGTCTCATTAGGGCGACCTTTGGACGGGGAGGTCACAGGCAAAAGGACGCGAGCACATGAGACCCCGGCCACTTGTGTCCCCGTCGTGCCTGGGATGCACTGCGCTCGCCGCTGCCTCTGTTGTTGATGGATCAGATGGATCGGATTCTCTCTGGTGCATGTTTCCATTAAGTACACACACATACACTCAAACACACACATACACACACACACACAGGCCTCTATAATGAGCGATACATTTCTGCATACTCGGTGTAGGGACTCTGACTCCTTCACAAAGATCAGTGGACAGGAAATCTTTCTCATTTAGTAAAAATACTCAACTTTTCACAGTTAAAGGACTAAGAAGTAATCTGTCAGTGCACAGACACAATCGTGGAAAATCCCAGTTTCTCTCTGGCTCATGGTTCCATCCGTCATCAGATAATCTCCTGAGGTTATTGTGTTGTATCTTGATATTCCACTCAGACACACACTACCTGCATTGCAGAGGATGACACCGTTGTCTTTACTAAGTGCAGCCGAGCACGTGCACACATCGTTATGAATCCCATGAAACTAATGTAATTCTGAAAACACGCAATGCATAAATATAAATATCTTATTCTTATACATTGCGCTTCTCACAAGTTCAATTCAAAGTAAAGTGGTATTGATCCCAGTCAGTGCCTGTGGCCCGATGCTGCAATGCAGTGAGTTATCCCTGGATGTCACTGTGTGTCCTAATAGCTGTTTGACACCAGAGGGCGATGTCAACATGTCAGAGGAGGAAGGACGGGGACTCCACCGAGCTGCAGCTGGAGTCTTCTCTACACTGAGAATAAGATTTAATGTTCAAACTGAGCTTTTTCTCAGCTTTGTCACGTTACAGAGAAATTGATCTACGGATAACTGCGATGAACCACTAGACACAGCTTTTTATCCATTAGGGCATCAGAGGCCTGATCAGACAGGCTTTTAACCAATCATCATTTTAATCCAATCACCTAATCCATGAATTTGAAGTCTGTCCACCATCCTCCAGCTGTGAGACACTGTGGACACGTGTGTAGGACGTTGTATCTGGATATAATGATTGGAATTTCTCTAGTTTTTGTTCTTATGTGTTCACCAAATATTTATCAATCAAATCGTTTCATCCAGTTTCTAAAGCATCAAATAAACAATTAAAACCAAACCCGTCGGAAAAATAAACATAAGTGTCATGAGAACTACTTAAAATGAAAGGAACCATCTTTAATTTTCCCCTCCATACTTTTTAGTTTGGTACGTGTCCAGTCTGCTAACATGGAGGAGGCAAGGGTTTAAGGACCTCTACTGCAGCCAGCCACCAGGGGGCGACTGAGATGATTTGGCTTTATTTTTGGGCCCTCTTGTCTGTGGCATAGCATATATCCACTAACACACGTCATAAAATAAGTATAATTAAATTAAATGCTCATATATATACTTTGTCAAATAAAATCTGTAAAGTTGAATAAAAGAATATCTAGATAACCAATCAGATCCAGTAGGGGTCGCTGCAACTTCAACTGAGTGTCTCATCAAATTGGTAAACAGACGATATTTATAAGCATTTCACATTCCCCCATTAACACACACAATCATACAAGTCTTATACACACCACACACACACACACGCTAGCAGCTCAGTATCTCACCCAGAGACAGTTTGACAAGCAGACTGAAGGATCTGGGAATCGAACCTCCTCACTTCGACCCTTTGTACCAGTGCTGAAAGTCACATGCTGGTGTCGACTGCTTCCTGTTTGCCCTCTGACCTATGAGGACTGTTTCATTTCAGGCCGAGCACCCAGCGGACTTGTTTGCTGTGATGAAACTAATCTTACTACAGTTATGTCAACTCAAAGTCTTGTGAGTCTCTGTGTCTCTGCGTCGGGTCTCAAAGTTTGTTTAAAACAGAAACAGTGTCGGGGTAAATCACAAGTCGACAGTGATTCCTGCGGATCAGTCTTGAATATCATTTGTTATTAGTTGCTCTTCATGACGGGCCGGGAGCCAGAACCTTTGATCGACTCCTTGTGGGTTTAGATTTCATCCAGCAGGGGCCGTGACAAAAATAAATGATCTGATCTTTGTTGTACTGGCAGAGTGACAGCAGCTCGGTCCAGGATGACTCACTCTCTCAGCAGCGAGCCATTCCTGACGCTCTCCCCCCGACCCATCAGCCAAATTGCAGTGAGCCGACGCTCCTCGCTCGCCCCTCGCTCGCCGCGGAGCAAGGTGGTCGCATCCTCGGGGCCCCGGCGGCACTCTTCACATCCCACAGGAGTGAGAACGTGCAAAGCAGTGAGCAAATGTGTTGGGAGAATTCCTGGCATTCTCCTGCCTGGTCCTGGTGGCCTGGCTCGGTGTTGGGTTCCTGGGAGAGAGGGAAGAGGAGCCAGGCGAGTCGGCTGCAGACTCAGCAGCTGACACCTCCTCTGATCTCTATCTCTTCCTCCAGCCATAAACCAAAGCGTCTGACTTTTCAGCATGGCCGCCACGTAAACAGAGCTGTCCTCGTGGCCTCAGGCAGGTCTGCCAGTTCTGGCCCTGAAGGAGCTCTGACCAAACCTCAGTTCATTTCACGTATCTGGAAAATTCACATCGCAGAAAATGTTCTAATCGGGAACTTTCTAGAAAAACCTAAGTATCTCATCAGTTTTTACTCTACTTCAGATCTTTTGGAGCTTTTTTTAGACATTAACCCTTTCTATGAATTTTGCCGTCCACATATGAGGAACCCAGCAGGAGATTCTTCTGGTCTGACATGTTCTCAACACCGGGAACATTTTAGGAACATTCATGTTAGGGGGGGCGTCTGGAGCACACAGGAGGAAAAGTCCTATTCCAGCAAAATGGGCCGTAAAGTCCTTAATGTCGGGACGAGCGAATAAACCGATAAATGCAATTAACTCCTCTAGGAAATATAGGAATAGGCAGCACTGGGGTCAGCCAGTTTTCAGGAGCTCATGCTAAGGGTTTTGTGAATTGACAGTCGTGCTGAGCTCGGGCTCTTGGGTGTAACACAGACTGACATGTGACGCCCACAACCCTGTTGGATCGCGTCTCGTCGGAAGAGACGTTTAAGCATCTTTCAGTTCTCCAGGGGTGAGAACGTGATTACTGAGCTTAACAGGAGGTCAATGGTCGTGTGGGGGGGCAAAACACATCCCTCAGAGTCATTCGTGGGTTTTTATCACTTGCTCCGAAGCAAAGGCCAAACAGTTTACCACAATGTTTTGTTCTGCTATCATTGTGTGATTTGAATAATGAAAAGTATGGCTCTTCTTTGAAGCTCCTTAAAAGCAATAATTTAGTCAAATGAATTTGTTTTGCTCTGTCAACACGTGGGTGACATCAGACGGGACTTTGTTCTTGTCATTTGCATTTTATTTGTTGAAAAAGCCCCAGAACAGGATGTTAGACTGGTTCCCATTGTGCTGAAGGTCAGTCAGAGACCGAACGTTGGTAGAACGGTTTCACCACAAGCTCAATCAGTAGCTGCTCCGGAGCTTTTGATCTGCAAACAAAGGTTTCACAGGTTTTCTGACTTTTTCACTCTGTCACGAAGATTTGATCACAACAGGAAATCCTTACAAAGTCGCACTATGCTAAAAAACAATGATTCAAGAATACCTGATATGTGGATTCTAGAAGACTCAACCAGGTTTGTGTGTAAAGATGGACGACATGACTCCCGAGAAGAAAAGCCAAAGCATCCTGATCGCCCCCTGCTGGTTGGCTGCTGTATGGGTCATAAACCCCGCCTTCCACATGTTAATGTGTTGGTTACATTTTTCTCTAAGATTTTTTCTATCATTTAATAAGTTCTCATCACATTTATGGTTAGTTTGAATTGGTTATTGAATGCTAGGGGATGAAAAGTCATGATTGACAGCTGACCCTGAATCTGCACGATGGCGTCGTTCATATCTGAGGAGTTTTGGCTTCATTTCTGGAAGGTGAGAGGAGGTGGAAACAAGTCGTTCATCTTTACAGTCTATGATCTCTTATAAAGAAAACAGGAGGTGAGTAACCATCGAGTCATTGTCCGGTTTGTCTGTAGCAAGAAACACCTTTTTTCCCACTGTCACTGCTCTATGACGTTGTGCTTGAAAACTGCTGTGTCACTGCCTGGGATTTATAGCCGGCGTAAAAGTCACCTCTGCCTCGCTTCTTTTTCCCTCAGTCACTCTTCGCCCAATTTAGCAGCAGACACATCTTTCTCTGCAAGGTGCACAGGCTGTACCCTTGAACAGATATTTCTACCGGGAACACTTCCTCCTGACAGCCTGCACCTTGTGCTCCAGCCTCAAAGCTCCACAGAATGAAAATTAAACAGGGTCGAGCGGATCCGTCGCTCACCTCAGCTACAGTGCATATGTTCTACTATCAGTGTGTGTCGGCGACTGTCAGGCTCCCTGTGGATTTGCTGCTTTTTTCCCTGTGTCACAAATTCTCAGAGCAGCAGAGAGGAGGGCAAACCCCAGTGCAGTTTGAGGCTCTTGAATTATACATGAGCTTCTTCAGCAAAAAATCCTCCAGCTACTCTCAGGGCGGCACTGGTACTATTTTACAAACCCTGGCTCCGTTGGAGTGAAATACAGTTGTTTCGACCGGTCAGCTCCTCTGCTCGATTATGCAAAGTTTGTTCCCTGAGAAAAGGAAAAGGTCTGCGTGCCGGACATGGAGAGGTTACGATGTCAGACATGTCAGGGACCACTGAGGAGGAATTGTACCATTGGTCCATTGGATTTTGTACGATACCTCCAAAATATTATATTTTAAAAAGCTTGTAATCTTCACATTAGAGAAACTGGAATTCTTTTGTTTTTTCGTAGCAATGATTAATCAATTTTCAAAATAGCTGTCAATCATTTTTGGGGTCGGTTGAGTAATTAAAGTCTCGGCTGTACTATCACTAAACTGATGGTAGCATTTAGCTAAAAGCACTGCTTTGCCAAAACACAAACCATAGACTGTAAATAAAAGATGGCCGACATAACGGCTCTCTAAAATGAAGCCAATTCACCTTGATTGCCCCCCTGGTGGCTGGCTGCAGTATGGGTCCTAAACCTCTCCTCCATGTTAGTGAATGGGACATGGATCATTGACAGCTGAGCCTGCTGAGACGATTTTTTCCCTCTGCATCCCTCGATCGCTAGAAGCTAAAATCTAAAAACTAAAAGCGCAAAATGGCGGCACCAATATCCAGGAAATTTTGGCTTCATTTTTCCAGAGAGGGAAGAAGTGGGAATCTATTGTTCATCTTTATTTACAGTCCATGGTGCAGCCTCACAGAGCTGCTAACTTCCTGTAGACTCTTGTTTTATCATATAAAACCTGTTTTCCTCTGTTTATGTCTTATAAATAATAACTTTTCCATCCACTGCTGTGGCTCTAAAGCTATAATCCCGTCCGTGTACGTGAAGGCCTGTGCAGCCCGGGCGTGTTGTCTCTGCGTTCACAGTTGGCCCGAGTGTTATTCGCCGTCTATGCCAACGATCCTGATGTCATTCCAGAGAAATCCCTCCCCCGTCTCCGGGTCCCCCCAGCTGTTGTTTCAATATCGTCTTTTAAACCCCATGTTAATAAAACAGTAATTGAAAGAGCTTTGCATCCTCCTGTATCCAGTTACTTACACTTTCGTAATAAAAGCTGTTTGTGAGGCTATTCCCCCCGGTGCATTGTCCTGATTGATGTGCATGTGTGGGTGTGCGTGCACTAAATAGATACTATAATTGCAACAGCTGACCTGACAATAGTGAACTGCAGATATTTCTCTCTTGCTCGCGTCTCTGGCGTCTGCGTCGTCTAATTTAGCTCTAGTGTATTCAGTGGAGGTGAGTCTATAGGCGAAATCAATGTGCGCTGTTATGTGAGCAGGTTCCTTCTTCCTCCGGCTGTTCCCTCGGTACGTCGAACTTTCTCTCGCTCCAGTCTAGAGCCGCGACAATTAGTCTATTGATTTTTGAGTCGCCTCCAAGGAAAATTTATCTGCAACTTTTTTGATAATCATCTGCAAACTTTATTCCTCAGTTTATACGACTCAATGTGATCATAAGAATTGGTGTGAAGTTGTGAAATATCCTCTGTGGCTTTGGAGAATGTTTTACAAATTTGGAAGGATAATAACACCTTAAGGGAAATGTCAAATGTTGTGTTTTTAAAGCTTGCAAAATAATTAGGGTTTGCCTCAGCTGCATCAGTTTTAACTGTACTTGTTTTAATCCATCTTCTCTAAATTCCCTAACTTTATTAAAGTCTTAAATTCAATTACTCTAATCATTTTACTTTGTTTTTCAAGCATAAATTATATAAACATGATTGTTTCATCCTCAATTCAATTCAATATCTTTGGCTTTTGGACTTTTGGTTGGACGAAACAACACCATGGACTATTTTGTGATATACATCCATTTCTGATTTCAGGTTATAGGCCAATAATAAAGAAAACTACTGATATTGGATGGGACATGGATTGCATTAAAAAATCAACGTCAAATAACACTGATGAAGTGAAGAGCTTTCCAGAATTTTTAGTGGATGGGGATATTTATTTTATTTCTCTGTATAACTTTGAGCAAATCCCATAAATATATTTGATATGTCGACAACTGATAAATACTTGAGGATCTTTTTGTACTTTTCTGTCAAAGTGCATTTTATGTGATGTTTGCGCAGTAGAAAGGTTTTATGAGCAAACAGCAGCCTCAGCGTCGGGCCAGCACCAGAGTATTATCTGAATTAATCTGAGGAGCGTAGTAGCCACTGATTAACGGTGCCCGCTCTCCATTGATTTAAGTTTCCCTCTGTCAATAACCCCATAGTTTTGTCTATTCAGGCTATTGGTTGCCATTGGTTTGCACAGTCATGTGCTGACACAGCAACTCAAGAGGCTGTCTCATTAATTTGCGAATCACTCAGGTCCAGCTACTCCGGTGGGAACAAAGGACCTAGATTTTCTCTTCCATTATATTTCTTCAGGGATGATTCAGAGGAATGATGAACTGCAACATGTAAAATTAAATAAAAACATGAGTTTGAATCATAGGATTGTTCTAAAAAGGGTGTAGAAGGAGAAAAGACATGAAAATATAAATATGCTAGACACTAAAACCGATGTTTGTATGTTACCATGTCTGTTCATAGTCTGTGACTGTGATTAAAGTGACAGTTGTCCCCTCTGGTTATTCACATATCACATTAACAGATTATCAATATTCTAAATTATTCTATTCTAATTGTACTTCAGTGTAGTAACTGCGTAGATATACTTGCTTTCCACCACAGATCAATATTTTACATATGTGAGTAGTTTTGACTGAAAATTTACGTAATAAAAAAATCAATATTAATTTCAACCCAGAATACTTTAAATAGTCATGTAGATTCAGCCTGAATATGTTAAATATATAAATATATATATACCTAATAGTGTATTCAAATCCTGTATATGTTTGCTACATAACGTGCACATTAGATAACTTTGGAGAAGATACATTTGGAAATATTGAAATTAATCTCTGTATTCTAAGATATAGATGAAATGTGTTGTTTGTTTGTTGTTGTCTTGCGATTCCGCTGTTGTTTATCAGCAACAACACCTCTCCGGTTGCTAAGGTGGGCCTGAGGCTCCCTGGTAGCCGACAGCACCTCGGGCTCCAGAGCCCAGTGCTCTGTGACGCACTGGGAATTCCCCTGAGCCTCTGTCACCTCCCAGCACCCTGCACCGTGCAAACAGGGATGGAAAGGTGGGGGGGGGGGGGGGGGGGGGGGGCCGGGGGAGGAACATTTTGACTTGGAAAATCACAGGTTTCGATATTATGAGATAAATAACTGCAGCTCAATGTTAACATGATCAGAAACATCTCGTGTTTTCTGCTGACAAGTCAAAATGTCTGCTGTGGTAAACACATCTAGTTAGCAGACAAACATTTAATAAGTGGTTTATGATAACCAAGATAAACAATAGAATGTTCAATTAACAATATAACAAAGGTTTTAAATCATTGTGTGTTTGTCATTCTTATCTCATAATGAGTCTTAAACCACAACCTTCACTTAGGACCAAAAATCTGTCTCTAATTTTAAATAATTGATAATGTGATATTTATCGTTATCGACTAATGATTTTAATTTTTTTATATATTATAATATTTATTGGGAAAATATGCTTTTAAAGCTACATCAAAAACCAACTGCAGGTCTTTTTTCCCTCACTGCTTCACTCTGCTCTCAGTTTAATAACAACACCATGTGATTTACTTCATGCAGGTTATATTTTTCCTATTAGTTGCTGGGTGAGTTACTTGCAATAATAACGCGCAATCTGACCAGGCAAAATATTTGGTTGTGTAAACTTCCTGAACAAACAGCTAAGGACGTGTCACACAGGATTGTCCTTCGCTCTCCTGTGACTGGCTGTGACTGTTTTTACACCTTCCTTCTAAATAAGGCAGCAGGCTGCCAGGACATATGACCACCGTCCCGATTTGGGTTCTGGACACAGTATCCATCCGTCCATCCCATGGTTGCTCAACACCAATGAAAGTCAAACACACAGACACACACAGACACACACACACACACACACGCACACACGCACACACGCACACACAGATACAAACACACACACACACACACACACACACACACACACACACACACACACACACACACACACACACACACACACACACACACACACACACACACACACACACACACACACTCACTCACACCCTCCCTCCCTCCCTCCCTCCCCTCCTGCAGGTCTCCCATGTGAGAGAGCTGGTGTCAGGTCAGCCATAATTAGCTGGAGGAAGACCAAGAAAATGGGTTAGTTTACCTTCAAAATAAAAGTAGCAATTAAAAGACTTTGATTAGATATGACACGCAGTTCCGCTAAGATTAGATTCCGTGTTTATTAATGAAATATAATATAATAATAATATATTATAATAAGTGTGATGAAAATGACACTCTGGAGAGACCAGTGTTGACATTTGAAATTTGTTTCCTCAACTAGTAAACGCCCATTTTAAATTTAGACCCAACTCCTACAATAAACACTGTCTGAAAGTCCATCATGTCTTCAGTTGTCCTATTTTCAAACTGTCAAAAAGTCAGATTTGCAGCTTGAACCTGCAAATATATGCTTGATGATGAATATATGTTTTTGATGAATTAGCTGATCATCTGAATTTTAGTTCAAATTGTACAAAACAAATCGTAAGTCTGCACTTTGTGCTTGTCGAAAAATGTAAATCCTAATTTATTAATCTGAACTTTAGCTAAACGTTAGGATTCACTTGTATGTGCCAGTGATCAGTGGAAAAAACATAAATCTAAAGTTTATTGGAAGGTGATAAGAACAATTTCATTACTTCTCGGTACAGATCCATGGATTTTGGTTGAGATTTTGTGTTGTTGAATTTAAATATGGTTAAGTTTCTTCTTTGCTGTAAGTATTTTGATATTCTCGCCAATACAATCTAGACATGTGTTAATTATTTAGTTAAGACAAGGTCATAGTTTGTCAGTGTTTATTTATCTGAACTATTAACTATAATATATTGCTGGTTTATTGATTATCCTAAATGGATGGACTGGAGATATTCCGAGTTGCAATGGATGTTATTTATGGCTAGGCCTTAAAATATGAACAAGGTTATTTTCAAACCAGTGGAACCATTTCATGTTGACTATTGCTTTGAACTGACATATGTCGTTCAGATTTTCCTCAACTTGACACTTTATCTCATTGAGTTCAGAGGTTTGTGGAGATGCGGTGACGCAGGGACTCCCCAGGATGAGGGTTTTATTTTGAAATCTACCACAGGAAACCTGTCTCCTCATTGTGCGCAGCTTCTCCTGACACCGATGTGAAGGTGCAGCACTCCCCATCATTCCAGTCAGAACTGCTGCTGCTGCTGCCGGGGTCCTCTCTCTCCTCCTCCTCCCATCCCCTGCCTCTGATGGGGGTGCGCAGCGGTGAAGTCACAGTGATGTCATGGTAGGATGTGGGAGTCGGGGGCAAGGTGAGCTGGTTTTGCGGTGAGTGGTGTCCCCCCTCCTCCACAGCCAGCGTTTGCCTGTAGAGAGGCGCGGAGCGGCGAAAGATGATCATCGTCACCGGCACCAATTCAAGCTCCGACGCGCTCAGTCCCTCTCCTCCTGCTCACATCCCGGGCTATGGGGCCTCGGTCTGCCTCCATCCCACAACACGCCTTCAGCACCGCCACCACCATGCCAAAGGACAGGAAATAAGAAGAGTTGCGTTTCTAGGGCAGGTAACTTTGACCACGTGCCCCGAAGGTGAACCGGATGGCCATTGCGCAAAGGTGCCACTCCAGCATGTCCAGCGGGGCCAGGGCGCACTGGACGCTGCCGGCGCTTCTTGTTCTGTGGACTTCTCTCTGCGGGATCGCCTCGTCGTACCCGATTCCCAGCAGGACTAACGCCACTTTGCTGGAGAAGAAGTGGGAGACGCTCTTCTCTCGCTCCTACCTGGGTATAGCCGGGGGGAAATCGGAGCTCAACTGGGAGAGTGACTATTTGCAGGGCATCAAGAGAGTGCGGCGGCTCTACTGCAACGTGGGCATTGGGTTTCACCTGCAGGTGCTCCCGGACGGCAGGATAAGCGGTGTGCACAGTGAGAACCAATACAGTGAGTTGCATCCCGGAAAGCACGGATGGAGGAAACCAATGCGCAGCAGGGAGCGTAAAAGTTTCTGCCCCTGCATGATATGTAATATAAGAGGTGTGGAAGTTTCCGAAAGCAAAAAGTCCCGAGCCTCACATGCGTGCAGAGAGAAACATCCTCCCAAACCAAAAACATGACATGAATGCCCTGGAAGCAGTTCAGACGCACGCTTATTTTTACCCTGCAGCAGGACGCACGCACATGCACGCACACAAACACTTGCACACACACACTCACACACAGTCATGCACATAGAGAGGGAGCTCCGTGATGTCTAAAACGCATGGATCAGGGCTGATGGTGCACATCATCCCGGCGCAGTGCACCTGCAAGGTTACACCCATCACTGCTGCAGAGGCCAGTACCACCGGCGCAGTGTGCGACTCTATCTCTGCTGTGCGTGTGCGTCAGTGTGTGTGTGTGTCTGTGTGTGTGCGTGTGTGTGTTTCCCTCATAACCTCCTGTTTTCTTCAGGTCTGATAGAAATCTCCACCGTGGACCGAGGAGTCATCAGCATGTTCGGAGTGAGGAGTCAGCTGTTTGTCGCAATGAACAGCAGAGGAAGGTTATACGGAACGGTACGTGTGTACGCAACTCTACACACACACACACTCACTCTCATGCACACATGCGCACACACACTGCTGAGTGTAAGACGAGTTCATGTGGCCGCTGCATCCTCGGGTTTATGAGCACTGTTGTGTTATTAATATTTCCTGATGATGGGGGGTTTCACACGGAGTCCCAATTAGAGGATGAATCAGCGCCAACATCTTCTTCTCCATGTCAGTGCCACACTGAACAAGTAATCCATTACCCCGTTACAAGTACAGGCCACACATTTAAATTTAAGTAAAAGTGCTACCAACAAAAGTAATCTAAGTAACTTAGGTAAATGGTCCATATAGCACAAAGCCTATTGAAATATAATATACTATGGTTACTGCTGCTGGTGGAGACAGAGCTAAATAGCTTCTATAGTTACTGTAGTAACTACTAACTATCGCTATAGCTATTAACTGTAGTGTAGTAACAAGAACTAAGCAATAGCTAGTAACTATACTCTAGAAACTATTGGAAATGCTAGTAACTATACTGTAGCAACTGTTGGTACAGCTAATAACTATACTGTAGTAATTGGCTACTATCCCTATAGCTAACAAATATACCACAGTAACAAGTAACTATTGCTATGGCTAGTAACTATATTGTAGTAACAAGTAAATATTGCCATCAATAATGGAGTATTTCTCTCGTAGATGTAGTAAAACAGTAATATAAAGTAGCATAAAATGGAAATACTCAAAGTAAAAGTGCCTAAACGTTGTACTTATGTACGGTAGTTGAATAAAGATCAATTCTTTATTACTTCCCAGCCACTGGAGTCTGTAAATCTTAATATGTGATTTATTCCTCATAATGTTCATCGAAGCAGATGATGAACTTTGCTCTGCAGTCAACACCACGCCTGCAACATGTAGTCAACAGTCAACATTAGAGTCTGATCCTAGCTCCAACAAACGACAGCACATGTCGTCTATATACGTTTTCAGTGGGTTTATCAGGAACTTTAAAAAAAGTAAAACCTGATTTTCAAAAAACTGTCTGAATGTTATAAAATACCTGACCTTAAGATGAAGGGTTAAAAGCTGCCCTGCTGAATTTGTAATGATCCTTTCAGTGTCATTAAAAGAGACAAATATTTAACTTGTTGTTGAAGAAACTAAAGCAAAGAGGAAATGCTTCTAAAATATGAATATGAATAAAATTTTACCTCCATACTTTTCCTATTACCTCGCACCGAATACCAAACTGAAGACTCAAACTCAAATGATGTTTCTATGCTTCTTCTGTTCAATTGATAAATATATTCTTATTAGAGATAATGTATCACAAGTATTTTTGAAATGTTGAGGTGCTTGAATTTGAGTAACTCCAGTTTATACTCCCATTTACTTGTACTGTACCATATTTTAGAGGCAAATTTCCCTTTTTACTTCGTACTTATCCGATGTTCAGTTCATTTTCCAGATCAATATGTTATTACTTACTATAACCAACTAATAAATTATGTATTACTATATAATAAACTACTTAGCAGTATATAACTACAATTAGCCTCCTTTTTACCAGATGCAAAGTAATGTTTGGATATATCCAGCGAAGTATATGATTCTGTATGTTTACTTTTGAAAGCAAAGGTATATTTTGATGTTAACACATATCTACTTTTCATAAACCTTTCGTAACATGCTATTGTCCCTTTAACATTAATAACTTTAAGCATAATGTAAATCTAATCTGACTTAGCATTGACTACCTGCCTATCTATGTGCGTTTGTCCTATAAATTCATATTTGAGGTTATTCAGGGTGATTTTACGAGTCGAGCGTTAACAGCGCTGAGACGAGTATCTGCTTTTCAAGGGTTTTGCAACAACATGCCTCCTCCTCCAGTTTCCCTCAAAGCCTTCTATAACCGTCTGTTTGCCACAGTAAAGGTCACGTGCGCAGACGACGTGCACGATGACGCGATGTCCGTCCCGCGTCTGTCGGGAGATTTATTGACTCCTCTCATTTGTCCATTTGTCTGATTGTTCGGGGGGGGGATGGGACTCTCTTTTTTGTCTTTCCAGAGAGTCTTCGTGGACGAGTGCAAGTTCAAGGAGACTCTGCTGCCCAACAACTACAACGCCTACGAGTCTTTCGTTTACAAGGGCTTCTACGTGGCCCTCAGCAAGCATGGCCGCGTGAAGAGGGGCAACAGGGCCACCACCGCCTCGACCGTCACACACTTCCTCCCGCGGCTATGAGAGAAACTGGCAATAACTCTGTAATTTGCACATGTGGATGTTCTTCCAGGTAAAACAGAAATGCATAGTCACGATATACACACCAATGGACTGCGTAAGAAAACACAAATATTTATTCTGTTTATATATATATGTATATTTGGATAGCTATCTTTGTATATGTATGCCATACTGTGCTGCTTATTGTTTTTACGGCCGGGGGCGGGGCGGAGCCTCGGGCCGGTCTCACTTTACCTTGGTGCTTGCTGTAACTGAACTATGTGTCACTTCCTTTTTTGAGATGGAGGATGAGCGACATCCTGAGCTTTTAAAGAGTGAAATGAACACGTTTTATTACCTCAAAGAACCACGTCACTATACATTTAAAGGGATGCATGGACTTCCGCCCGAATATCTGCTACGTTTCATCGTTTCGATCGAACCTCTGAGTGCTTGAAGCCAGCGGGGGAAAACTTAAATGCACTACCTTTGCTGCACGATTTTAAAAGGTGCCTTGGTGTTCCCACTTGTGGCCCCCTTCAGCTTGCATGTAAGAGACACCCGCTGGAGTCAGAAATAGGGCTGACGCTCCGGAGAGGGCCTCAGGAGGGGAGGGTTGGGGGGGGTGGCGGGGGCGGGGGGGGTTGACTATCTGGTTTATTTTCTTTTCTGTAATTAGATCGATTAAGTAATATACAATCTGTGGCGGAGACCAGAGAGTGGTCGGCCATGGCGGCTGGCGCCAGGCCACGAGTTTGACTGGGTGGCTTCGCCAGCAAATACACAGGGTTGGAATACATATCTATCTGAGCATGGAGAACGTTTTTTACTTTGGACCGGGCCTTGCATCTGCACAGGAATCAGGCGAGCGGATGGAGCACACTGTAGAGAGACGTGTCCGCACATTGTCCCGGACGGAGCTCCCACAGCAGAGTGGGATGCTTCAGCCGCTGTTTGAAAACGATGTCCTCTGTCCGTCCGTGAAACCAATGAAAAAATGTAAATAGCTGCAAATGTAAAGAAGAAGAAATCAGGAGCTTTTTAACGCTGCTTTGTTGCAGTCGCCCGAACGAGGCAAAGAGAAAGAGTCCAGGTTGCACATGAGCCGTCGATGATGGTGCCTCCATTTTTCTTTTTTTTGGTGAGAATCGGTTTCTTTCCTTCACGTTGCGGTTGTGTGTTCGGTGGGAGTATGTGTGCGCGCCCCGGGGCCGTGTGCCCTCCTCGTGTCTGTGCTCTGCAGCAGCACTGCAGTGGCGGCGAGGTGTCGGGAGCTGGAGGCAGATAGTTATTAATGCAATTACAGATGAGCCAAGCACGTGGCCCCGAAAGGACTCAAGGACAGTGCAGTCGGTGGAGTGGCTGCTCCCTGGAGGATGCGTCACATTTTAGCAGTTGGAAACACTTGCATCGGAAAGATGGTAGATCACAGCATCTTCTTCACGTACAAATCGTGGAGGTGCACATGTGATCAGCTCGTTTTCCAAAGCTGACGCTGTACCTCGCTTTGCAGACTCGCTGTCGGCACGTGGACCCGTTTCAAACTTGTTATGTGACTTTGCGTCACTTCTGAGAATCTTAACGTGTGCATGTTCCCTTGAAGTTTCTGCAGCTGTTTACTTTTAACACTGGTGGGCTGCTCCACCATCTGCCTCCATCCGTTCATGTGTCGAAAGAGGAAGCAGGGCCGTTTAAATCCAGGAAAGACGTATGCGAGGGGAGGCGGCTGCTGTGTTTGTTGTTCGTCAGACCCCCCTGCAGGAATGACAGGCAGCCCCCCCTACCCACCGCCACCACCACCTTTGGAGCTCCATTGCCCCCCCGAGCACCATCCACCACCCACCTCTGCTCTTCCCCCCTCGCCGCGGCGCTCACCCGCTGCAGGCAGGGACCTTTGGATTCCTGCTGTAACCCAGGAGCTTCCTCCTCTCCTTTCAGCCTGTTTTAGTTCAAGGTCAGAGTCACGGACCAGCCTTGGCCAGCCGGGGTGCTCAGCTATATGGGTCGGACTGTTTCCGTGAAACAGAGACACTGAGTGCATAAACTAACTTTATTTTATGCTTAAACAGATTAGAAATGATTGAAGAGGTGGGTTTCTATTGGACAGGTGGAAAAACATGGCTCTTACAGTTCCCTGCTTGAATATCTCTGAACCAGTCCTGCTCCTCCCTCTGACTTTATGAGCCCCACCTCTTTAAAATGCAGCTCCACGACATGCTCCCCCCCCCCCCCCACCCACCCACCCGTCCCCCACCCTCCCATTTCCAAGTACTTGCATTGGGATATTTCTGGGGAGGGGACATCTGCAGAGTTAATGCAGTGTGCGAGGAGCAGGCAGAGTTGTGCACAGCCTCACCTCTGCTGCTGCAACTCCAGTCCTGCAGGGCTCTCCCTGGCCATCCTCAGGACGAGCCCTCTGCTGCTGCTGCTGCTGAGTACCGACCCCGACATCTCCCATCACCTCCTGAACCAGTATCACCCGCTGCTCTACTGTTGTCTGCGACGCACAGACACACTCATGACAGTATTCGTCCCACTGATACATCTCCTCTTTCCAGTCGCGAGTGCTGAGACCACGATGCTGAGGAAGTTGAACTGAAAAGACTTGTTGCTGTGGAAGTCAATGGTGGCACTCGCTATCCACATCACTGTCAACGTGTCTGACGTCTCTCGTAGCACCTTATTAACCACATCTCGATTATAATCTCACGTGGAGAGTGGGTTTTCTCACACATCTCAGAGCTGGATCCTAAACGAGTGATGGGTCGTGTCTAAATAAAGAAATAGCTTCACCTTTCAGCTTTGACCAAAAGGAATCTTATCCAGATTGATGTTTTCTTTCCATCGCTTTAATCAAATTTAACTTCATTCAAGACGAGGAATAATTTTTTTTAAATGATGTTTAATGTCCTATAAGCATGTCTGGGCCCCGAGCTTGATTAGGGCTGTGTGCTTCATGTGTTTTTATTTTTTATTTTGAATTCCTGCTCTGAAAGTAGTGAGCCTCCACTCTATTCCTCTCATCTCTGCTCTCATATACCTCACCTCCTGCCTTAGTTTTGGTTTGCTAATGACTGTAAATGATGAAGAAACAACCTCCTGTCACTTGTTTCTGAAAACAGACAATGCTAAGTAAGGATATTAAAGTTTTTTCCTTTTATTTTTGTACGTATGTGCTGTGCACAGCAGTCTACTGTATTCCTGAGATACCAATAAAGGTTTGATTTTTTAAATGGTTGCTGGTTAAGTGTAATTACAGCATGAAAATACTCCTGTCCATCAAGAAACTGTTAGAAAAGACAGAAAGGTTAGGGTGCTTGTGCAGAAATATGCGAGTCATATTACTGTAGCCGACATTATTAGATTGCTAAAACAATATTTCCCTCTAATCAGAGTAAAAGTATAACAAATCACAGAGTAGAAATACTTGAGTATAGCAGGAAGTACGTGTACTTTAGTGCATTAATGTAATTAGGAAATAGGAACTGTCTCCAAACTAATGTATAAATGTACTCAGTTACTTTCCACCACTACAGCAAATGTGAAAATATGTAATTGCACTCAATTAACTTGTTTTCCTACAACTGGAAACTGCTTTTCATTTTCAAGAGAAGCTGTTGAAATGTCGTTTTTTTATAAGGTTCACAGTTAAATGTGATTTTTAACTCCAGCATCCAACTCTCAGCCTGACTCACTGTAACTTTCCAGGAAGTAAGTGAAAACTACATTCAGTGAGAGAGTGGCTCCCTCTGCCGGTGAAGAGCGGGGATGTGGAGTTGGGCAGGTGCGTAAAAGCAGACAAACTCCAGACTGTGGCTCCACGTTCAGCTCGTAGTGAAACTAAAGTTTGATGTGACGATTAACTTCCTTAGTAAAAGTCTGAATTTGCACAAACTGCAAAAATCAGTTGAGCTTTTAAACACATAAAATGACCTTGATTTGATTAACAGGTAGTTTTTATAGGTTAATATTCCTCTTTATTTTTGAATTGCCTAATTAAAAAATAACCGGACTTTAGAGTATTTGGTCTAAGGTTTAAGGTGGACCAGTCGAGACGTGCCACCTAAAATAAGCCTCCTGTTGTGTGACCAGAGTACCGGGATAAACAGACAGAGGTGGAAGTGCCCTTCCGCTGCAGCAAACCCGCACATCTGCTTTGGGGGCGAGCTTCTTTTTTTGTTTTTTACGCAAAGGATGTGAGCAGGAGTGGCACTCGGGGGGCTTTAAATAGGAACTGTCTCCAAACTCTGAGACAACACAGCATCCGAAAAACTCCCAGCAGCAGCAGCAGCAGCAGCTCTCAGTGGAAAGCGCCGGTTTTGCTCCAGGATGGACGTCAACAAGAGACTGGGGATGAGGGACACCCTGCTAGCGCTCCTACTCGCAGTCTTCCAGGGATTTCCTCTCGGGGACGCAGTCCCGAATCCGTCCCCGCTGGTTGGATCCAACTGGGGGAACCCAAGGAGATACATCCACCTGCAGACATCCACGGATCTCAACAACTTCTACTTGGAGATCAGATTGGATGGCACAGTGCGCAAAACGACCCTCAGGAGCTCGTACAGTAAGGGCTCCATGCACACATCTTGTTGTTTTCAGTTTACTTGTTGCAGTGAAGGTCTGTTGTTAACATCCTCTATCTCTCTCTCTCTCTCCTGTGCAGGTGTGCTTTTACTGAAAGCTGAAACGAGGGAGCGCATCGCCATCTTCGGCATCAAAAGCAGCCGGTACCTGTGCATGGATTTGGATGGAAACCCCTTCAGCTCTGTAAGTTGCTTTTCAAATAATTCTGTCGATTTCCTCGCTAAACTTGTATTTGTCGGTTTCCTCTAACTTGGCACACGTGTGAGGTTTTACGCATCCTTGAAACATTACTTTGAATATGGGTTTTCTTTTACGCACGAACATAATGCAGCAATGGCATGTCTAAAATTCATTATTTTGAATAATATTAGATAACTCAGATCAACGACTTGTTAATTGATGATCTTCTGAACTTTTTTGTGTCCATATTTGGCACAAGTGCGCGCTTTTACGCATGGTTTCAAACCACATTTGGTACTTGTATGCACCACATTTGTCATTGTTTTACTACAATCCATTTCCCAAAATGGTTTCACTTGATTATTCTTCAAAGAATAAAAATGGAATACCTCAGTTTAATGTTCTTCCTCTCTCCTCCTCCTCCTCAGCCCACCTGCCTGAAAGACGACTGTCTCTTCAACCACAAGCTTCTGGAGAACAACCGGGACGTGTACTACTCGATCCGGACAGGCATCCTCTTCAACCTGGAGGGCTCCCGGCAGGTGTACGCTGCGGGTCAGAACCTGCCCCCGACCTCCCTCTTCCTGCCCAAGAAGAACACGGTGTCGCTGGAGCGCCTCCTGCTGCACCGGGAGAAGAGGAACCAGCTGGTGGATCCCTCCGACCCGCACAACGTTTACATGGGTCAGAGCGAGGTGGGCTCCGACTCCCGGGCCGTGCCGGAGGACGACGCCGAGGTGGAGGTGGAAGTAGAGGTGGAGATCGAGGCCGGGGACGCCGGGGAAGCCGGGGACGACGGGCGCAACGTGTCCCGGGAGACGCCGATGGATCCATCCACCCACGACCCTTGGAACGTGCACTCGTCCAACCCCGCGAGCCCCCGGAGCACCGGCACCATGGGGTGACTTCACTTGTGACCCAGCTTAGTGGCAGTGTGGGCGCCCAATTTACCATAACTTACATGTAGCTTTGTAGTTCATAAACATATGATACAAACAATATACAAACACAGACTTAACTTTAAGGAAAACAGAGGAAAGAAGAGCATTTCTTTCTTTTTCAGACTCTTTCTCATAAAAACCGTTCAACTATCAATCATCCACAGAAGCAGTTAGTTTCACTGAGAGTAGAAATTATTACACTAGACTCACATTGTCTCTCAAATCCATTTTCTACTCTAATCACTTCTTTAACATCTGCTCTGAGATCACAGGTTACATTTATTCCTCAAAGTCCTTTAAGAGAAATGTCTTTAACGTGGATTTCACTGATCACTGACCAATATTCCGTACATTCCCAAGTAGGTTCTGGAGATAAATGGAGGATATGAAATCAGATTTAGTTCGAGTAGATATCGTAGCTGTGCCAAGAAAAATGAGTCGAATCAATTCCCACTAGTTATAATGAATTGTCACTCTCTTGCATGGAGATATAGTTTCAGCAATCTTTGGAAAAGCAGGACAAAAAAAGAACCTAAATATATAATAACAACTTGTTTAGTTTTTTTTATGTGTGGTCTCTTCTCATCATGGTTTTTGCAGCTGGTCTGAGAAACCCACATTTCAAAGTGAAATTAACCCCCCGACAGACAGAAGCCTGACTTCAGCCTCCCTCTGGGGGACGGAAGGCCCGGTCTACTGATGTGAAACAAGGCAGGCGTGATTTTACATAACAGCCTGCGTTTACTTCAGAATGTGCATTAGTAGAGTTACGATGAGGTTTGGCTTGTTTTTCAAAGTCCCACATTTGCTGAGTTGGATAAAGATGATCTGAAGTTTATTGTAAGATGTTGAACCTAAAAACAAAAACCGATATCACTGCAATCACTTACATTATCTGTTTCTGCAATTGTGTTTTTTAAATTTTGCCACCAATAATACAACCTATAATTCTTGACTTGAAGTAATATGAAAACAGGGTAAGCAACCTTTACGGAGCAGTGATCTTGAATTCAAATCTGAACTCTATGATTTTACGGGTGCCGGGCACCACCAGCAACATGAGCCCCAGTCCCAACGAGTATTTATTTATTTAAAACCATTCCTTTAGTGTTATTTATGGTATTTATATGGATGCTTTTTCCTTTACAATGTACATATACTGTAAGAAAACATGGTTTGTCTTTGAATGTATGAGCAGGAGTTGTGGATGGAGCGTTGCTTGAATTTGGGACAAAATAAACTCATAAAGGAAATGTTGTGTGTCAGATTTGCGTCTTTCTTTCGTGTGGATCTTTAAACGTTTGGTGCTTTGTGTGCTGCGTCATTTCCCGGGGACAACATGTACTATGCAAACGGAAGTCATGAATATGGGAGCAGGTTTAACAATCGACCCAGTTTCTGTGGAGTTCCGCTCAGGAGCCGAGGTTCCTGCACTCTTCACACCTCACTTAGCTTCATTAGCAAACGGGCACATGAGCTGCGCCGCGATTTCAGCTTTGACCGACGGCTTAATTGGTCGTTGTCGTCCATTAACCTCCGAGGGAATAGCTCGACATTTCCGCTGCTGTGGTGACGATTCCAGAACTTATACAGCTCCAGGCCAAGTAATAGTCTAGTCACAGATAAAAAACTAAAACAGCTGAGACAAGACTTCAGTTTTTACCAAATAAATGTATAACCTTATCCTGGGAATCTTTGCCAAATTATTATCTGTTTAATATTTCTATTTTTGTTTATATTTGTTTGTAGAATCTATTCGATTAAATCAGTCAAGTAAATGCCTTTGAGTTAAAAGTGCAATATTTCCCCTTTTATATGAACAAATATGAAGTATAATATATATAGGTGTTCAGAGACACCTATGAGTATGAAGTATCCGCCCACATAGACATAAATAATAATTTGTTTCACAGCGTTTTCAGATATGTGCATAAAAAACTCAAACAAAGATTTAGTGTTGTCATCTTATATTGCACGTAAAAGTAAAAATGAGCAGCTGCACAGGAGACTCATCAGTGTTCACTAAAACATTAAATAGACTTTGGCAATAAAAGAGGTAATAGAACATTAAATATGGAGACTGACACTCGAGTCTTTACTGGCCTACAGTTGGAAGGATCACATGTTTGATAATACAGGTATTTATATTACTGATCCACAGTAAAACATATAGATTACTGAGTAAAACACCATTTACCCTGTTTATTCTTGTTCGGGTCACCAGTGGTAACTCTTGAGGTCTCTTATTTCCCTTTAGCGTTTGTTTCTTTACATGTTGAACATCACGTGCACAGATGCTGCACACACACACACAGAACCTCTACTCACTACTCAGCGGCTGTGAGCTCTGCCAGGTGGTCCGTTCTGTTGGTGAACACACAGCGAGCGGCAGAGAGCACCGGGCCGGACTCGGACGGGCTCAGAGTGAAGATAAAGCGGCCGATGCCGGTGTTCGGACAGGGTGCGATCAAGTGGGACATCTTCACCCCAGCAGGTAGGGAGCATTTCAAGTCCTCCACAAGGTGCCCGATGGCCACGCGGATGTAGGCACCGTGGCTCACCACCAGAGCGTGGACCGCGAGGCCCTGCAGGCCGTCGTCAGCCGCACCGACCGAGGGGACGTCCGGGGCGGCAGCTGCCACATCCTTTGGGGCGTCTCCGCCGGATAATGCTCCATCAGAGGTGTCCGACCCAGACGCGCCGTGTTCCTCCAACATTTGCTTGAAAAGGCCTTTGAGGAATTTTTTGAATCGCAGTCTCACCTGGAAGCAGGAGGACATCACCCAGAGATCAGAAGGATTCCACAACTGACTCTGCGTCCGCCATCAGCAAATGGCAGGAGGTCATGTTTGTTTTCTTTTAGCTGAAGTTTTGCCTCATATTTTTTTTTATCGTTCTACAAACTGTATATTAAAATTGTTCCCTAATTCTCCCTTTTCAAGCAAAACTGCTCATAACTTGATGGTTTTTCAGTGAAGATTTGCTGCTGGTGATTTTAAAACATTTACATAAATTATGTCTCGTCTAAAAACAAAAACCTGTTTTTTTATGCTTATGGACATATTGACGATAAATGATTGTTATTCAACAGAAATACAAAAGTCTACTCCACTGAGTCTTGCTGCTGATATCAGTCGGCAAACTTTTAAATGCAATGTCTCAGATTGAACACTGAAGGGCGCTGTTGTGCAAACAACACTCTTCTGACCTTGAGGTTCTTGGTGCGTTTTCAACTTCCACACTGTGAGTGGATCAGCATCTAAAGGATTGACTCACCTGTCCTAAAGTCTCTCCTCCCGGCGGCGTGTAATCTCGACACGACTGGCCGGCGGCGTTGGCCATGTTCTTCAGATGCTCTTTGGGTCGTCCTTCAGCGACACCGAAACCCTGCGACGACAAAACCACGGATCAGAGCCTCAAAACAAAAACCACTGTGGGGATAAAGGTGTTAATCTGTGACACGTCCACGTTGTATGGAGCCCACGAGTCTCACCCTCTCTCTGAGTAACGGCTCCAGGACCATCTCCATGCCAGAACAGTGAGTGTTGCTCCTCAGGATGAGTTCAGCCGTCTGATGGAGGAAATGAGATCTGAAGATCAATGAGTCAAGACGTCTTCATCTGCCGAAACACTTGAGAATTATCGGTAATACATGGTGAGCACCGGTGAATCAAAACCCACAGACGCATGAATGTTCACACAACTATTTCATATCGGGAAGTCATCCTGCTTTTCTCCTGCATCAGGCGAAAACTACTGGGGACATGTTACTGGTTTCACTGGAAGATTTGTCCCTGATGGGAAAACCTCAGCATTAGCTCCTATTTAAGATTTAACACACACATTTACAGACAAGTGGGGGTATTTGAAACTCTGACTGTGGCACTGCGGAGGGTTGAGAACCTTCAAATTAAGAGGTTGTGGGTTCAGTTACCTCAATCTCTGTCAGTGGAATCTTTCAATAACTGATGACAGTGCTTCTAACCTGTTCTGTTAATATCACCGTTTTATCACACAGGAGCTGGTGAAGATTTATCATTCTTCATTAAAATAGGAAAATGTGCGTGCAGTCTGTCCGCAGGATATGAGCCAGGTCTGGAATTACTTTACTGAAAAGGTCACTGACGTAAGACTGTTGCACAAAGACTTTTATTCTCTGGAAAATTTGATATCAACCCCCACGAGAAGTTCCATCAACAATGCATGACACGCTGAAGTAAATCTGATGAGTCGGAAGTCTTATTGAATCAAGCACGATTAGAAAAGGAATTTAGCCGTGACTCATTACAGCAAACTATTTTTAGTCTGTTTGTTTGTCAGCAGGATAAGAAATAAGATCAGAACCCTTATGAAGAGTAGAATAACAAATCTGAAAATCAATGTTTGAGCACATCACTCGAGGATTCATTGAAATACTGTAGTTTGTGTTTTCCGTGTCAAACTGTTCTTTTATAGTTCAGTTTCATTTTGATTTATTCTTCTGTCCCCTGAATTGATTCTGTTCCTGGGAAGCTGAAATATGTAAAATTTTCCCCACTGAGATCAAAAAATAATTAGATTATCTTTAAAATAAAAACATTAAAACAACTAAAACCTCCACAACAGTATGAGCGATCGTGGTATAGAAGGAGAATGTCGCCCAATGTTAACCCTGATGAGTTTTTCACTCAGGAATGCAGCTCTATAGCAAAAGAGGAATAAGAATCAGGCTCTGGATTAACAGGCTGTAAAGTAAATAATATGTAGTTTGTGTGTTTTCCTGTTGTAGCCCAGCTGTGTGTGTCTGTCTCACCTGCACAGCCCGTTGTAAGTTGCTGGCGAACACGTTGTTGAAGGCGATGTCTCTGAGGTATCTTCCAGCTGCGTCTCCCTGCAGCGAACCCGTCTCTGACAGGGACGTGTCCACGCCCTGACCTGAGGGGACAGGGAAAAATGTTTTGCAGCCACGAGACAAACAATTTTGTGTCTCTTTTAAAGTTGTTGCTTGTTGATTTACACCTATTTTGTTGTCATTTTGCTTTTCTTTGTGTTTTATTTCTATTATGTCCTTTTAGTCAGCTCTCATCTTGTTGAGCACTTTGTTAAGAGAGGGTTAGGGAGTTTATTAAAAAGTTATATGTCGTTATTGTTGTTGTAGTCGACCCGTACTTGTGTAACTGTACTTAGTTACTTTCCTCCCTGAGTAGCGGACCAGTCCAGTCCAGTGTAACGTGAGAGGATATTCTAACAAGTGGAGACTGGTAGTTGAAGTTGGGCTGTGCAGGTGGATCCATGTTGAATTCCAACCTCTTGGGGTCACGTACCTTGCAGCAGCTTGTCTCTGTTGTACGTCGTTTCCCCACTGCGGGAACACAACGTCACTCAATCAGCTCAAACACACACAACAGTCTTTTTTACTCAGTGACAACACAACGCTCGTGTTGTGTAGTTTTAAACACAAGAAGCTGAGTGATGGGGACTGAGCCCCAGTGAACTACAAACACGTCCAGCCGCCATGCTGCGCCAGTAGCCGGCTCACTGGTGTGAGACACACGGAGACGAACCAGTTCCACCGTGCTCACGTTCTCTGAGGATATGAGAGTGGAATTGAATCTGTGAATGGTCACTTACTGTCTCACGAGGGTTAAACTGAACGTCAACATCTTCTCCTCCTGTCACTTCCTGCTTCTGCGCCTGCTTCTTCTTCTTTCCTGCTATCTCGGGATGGCAAACGAGGAATCGGCTCATTACCGCCCCCTATCGCTACAGACAGAGTGAGGCAATTTTTATAACTTTATGACGTTATTATTCCTAGTATTCCTATATTGGATGTAGAAGTAGCATTTATTATATGAATAACAAAATTCTGTATATTTTTTCTATATAATCTAGTATCAAGTTCCCCTGTATTTTTCCTACTATTGAAAATATTAATTGTTTATCACAAGTGTATCTCCCTATTTCCATACATAGTATATAGATATTCTAATACAAGTATTTTCTTGCAACATCATTTTATCGTCAATTTGCAACAAACTATATTATTATTGTAAATGTACCTGTACACATTGGATTACTGTTGGGATGACAAAACACAACTCAAATTCCACACAAACACAACTCGTGTGTCTCGGGATGGATATTTCTGTAACAGGGATATAAAATTCCCTTTTAAAATATAATCTTGGCCTTTCAGTTGCAAGGCGGTTTACCGATTTCTAGACAATTATCTCACTAAATTAAGGTCACAGTTCAAACAGAATAATTCACTCAACAGAGAAGCAGATTAAATTCTGCAGGACAAAAAAACCACTCGCATGATTTTAGCCAATTTATTGAGGAGAAATTGTTGAGGTACACTGTGTGGTTGCAGGTGGGAACAGTGGGAGAGGAGTTTGGAGAAAAAAAAAACACAACCACACTGAACGACGACAAAACATTCTCGTGGCTTGAACTTTGACAAAACGGGTACCTCAAAAACGAAACAATATTCCACTTTAGTCCAAATGAACACGCCAATGAAAATCCAATTCTCTTTTCTGATACGTATAACATCGAGTTTAGGCAGTTTTTTGACTTAGCACCAGCTGGATGAAATAACCTTGTGTAAAGTATAGGCACATCTAATTGCTCAGTGGAATCTGGCAGTTTGATATTTTTGGATTTAAAAGAAGAATTAGAAGAAGCACCTAACTTCCTCTCATCCACACGGAGAAGAAAAGAAAAAAAGTGAAACCCGTCCAACAAATTCAGAGTGAAAATGATGTGTGATACGAAGTGTGATGAGGTAATGATGAGATGGCCTCTCGCTCTATCTGTCCAAATTAACCTGAGGTACACAAACATTACAAAGAAGCAGCAAGAATATGATAAAAATATTTGTTTTAAAAGATACAAATTAAACAATAAAAAGAATAAAACATGCTAATCAACAAAAGATCGGCAAAACACAAGTACAAGTACTTCCAGTCCCGCACCAAACTGTGTTACGTTCCCTCGGGTACACAAACAAAACAGAAAAGCAAAAAGGAGACGTATACAAAAAAATTCATAATATAGCAGCACACAAGTGAATCACAATAAGGCATCTTTGTGTAAGACTAGAAAAGAAAAAAGCTTCATAGCAGCAAGAGAATCATGTGTATAGTCTGTTTTTTGTCACTTTGGAATTATGTTTTACAAATTATACACGAAACATGTAAAAGCACGAACATTTTGTTCTGTTTAAAGCATGTTTGTTTGTTTTTTTAAAGGAAAAAAAAAACATTTTGGCTTTAGCACAACAGAACAGGCATGAACACAATAAAGAAACTATGTCTGTTCTAATATATAATGAGGATTTCTGCTCTTCAGGGGAAACTGGTTATATACAAAACTTTCCGACAATGTAAACCCCTTTCACCCACGTCTGTAATGGAGAGAAGTCACAAAAATGGCAGTTTTGACATTTCAGTTCGGAGAGCAGTTTAACATACAAAGAACAAAACAATAAGAAAAGTTTGGACACAGAATGTGTTGAACTCCTTAAAAGACTATTGGAAGGTTTAGGCTATGAATGAACAAAATTTCAAGTAAATAAACGCACTGGATAAAAAAAAAAAAAAATCTAAGTCTACATGTGACTTGGCTTTACGTAGTTTCTATACTATTATACAATAACTGATTATCCTAGGTCTACTCACCTGCCGAGGAATAGCTTTCAAGACAACGTGCGTTACCCCATGGGAATCCAGCCCAGAAAAAAAAGAAAATCAAATAACTTAAAAGAAAAAACTAAAGAATTGAAAAGAAAACTAAAAATTACCCTACTAACCCACTGAACTCTCCTCAACCACCATCCCCTTACCCATCTTAAGGAGTGTGTTTTTAAAAGTGCATCAATATTGTTATAAGTCGCCCGCTCTCCATAAAGTTAAATGGTACAATGGATAACAGGAGAAACTGCGGCACGTCCAAACTGATCCGGCCGACATCACCGAGGATTCTGTTCCTCCTCTTGTGTCACTCAAGTATCAGAAATATCATATAGCTTAAGTTAATTTCCCAACTCTGTCATGACTTCTGGCATCCCCCCCCCCCCCTCTAGACTTTCCACATGCTCGTCATCGTTCCTCAACAAACCTCTCGATCTTCACTCGTTTCCTCTCAAAACTTTCCAAATCTCTTTTTTTTTTTGATTAGTAACATGACAACAACCTGGCTAATGCTAAAACCACATTTTAAATACAGACTAAAAACGTCTATCTGCTCTCGAACACCAACGTCTGAACGATTAAATGTAGATTCGCTGAATTCAACATGTACAGGTTCACAGGGTCCTGTTAATATTCTGTGCTCCTCGGTGACTTTGGCAGTGAAATCAAGACTTTAACTGATCTCGTCTTCTCTTCTCACTCTTAACCTTTCGGACATTAGCCTCTGCCGCCGTTCCCATCCCACCCCCCTCCCTCCCTCCCTAACGTCCTTCCTCTGTGAGCGGGCCCAGCCCCCTCCTGGCCAGCACTTTTCAGCATAAATAAGGAGCAGTGCTACAGGTGCACCCAGTATGAGAGATGGAGCAGAGCGGCCACCCGCGGTGAAGCTCCTCCGCATCAACTTCCTTTAAATGACATGTACTGTATTTTATCAGCATTGCAATCATGCGAGGAAAACCCCAGTAAAACTGTGAATTGATAACTGTTTGCTTAAGATGATAAAAGAGTAACATAACTAAATGCTTGCTAAATATATACATTATTTATTATATATATTTTTTTTTTGCTAGGTTGTATCAAAAGAAATATGTATATTTCATATAATTATGCTATATATATTTTTTTCAAGTATGAAAATATATTCAGATTTCCGTTCAGGGGAAATCTAAGGCACTATCAAGTTTTCAAGCATGAACCTTTTTTTGTTGTTGTTGTTGTTAAATAACTTGTTTGATTAGATTCCGTCAAGCGAGGTGAGGAAACACCCAGCCGGGTATGAAAGGGGCAAAAAAAGGGGCGAAATTCCTTAATTTCTAAAAGTTCATAGATTGTCACACCATCACTCATGCAGTGACTAGATACTGGCAGCTCACAACCCCCCCACCCCCACCTGTCTCGCTCACTCCGGCTAGTTCATTGGTGTGGCGGTCACGAGTGGTGCGTGTGAGGTGGTCGAACAACAGCGGTTCACAAGTTGACATCGCGGACATCTGTGGGGGTGCTGGACTGGTCCTGCTGCTCCCTGGCTTTGCTGCCGGCCGGGAGCCCGTTCTCCTGCCGGTGCTGCTGGCCCTGCTGCAGGCTGGTGGCCAGCACGCGCTCGATTTGCTCCTGGCACGCCCTCAAACAGTCCTGGAACAAAAAGGGGTCAGACGTCGTTACACACGCACACGTCACCTGCACCTTGGCTTGTGTGTAAGTGCTTATAAAGACATTCCAGTAACCGAACAGCCCTGGAAGCATAACATTTTGTTTTGCATCTTTTGAACTGTCCCCACCACACATGCATACAATCATTTGTGTCCCAAACAATAAAACCTGGCTTTATGTCTGACTTTTCATTTTGTTAACTACCTCCACCAGGGAGGTTATGTTTGTTTTAAGCAAGATTACACAAAAACTAAACGGATTTACCCCAAACTTAGTGTAAAATATGTTGTTTCTCTAATTATACACCCAAATACTGCAGAAAAATGTAATCACATCTGCCTCTAAAAGCCTTTTATCCCAACTCTTTGTGAGTTTTCCTACAGATACCTGTAGATTCAAAGTTCAAAGAAATGTGAAAGTCTCATATTAGCACTGTCAGCTGGTTCTCTCAGCTGGTCTCTACATTATACACTAATCTAATTATGTCACAATAAATTAAAATGTCCGTACATATATGGAGAGACCGACTCTTTAATGTTTACACCTGCACGCTGACACTCGCGTGCAAAAATCTAACGAAGAAGTCGTTTAAGTGCTTTGGTCACATGCATGGCATACCAGCAGGGAATTATGGTTTTTGCAGTAGGTGGTCCTGTCTGCATCATGACCAGAACAATGGGTACCAGTACACGGCGATGCCACCAGCACAGAGCAGCGAGCTACAGGGTGGGCACAGGGGTGCACATCTGATGTCTGAGTGAAGGGGCACGATAAGGAATGGAGGGTCCTAAAAGGAGCTGTGGTCCATGAGGGAGCAGATAATGGGAGCTGAGGCTCTGGATTCCCTCTCTACCTCCCCTCCTCCCCTTGGGGTTTACAGCGCGGTCAGTCCCATGTGGGGGCCTAGAGGAAATGGCTTTGACCTACTGCACCCTGACCCTGTGAGTTTTGGTGTAAAACAGAATATAGGACAGTGAGGCCGGATGTTTTTGGACAAGTTGTCTTGTGAAAGACGGGTGGGGGGGGGGGGGGGGGGGTCATCTCCCCTCTGCAGGTCTTGTGTTGGAGATGTGGGAGGTCTGCCTCGCTGAGCCGGCTGCAGGATTCTTAAAAGAATGCACCGAGACTCGCAAAGAGGCCAGCATTCCTTTGAAATGTACGGATAATTGGAACCTGATGGGCTGCAGTCGGGGGTGCCTGTTGTGACGGCTGGGTTGCAGGGCACTCGTCACCACAGCAACGCAACCACAAGCCAAGAGGCAACCGTCCTGTTCGTCTGGCCCGGTGACTGCGGCCTATTAGGATTTCAGGGGCCTATGAAATGATCCACTGTGACACCGAAATCCCCCCCACTGGGATAAATATGGTTCATGTAATGTGTATTTATATCTAATGTGAGTGTATTTCTATTTATTTCTCATGTACAAACACCTGGAATCTGTACAAACTCCCTTCGAATTTTGAAATGCGTATTTTATAAACACACTGGTCTCTTGTGCATAATTTAATTATCATGGCATGTGTAATTTATGACGTGCACAATGTATTAAAGTCTATGGAGTCCTATTTACAACCATTATATTTATAATAGAGCCCCTGTATCCAGTTCAAACTCCATTCTAATGTTTAGTCTATGAATGATCAAGGATTTAATTAAGTGTTATTCACTCACATTGAGTTAATAACACAGCCCCTGTACAATATAAAGTACAAGCGCAATTCAGTGGTTCGAATAGTCAGTACAACACACTGATCAAGTCAATGAGAATGTCCGTCCACAGGTATGAGGACAGCTCGGACAACTTTGTGTGTCTTCATCCTCACTTACTGGAAGAGAGCCGCTCCTTTGCTTCATTACGAACGTATTCCTCCACCAGGAGGGGCCCACAGCTAAAGTGGAAGCCATGTGAAGAAATTGCATGTGTCCTACCACAAGAATGTGGGCTCTGAGTTTTAAGAAGACATTCCCTCTGCCGCTGCTCTTTATAGCTGCAGTCTGGCTCCCCAGCCAAGAGCCAGAAACTTGCTCTGCCTCTCTCTCTCTCTCTCTCTCTCCATGAAAGTAAATAGCTTCAATCTGCCACTACTGAAGTCATCACTGTTGTTTACTAAAGGGCCTTTGATGCTGCAGTCATGAGATATTGCAATGATTATTATTAACAACGCATTGCTGCATTGATCTATAAATCTCCGTCACTGTGGTACTCACCACCTCTGTGTTGGTGATCTTGGCCAGCAGGTCCGTCAGGTTGTCTCGACTCAGCCTCTGGTCAGAGTGGTCGAACTGGAGACCACATACAGCAGCTCCCATGCTGCCTGTGGCGATCATGGAAGGGGGATTCATGGCGAGGCGGTCATCTGGTGAAGGAAGAGCATTCATGTGCAATTAGTAAAGCAGCAGCTTTAGGCCACAGTGACGCACGGAAATTGCATTTGTAACTTTGATACGAAGCGCTGCAAAACTTGACACAGCCCACAGGAAGTGTGAGAGATGCACGCGAGGTGCAAACATCTGAATCATCCTAAGCTCAGCAGCTGAACCTGACTTTCCCACAGTCTGGATTTCAACAGCCTGGGCTGCCACTGGAACCTGTGTGGTTTTCTCCATAGAAACGACAGCCTTGATTAGAAAAGCAGAGTAGGAAGCCTCCTACTCGCTAAGAAATGAGTTCCAGGAACGACTCCCTCCAGCACTTATCGAAAATCAAGAAAGACCTGAACGACAACAGGTCTGGATGGAGGAGGTAGAGGACGAGTGCAAACCATGAACAAAGCTGGACGGGCGACTTTGAAAAGTTCATGATCTCTGCCCTCACGAGAAGCAACATCCCCTTCAGTAAATATGTGAATAGGTCTGAGGCTGCATCCACACTACTAAGTTTTGAAACGCATCGATGACACTACGTTTATGTCCGGCGTACACACTACTCCTACATTTACAAAGTTTTGACTTTTGAGCACCTAAAATTGACAAGTTTGGAAACGCTAGAGGGCCCATTTTCGTTTGAAAACGTTGCTGCTGCGTTGTCATAAGGACAGGACAAAACAGAGAGGTTTGTAAACGATGATGCAAGTTCTTCTGAGAACAAGTCCACTACCATGGGTGAAGGCAAAAGTTGTTAAAGCTAACTGAAGTACCTCCTCTCAGACTTAAGAGATACTTGTACTGTTAAATTGCTTAGAGCTGACATGTGCCTTATTTCTTGGGAGTTTCTCCTAACATGGCCAGTTAGAATCTACTTTTAATGGTGAGATGTTAAGTGGAAACCGCCCCTGGTGCTTTTTCATCAGTCCTGATCAACGCTGATCTCGAGAAGGCAGGGAAACGGCAGACACAGCCTATCAGATGGTCGCAGCCCAGTGCCACCCATTCCTGGTGGCCTGTTCGCTTTGATTAAACCCTGTGGAGCGGCCTGCTTCACTACGCCCATCTTTCTCCTCCAGGGACCAGCTGTCCATAGGAGGAGCTCCTCCATCATAAGAATAACATCTCAACTCCATATAAAACTCCAAACATTTACATTACTGCAGAACCACAGCAGGCCTCCTTTTTTTTCCACTGTGGCTGCTTTGTGCTTGGATATAACTAGCTGCTTATGAATAGCAGAGGCGACCACTGAAACACACCCAAATATAAAAAAGAAAAATAAGTGTGACACTAAAGCTTTGCTGAAACGGGGAAAGAAACTCATTGAAGGAGCCTATGGTTCCAATAATTAGCTCTAGTAAACAAGTAATTATGGCAGGATTTCACTGCAAAGGCATTTGTGGGGAATTTTATTGCACTTAAGTGACCTTCTTTGTTTTATTTCCTTCATTGAATTAGCTGACAGGAAGTGGCAGATGAAAGTCAGCCTTGTGACAGAGGAGCGCTGCATTGTGTGTGTACTAGGTGATCCCGCAGTCGCGTTTCCATCCAGGATATGAAAATATTAGGAGGGATTCCTAGTATAGACAAAGGAATGCCATGAAAATTCACCTAGGAAGAGGCCTTAGGGGACATCTGAGTTTGAGCTCCTCCAGAGTTTATTCTGGACAGGACGCCAGGATGGGAGGAGGAAGGAAGATGACTCGAGCTTTGACTTTCTTAACCTGGAAGCTTCTCTGTCAACAAACAGGACTTAAACTGCACCTGAGTCATCCAGCAAAGTACGTGTGCGTCTGCTGGAGCAAAAGTTAAGAGTATGATAAAATCACCACCATCACCACGTACGTAGCTAATCTAAACACAGGCACTTATATGATTATTCTCAGGCACTTAGTGGAGAAATATGGCGATGACCACTTTAAGCAGCTTTTTGCAGCTGTTAAGAAAACCCCTACTACAGGCTGTACAGAGAGGAGAAAGTGGATAAGGCAGGCCGAGAAGAAAGAGGTCACAGATGACTCACAATGGGAGAATGTTTGTGTGTGTGGGAATATTCTGGTGGATGTGGCAATAGCAAGGCAGCACAGCAAGCACGCACACAAGGCATATGAAATGATATGAAGCGGCGTTTACCTGTGGCACAGAGAGCGATGAATGTCAGCGTGTGTTTGCGCACCATCGCCAGCTTGTCTTTGGGGAGGGGCAGCCTGCGTACGATGTGCTCTATAAAATCATTGGGAATGACTGAGGCCATGTTCCACTTCAACTTCCCCAGCACCACCAGTTCCCAGTCCTGAAAGAAACCAGACAAATTAAAGACGAGTTCCAACAAAAGCTTCCAGGCAAAAGCCCCCACAGTCTGAGGGGTTAAATGGCGTGATGCCATGCCTCCATTGACCATGAAAAGGATCACAGTCCATCTCTATTCCCAGAGGAAATGGCTCTGTAAGAGGGGCAACATTTCTTCGCTTTATCTCTCCTCACTGTATCTTATTATCTGCATGCCATTCTCATTCCTCGCATCCTTTGTGTTCATATCGCCGGCATGTGACAAGCTTTGCCCTGCTTAGAGGCCCTGCCAATGAGAAAGCTAGCGCCTTCCTTCCTGTCACAAGCCTCAAACAGCTACCATGAGTTTGCAGTGCACAGGCAGCAGCACAGAGCTGACTCTTCACTCAGTCTCTACACCGGCCGGAAAGTGAACACATGAAATTAGTTCATTTTAACAACGTATTGTAATGATTGTGAATGTCAGAATCAAGGAGTACGGGAAAGAAATTCTAGAACCAAAGTCAGAAAAGTGCAGGGACACATTCATTTGTCGTTATGATCATCGGAAACTAATGACATTTGCCCCAAACAGAAAGATATCCAGATGCCCCAGGATTGCCATAAATCTTGCTCATAAAAAGAGATTTAGAGAAACTATAAAAAACTAAATCTTTCCAATCTTTCTATTTTTAAGCATTTATTAGAGCCATTATTCTATTTTAAGGTTTCAAGTATTTATAAGTCACGACATCAAATTTTTGTGCCGCTTTCTCTTGTACAATGACAATGAAAGCTTTCTATTCTTTCGTAAGTAACACTGTGTAGGGAACTTTTTTAATCATGTCACATACTCACACATTTCCATTAAGCGCAGCAGTTTTTGTTTCTAGTGAACTGTATTGTAATAACAGGTGTATATTATTATGTCCACCTCATTCATATTAATACACCAGATGTTGACTTCATGATGAATAAATGCTGATGATTTCAACTTCACACTTCCTGTGTCACCCACAATGTAAACGTAGTAAACGACAAAACCCCGACAGCAGCAGGGGCCCCCCCTCCGACGCAGATCTGTCATCTGAGATGTCAGCCATCATTTACATATACGTTTGGTATCTAGCCCATAGCCTGACACATGTTTTGCATTTAACCCATTTAATCTAACCCCTGAGGAGATTATTGACTGTGACATGAGCGGGGCGGAGGTTTGTTGTACGGGCGCTCACTTCCTGGACAGCTGCCACACACACGCACAAACACACACACACACACATACATGCATGCACGCCCTTAAACTTCTCTGCTGCACCAGTAGAGTGTTCATTACAAGGAAGAGCTGCAACATCTTTCACTGGCTCACGGTGCGTCCTCCGAACATCCTGTGAGGATATCCAGGAATCTGGAGTCTTACGACAATATCGAGCATCAGATGGGGTGCATGTCATTTCCCTCAACCGCTCCAGGCAACACAGGAAGATGTATAAAGAACATATGGAGCCATTGGCTAAAATAAGAAACGGGTCAAATGGTCAAGACCCTCAATTCTTTAGTAGTACACCAACAGAAATGTGATGACGAATGCAAAGTATGTTTTCTCTTGTAGTCAAAACTTCAAAGATAGGTCAAAGCAAAGCCTAAAGACTGCACAATAATCTTAATAATAATTTGATTCACTTCTACTTTTCTTAGAAATGAGAAAGTAGTTCTCGGAATCATGAAAGTTTGAGCATAAAATAGCTAATTCAATTTGCCTATGTGGAGAAAGTTTTGCTCACTTAATATCCTTGTGTTTTCGGCTGTAAAGTATTGTTGTGAATTCCATAAAGGGATTCACTCTTATTAACCCTCATATGGATGCATGGAAGTACAATGAAAGTGCTTATTGGCATACATCCATCTACATCTATTGGGCAAACAGAGCACATCCATTATACCTAAAGATAAATCCAAATTCTATGCTGCATAACTGGCACTAGATGGCAACACATCCCTCTCCGGTCCACATGGAGCCAAAGAAAGGATGTGGCTGTATTGTGCACAACTCCACTTATGGGGAAAATGGGATACTTCCTGTGGGACAAATTAAGCTATTAGCATTATAAAATCATCCCAAAATGTGATACTGCATTTTTTTTGTATGCCTCCCGAGAATGAACGAACAAGCAAATTGATGGATGAAGGGATGAATGGATGAAGGGATACATGCGTGGATGAATGGGGGCAGTTCTTACCAGCAGCTCCCGTGGTGAGATGGAGTTGTCTGTGTACATGCAGAGTTTCTCTGCTGATAGCGGCCGGCTGTCTTTTAACTTGGAGGCCAGGAACATGCACACGGCTCCCAGGAGCTGCAAGTAGTTCTTCCTAGTCTGCATCACTGCTAAAAATCTGTCCAAGTAATTAATGGCTAAAGGGAAAACGTCCTCGTTGCTCTTCTCCTCCTCACACACCTAGAAAGACAGATATATAAAGTGGAAAGTGTTATATTGTCGTATATAAAAGAGGAAACTTCTCAAATACAACTTAGATGTGATATGAGGATTGGTTTTACTTACAGGATTGTGTTGTTTTTTACATGATTGTGTTAAAAAAAGGTTAATCAAATGTTGACTTTAAAACACATCTTAAGTCATGAGCTGCAAAATCAGGACGAAAAGCAAATTAGTTTAATAGGAAGTCGCTCAGCAAAGAAGAAGAAAGAAAAAAAACTCGCCTCCTCTTCCTTGTTGGGGCTTGTCGCGTTTTTTTTGAAAATATTTTAAAATTAAACCAAACAACTTTGGGGTTTTCAGAAAACGTGCAAAATGTCCCCAAGATGTTTTAAAACACTTCCCGACAGTTATAAACAAGAAGCGGTGGCTAGCGTGAGGTGTTTTTAGAGCTTTTTTAAAAATGAAAGTGGTGTTGCACTCAAGTCCCCCCCACCCCCATTGCCCTTGCCATGAGCCTGCATAAAGTTTTAAACAATTAATAATAATTACACCGAGGGTGGGAAATGTCAATTTTCGATATTGTTAATTAGCCCAAACTCCCCCTGCGTGGTTTAAGCTAGCCAGCTAACAAAAAGCACCAGGTTATTAGCGGTTAACCGATGTAAATATCAAGCTAGGCTACTTCTCTGAAGCCGATTTGTCTTCGTGCAGGAATTTCCGTCTCTCCCACGCGTTTCGGTGAGTCATTGTCATTCAATTGTCAAAAAAACATGACGAGTCTCCCTGACCTAAAACACCCGGGGTTCGAGAGCTAGCATTAAAAAGAAAGAAGAAGCTAAAAAGGCAAAGAGAAAGTTAGCTTTAAAAAAAGCATCCACAGCTCGAAATGTCCCAAACCTCGTGCATCCAGCCTGCAACCATTCGTCTCATGTAGGGTTGAATGTCCTTCTGCACCCGCTGGAAGTACGAGCACTGCGGGAGGAACCGGTCCTCGATGGTTAATAAACTCTGCAGCACTCGGTCGTCGTACAGGATGTTTGGGTCCGGCTGGGCTCGCACGGTTATGTCCGACTCGAGGCAAAACAGCTCCATGACTCGGGCCCCTTCTTACCCCCTCCACCGCTTCGGCTCTCTCTCTCTCCTCGTTCTCCTTTGTTTTAATGGCTAAAATTGTGAGATAGGGAATCAACTGGTGTCAGACGTTTGTTGAGAGTGGAGGAGGAGAGGAGAGGAGAGGAGAGGAGGAGGAGGAGAAGTGCCCAGGACGAAGCATGAAGCGGAGATGACTGGGTTCGCTCCAGTCCTGCTGCCTCCTGGCTCACTTCTTCCTCTGCGGCTGCTCCGAGGTCCGACCGGCCCCGTGGAGCAGCGACACATCCGGAGAGACCTTTCACAATAAGAGCCTCTGTGGGAGAAAGGAGAGGCAATGTTTATAAAACACAGTTCATTCACAGAGGTATATTCAATGTGTTATATGTATATTTGTTTATTAGTTGCTGTACAGACACATTTAAAACAACATAAAGGCTAAATTAAAATTATTATAGGCTTTATTTGTATACAAGGTGCAGTACAGAGACATTGCAAACAACAGACAATATTAAAATGATAATAAGCTTTATTTGTATTCAAGGTGTAGTACAGAGACACTTAAAAAACAACAGAGAAGATATTAAAATGATAATAAACTTTATTTGTATTCAACGTGCAGTACAGAGACATTAAAAACAACAGAGACAATATTAAAATGACAAAAAACTTTATTTGTATAGCCCCTTTCATACACAGATGTATATTCAAGGCGCTGGACAGAGACATAAAAAGCAATACAGAGACTCAATGACAATGATAACAATAAACTTTATTTGTATAGTATCTTTCATACAAGAAATGCAGCTTGAACATGAGAACATGTTAAAAGGACATTTAAAAGAAAAGGATATAATAGAATTAACAAATTAAACATTGTATTTACAAAAATGCATAAAAACTGAAACGAAAGAATTTGTTTTGTTTTTTAGGCTGTTCTGTTCAAAGTCCGTTGCATTCCATTACTCAGTAGACACTTTATATATCCTCCCAAATGTCTGAAAATATGTTGTATATTAACCTCCCCGAAGGCTGCATTAGAATAATTATCAGCAAGAATGATGCTTTATAGAATACTGGAGGGAAGCCATATAGCTGCACTAGTCCACAAATCATAGACTATTTACATTTTTGTATGCAGTTTATGGTACAAATCAGCACCGTTGCGCTGTCTGCAATTAGACCTTCATATCTCCGAGCCCCGACCCAGCTGGCCTGACACATGTGAAGACAGTGCTATAAAATGTAGACTGAAGAACTGACAGAAACTCGTATTCTCCCTTAAAAGGCTAGCAGGTGGGGGGATAAGTGTGTATAAAGATTATTAAAACCATGCATGCCCAGGATTGGTAAAATGCTAGCAGACATGTACTTATCTTCTGTTAGCTACAGGGTGGCCTCTGCATCAAGGTTTATTACTCAGTTTCAGCTAATAGCATCATAATCTTTTAATTGAACATGCAACGTAAATTATAAAGGAATACATTGTTTCTTGAGAAGGTTTCAGACATGACCTGCGGGTAAAAGCCAGACTACGAAGTTTTCTTCAATGGTGTCTTCCATGCGTGAGGCAACGCCTTTCACTAGTGAATCCTGCGGGGGATCCCCTGCTGTGTTCACACATTGGATTCTCCTGGATTTGTTTATACTAGGAGGCCAGGCGGAGATATCTCACACGTGTTTTACCCAAATTAGCTAACATGAGGGTGCTAACACAAAGGACTCTGATTGTTAAAATACCTAGCTTAACATATCATGTTAGCATACTGATATTTAGCATTTAGCTCAAAGCACCACAGGGCCAGAGTCTCACCAAATTACAAGTGTGACTGTTGACTCTTGGTACACAACTGCAGCTTTTGTAGTTGTTGTAGGCTTTGGTAATATCGGTTAGTCTTGCTCAAAGTGAGTACACAGACTTTGGACTTTTAAAAACATGGGGGCTGGTTGTTGCACACATCCTTATGGCTAAGGGTGTGGACGGCATCTGGAACCACCAGTAGGGGAAAACGTTTCCGTAAAGGAAGTCCTTTGGCATGGAGGCTAGTATGAGGATATGGACATGCAAATCCGCAGAGAGTGCTTTCAAGAAGTGTTTATTATGTTGTCCTTCTAAGACAGGATCTAATCTGTAAAAAGATGGGGGTCATAAAATGCGGAGGTAGTTTTGAAGTTGTCAGCTTCCTATCACGTTTGATCTATGAAGGTCATTTCATTCCCTTGTTGGCTCCCTGTGCCAAATATTTACAATAAAATGCGTCTAAATTTGCCGCCTCCAATCGCCTGCAGGACTATTAAGAGTCGAACTGAATGACAGTGGTAGAACTGCCTCTCGCTGGAACGGCTTCACAAACGTCCTCCTTTCACAGCCGCCACCAGAGAGCTGAATGAGATATGAAGTTTCAGTGAGAAAAATCGAGGAGTACTGTGGCGCTATTATGAGAGAAGACTGTGAAATGAGAGTGGGAACTGTCTGAGGGAATGTCAAGGTTAGCAAGATTAGTTCTACTTCAAAGGGGGGGATGGGGGGGCTGGGTGTATGTATGAGAGGATTCATCTTAGAATTGAGATTTCATGTCAGAGGGGTTATCCCTTTGTCTGTGCATGGAGAGGGTGACAAATCCCTGGGTCGATGTTTTTGTCTCCACAAGAGGCCAAAGAAGCTTCACCATACCAGACATTCAAAGCACTGACACTTGAGGGAAACAGAGGTGTTAGACAGATAAAGCACCCTTACCCTGTTGCTGCTGTTTGTGCATGTGTCCTATGATAACACATGTCAGCCGCTATCACACACTCCGGGCTGCACAGAGGTAATACAGAGCGGCCAAAGCCCTGGGAAAACGTGGAGGAGCGTGAAATCACCTTGATCCAAAGATTCCTGCTGCATACCAGTCCACTGAACCCACCAGAGCACAGGGGCCCGGAGATGGGCAGACTGCCACAGATCAAGAGAAACAGACAAAGAAAGAAAGAGAAAGAGAAAGAAGGAGATGAGGTGGAGGGTGATAGTCAAGATCTTTAATCCTGGTGATCGGTTTAAAGCTTAACATCATCTCATGCATTTCCTGTGCGAGATCAAGTGAGTCGCTCCATGAGGGAGGCCTCTCGGATATAAACACTGGATTTGCTTTTACATGGCAGTTTCAGGGCTAAGCTTGATTACAGGTTGCCCATGTGCTCTGAGTCAAGCTGGCTGTTTGGGTTTACTGACAGTAGAGAAAAGGATGCTATGGCTGGAATGCTGTGGTGTGAACAGTGGTGAACACTCCTCCCAGCCCTGAGTGATAGCTGGTCGAGCTCAGCCAGTACAGTAGATAAAGTGGCTTCTGTCTGTCATACGGCTACAGACTATGTGGGCCTTCCTGACAAGTGTGTTCAACCCACTGGAAGTGTGCTAAACACCCTTTCTGGAACATCAAAAGTAGGTGACATAAATGTTCATGGGTAGTTGTGTGTTCTTGCTCTTTCACATGCTATTCTGGTCATGCTATCAGTGGGTGGAGTGCGCCTCTATCGCGAGAATCACACATCAAAGCTGTCCTGACACTGCCACTCACTGCAGAGGGGCTGAGGGGAGAAGTGGCCTTCAGCAAGTAAACAACTGTTTGCAGCAGCGCTCCCTACAACTATTGCTGTGGTTTCCTTTACCCGGCATCTACTGATTATATTTGTTTGTATGTGTAAATTCCACTTCCCCAGTTCTCCTTCAATCCTTAAGATGTAATTGGGAGCCCTGTGGTGCAGCCAGTTAATTTGCACTCAACTACGCAGGGAGATTAGAAAACAAATGGAGCGTCGTCAAATCAGCACAGGAAAAAAAAAAGAGGGTGTTCCCCTCCCAGTGTCCTAGGAATGTTTTGGCTAAAGTGAAAGCCATCATTCAAACTGAAATGCCCACGTTGAGGAGACAATGACGGGACAGAAGGCAACATCCGGGCCTGGTCTTTAGTTGTCTTGCTCTTGAACACAAGAGGGTTTCTTTTCTACAGTTTCGGCCTTGGTCCCTGTTGAATCCCCCCCCTTCCATGTAGTCTGTATACAAGTCTGACGTCCGGCAGCTTGCATCCCTCACTCCTACCAGAGTCTCTGAGAACATTGCCCTATACTCCACCATGCACTCAGGAGTAATAACAGACAAGAGGAGGGGAGAGGAAGAGGGTTCATTTTAAACAAAAGGAGTTCTATGAGGTGACAGGAACAAGGGGTTTAGGTTTGTTCTGCAAAATACTCAATGCTGCTTTAAAGGAACAGTTTAACATTTCAGGACATAATCCTTATTCTCTGTCCAGCAAGAATTACAGTAGGTGAGGAGATACCAGGTATATCCCTCTTGTTTAATCCGTACAAAAGCCAAATTGTAAAAACGCCTATCAGCTGTTTTAAATGAGGCTATATGTCAGAGTGTTACTTGGCAACTGAGTTCCCATGTACATTCCCCCCTATAATACTATATAATTTGATATTTTCCCTCCTAGGTTTCTGTGTGGATTAAACAAATGAGATGTAATGTGTAGATTTGTGAGGTTTAAAGGAGCTTATAGGGGGGATTTGTGACAGAGGCAGGGTACCTGTTTCCTCTTGTTTCCAGTCTTTATGTTAAACTAAGCTACCTCGCTGCAGGCTGTATACAGACAGACACAAGAGTGCTGTTGATCTTATCATCTAATTCATAGCCAGGAAGTTTCCCAGAACAAATATCCCAAATTTAGGTTATTTGTATTGACACCCATATCTCTAGTTCCTACCCGATTCTTGGAGAACACACGTCTTTCTGTGTGGGGGCTGGGAAGGGACACTCAACACAAAGGAAAAGCCTGGATTCAGTCATAACCGGCCAACGACATAGGTTGGATTTTAAGTGAGTGAGATCACATCCTCTCAATTTCACAGAGAACAAACTTCATGTCTAGAAGGAATCATTCATATCTGGATATCTGGATAAGATGGGATTAGCTTCTGTCCCAAAGAGGGCATGCATGTAAAGTAATGTCCATGTTCACGGTATGAGAAGACGGCATGCGTCTGCAAAAGAGAGTGGTGTTCTTCACGCAGCTAGATTTCAGACTGTTATGTAACTCTGCAGTGGGGGCCCCCTTGTTCTGTTCCACCAGTCGCCTCTGAAGTCCCCCCCACTTTTCCTGTTCATTTGCCTCACAATACAGATGTCTCAGGGTGGCAATGAGGAGGACGGGGGGGGGGGGTGACTGGGCCACGGCCAAGAGGCAGCGGCTGCCTGTCACAAGTGAACAAGTGTGTGTGGTCAGAGATTAGGGAGGGAAGGACACAAACAAAAATTCCTGCGGAGGAGCTCCTGTGGCAGCTGTGGCTTTCTGAGTGCGAAGGATGCTTGACAACTGGAGACGCCCGATTGGCCTGCAAAAGATGAGTGGGTGTGTCCTGGCAGTGGCCCGGCTTCCTCTGTGTGATCTTAAATGAGAAGAGTGACAATTCATCAGGGACAGGATGTCCAATAGGAAGACGGATCCCAGGGGCAGATAGAGGGCCTTGCAGCTGGCCAATTAATGACCTTGGATCAAACAAAAGTTAGTCGCCTCTCTCTGTCCTTTACCTCAAACCCATTCTGTGCCCATTGAAAAATGAGGCATTAATCAGCAGCAGACGGCTGAGCAGTTTCCAGTAAGTCATTTTGCACCAGTTTATTTTAAACCAATGGGTCCCGTTGTTCCACAAATAACATTGCTTTCTTCATCCATTCACTTCCCTTCAGCTCTGCAACATTTCCACTCCTGCACACTTACATTTCCCTCCTGAGAGAGAGGAGGAAATGGGGGGCCTCGCCATGTGAACGAAAGCTCTTTGAAAGTGGCTCTAGTGAGGCGATATGCTACTTATAAACGGCAAGCAGGGAGGGTTTCAGGGTCGGACTTCTGGGGCCTGGACTGTCTGGGAGCTGCCTGGTGTTTTCCTGTGTGTGATGCATTCTAACCCTGGGCCCCCTCGACTAGGGCTGCAGAATAAAGAGGCCTCTGTAAGGCTGAGTCAGCTCCAGCCCTAATTCATCTCATTGCTCTCATTGCTTGATTAAATTCAGCAGGGGAACTCAGAAGGCCCCTATTTCCCCTCTAGACGCTGCATGCATTCAAACAGTAGGATGGAAATCAACCTGTTATCAGCATGAGAGCTGGAGCCGGCAACAACAATGGTCCTCGTGTACTGCAGAGAGAGAAACAGGCCTCGAACCACAGCCAGACCAAACACATCGATGCACACTGATAAGAATTAGTGCAACAGATCTGAGTGGGAGTGACAAATATTGTTTCTATGAGGTAACTATTGCCAATGACTTGAGATTGAAAATATAACAGCACTGCTAGCATTGCAATCGAGCATAGAAGACAATGTAAGAGAGTGTGAATGCAGGAAACCTATAACGCCAGATCACAAAATAAATAGATTAGTCCGTCTCTTGGCTGCATTGAGCTAACCACTGCAGTTAGTGATGCAAACACACACACACTTGGTGACATCCAATGTTTCTCTTGCAAATGGAGTAATCTGACATTCCAGAGAGCCCAAGAATAAAAGAAAAACACAAACAGGTGCATACCAGGCCTATCTGCAGGAAATACCATGATACGAGCTGGCATGGGGATGGTGTGGTCAGGGGTGGATGACAACATCATTCTCCTCCCGTCCCCCGAGATCCAGCCCGGCTTCAATCCTGAGGAAGTCCAGTGGACGTTCAGCGGAGCAAAGGGTTCAACTTTCCATGTGGCGCCCAAAACCATTAGCTTGAATCTGTATCCTCTGCAGCCAGGAGACGGTTAGCCTAGCTTAGCATTACGACTGGAAAAAGGGAGACACAGTAAAGGCAAAAATATCCCCATAAGCATTACTAAATCTCACTAATTCACATGTTATACCTTGTTTGTTTAATTTGTGCAAAAATCTGTGTTAAGACATAATATTATATCTAATGGGAGTGCTTAGACATAGACTGGTATACAACCCCCCAATGAACCACAGAAGAGTTGGTGGTAAGGGATTTTGACGAAACCAGGTGAGCTGCTTCCTTGTATTCAGTTCCACTGCTAACCGGCTGCAAGCCCCAGCTTAACACAGTATATAGAGACAAGACATGGTTCCAATATTTGTGTCTAGCTCTCAGACAGAGAGGGTCTAAGCCTTTCCTGTCAAAACGTCAAAACGATGCATGTAATGAATGGAATTTATTTTTCTGCTTTTACATGTCATTGTAAAAGAGTTTGGTCAGCATTTTCCCATGCCTTCCTCCTTCACACATCACTCAGGGTGCAGCTCTCTTCAGCTCAGAGAACTCAAAATCCAGTTTAACAGGCTGAGCTTTGGTTTAGACACAGAAACAGAGCAAAACTCACTTCCTCCCGAGACAAAACCAGTTGAAATCAAAACCTGGAGATTAGCCTTAATCAAATAACAAGCTTGCAGAACCCGATAGGGCTTTGTTACCAAACTAAGAGCCCCCTAAGCTATGAGAGGTGGCTCGGACTGATCATGATACAACATGCTACACCCCCCCACCACACACACACAGACACACACTCAGTTTTCTTCATGCACAATGTGACACTTGAACCTAATAAACATTCCCACAAGGACTGCCTTCTTTAGCAGGATATCAGCCCTGTTAATAATAGTTATCGCCCAGGAGAAAACTTCTTCCTCTCTGCCCAGAGTCGTCGAAGATCAAATCATCAATTCTTCCCACCGAAAGTCTGGGAGGAACTGGGCTAATTCTGATAGCTGTTCAAATGTCAGCCGTGGGCCAACCCACGCTGGGAAAGACGGAGGTTTACAGTGCTGCTGCAGCCCGAAGCCGCGATGGTCCGGCTGATCCTAGGTCACTGCTTCCCAGGACCGAGGCCCTGTCCCTGGGGAGCCCTGCTGAAGTTCCAGCTATGTCACTCTGGCTCCTCAGTACTCGCACAGCAACGACACAATGCTTTGTAATGGCCTACATACTGTGTGCAGACAGAAATATGCAAGCTAGACATACATCAGAACTTTAAGATACCAGCTTGTGCAAGTGGTCTTCATGCAACACAGACGATACATGGTCTGGTCAGAATTCTCGGTTGGTCCAGAATGAATAATCTAATACACAATCTACAGACATGCATTAATTGTCTGTAGTGAATGACTTAACTTACCCTCTGACCTTTCCTCTGGTGGCAACATCACCAAGCTCTCTTGAAATCTACCTGATGAATTGGTACAAATTTGGTATAGACATCCATACTCTGATTTATGATTGACGAATCTAACACTATGGTGAAAAAGTGTTTTCAATATACATGCTAAACATCAGCATGTTGACATTGTCACTATGAGCAGGCTGGCTCAAACCACTGCCTCACAGGGTATAACCAATGACCACATCCTCTTTTAAAGGAGTTGATATCATGCACGATCCCCCCTCATCAGTGTCATCATAAAACTTGAAATGATTCCATTCTCATGGAAATCGAGGGAGGGCTGGCTGCCTCCCTAACAATGTAGGATGTCTTTGTTTCCGACCTTTATGTAATCACTGATAACAGGAAGTAGTGAGGCATATGTTATGGTTGGAGCCGCGGCCAGAGCTCAAGCCCTTCGTCAGGATTCCCACCGTCACTGAGGAAATGAAAGCACAGGGAAGCTGTCTTTATGGTCAGCCCATGAAGACATAAATACTCACTGGGAGAAGCAAGACTTTCAATGGGACAGCAGAAAAACTGATGACTGGGCAAAGAACGAATTGCACAAGATGAAACAAGCCTCATTGAATGACCACGGAAAGCTGCTCAAAGTTGATGAGACACAATGCAGCGCTGGATTTATTCTGTTGACCTGGTAAAAAAGCAAACATTCTTTAGGAATGTGTGAAATGTGCTGCGTGGGAGGAGAAGTTTGACACATGTGGCTGTTTGCTCGACATGAAAAGCTGCCAGGGCTTTCAAGGTGCGGCTCCTCTCTCCACCCACGGCTGTCAAACTGATACGAGTTGTCAGATGTGAAGGAGACTCTATATGTTTTCATTCTGAATCGTTTCCTGAAATCAATCTATTGGCGAATGCAAATACAGGGCTGTTTGATGCTAATCCCACGTCACAACGCAGAATCACGCCCTGCTGTGTGTTTGTGTTGCCCCTGCAAACCAAACACAACTACATATTACGCTGAAACTGAGTTTATACCAGAATCTGAATCCAAGAAATGTGTCATTTTGGGGAAAAGAAGACTGGAAATAGTGCAAACATCATATGAAATGTGACATTTCATTTTTTTTAAAACAAGCAAAAATCTATGTTTTACAACTTATATGTCTCTGCCACTGTTTGGTTAAGAGTACATAAGTACCTACACGTGCTTTATACCTGTGCTATAGTCAGTGGTAAGAACACATGAGTTACAGATCAAAAGTTACCAGTCTGGTCCAAGTGCAAACTGCGCTGTGAGAGAAAGAATGAGGCAATCATTTTTGGAGAGACAAGCGCAATATGAGGTTAACAGCTGAGGGTTGTGACTGCAGACTATTGCGGTTCAGCAGAGAGGAACAACAAAGGTATCAATGGCCGACAACAGCTGGGTCTGCTTCCTCCAGAGCTGCGTTTGACGGATGGGGAACATGATATAGAGTTTTCCACTGTGCAGCCTACATGACATTTGATATTTCGGTGGACATGTCCAGTTCGGCGTAATCGTCTCTAGCATGACACACAGAAACGTCAAAATGCAGAGGACGTGTCATTCTCGTCCGTGTTGTGAAACGGCGCTCTTTCTCATCTGGCAGATAAGAAACACATATGTAGTACATTCAACTGGCCCTAGAGAATGTGCACAAGAGGGAGAAAGTGATAACGCATTCCCACAATCATTTCCTCCCTTAGGGCCCAGACCCTGCCTTGACAGCTATAGCTCACCAGCTGAGAGACAGAGAGGATGTGCTGGGGAATGTGTATTCAGCAGCAACGAATAATGAAAGATGGGCTACGTGTGAACACGCTATTTAGCTTTGACCAGCTCCCAGTGGTATTTAAAGACAATAAGCCTTTCATCCACAGTTGTCTATGATTCGGTGTGAGAAGGTAAAGTTCTCATTATCAAACTAAATTGCCTGACACCCACAGAACCAGAGCTTCTAGACCAGACGCGGTATAATTTAAACATACATTGTGTCCCTCGTTCTGTCTAATCTATTCAATAAAATGATTTCAGTAATTTATTGATCTCTCCTTATCAAACTGGATGAGGGAGGTGTCCTTTACAGGCCTCCCATTCTTAAGTGAATCATTCCAGTTCAAAGGGTTTTATCGCAATTTATCTCGAAAGCTTTCGGTTTTTATTTTAATAAAGAAGTAAACAAGATAAGGGGAACACATGGAAAAAGTATCATGGTCCTAAATCCTAATCTGCCACAGACTGCTTCCCATGCAAAAAGTACACATGCGCCAGTGTGACCACGCAGCAGATCAAACTGAAATTACATCTGTTATTTTGACATTTTAGGGAAGCATCAGATACAACTTTGATGCAATGAAATTACTTAATATCACATGATTTTATCTTTACATGTCTTATAATCATGCCATATTTTCAGAATCACATTTACTCAAGTATTTATAAAACAAAAAATACTTTAAATGCGAGTTTTCACCGAAAATGTTAGTTTCTTCGATTATTGAGATAAACAGCTGCTTGGCTCTAATTCTTAAGAATGAAGTGCCATCAAACTATTGCACAAGTACATTGAACAATAAGATGACAGAGTATCAATCAAATGTCATTGTATAAATTGAAAATTGGCACTAAAACCAGTGGAAGAGACATTATTACTTTCAACAACATGTGGGATTTTCTGATAGCAACATATAATTAGGTAATAAAGCGGCTTTTATCTAAGAGAACATGGTGACTCATGACTTTTGTGGATCTGCATCTTATCTTTCAGGCCACAAGTTTCTATCACGCTATCGGAAGTCAACTAAATATTCAACTACAAGAGAGAAATTATTTGAAGAAGAATTTCTGTGGAAGCTCTTTGACACATTTTGACCACAGACGCCCAGCTTCCCTCAGTACGAACACAGAATGTGATGTTTTCACCACCTTCAGGCTCAGTGTGACCTTCCGTTGGCAACCTCTATCTGTCACTGATGTGGGGAAACAGCGATGGCCGACAGAAAGGCAGACGGGCACGTGCCAACACGCTGAGCACTGCACCCTCTTTTGACACAGCAGGAACGCAGTTTTCCCACACAGGCTTGGAAAAACCAAACATGTTCTCACAACTGTTCTCCTACATGATAACAGAGAGGTTTATGTAATCATCTGCCGATTTGAATCAGAAGATCAGATCGCCGCCAAATTCTTCTGTGCAACAACCACAGAGCATGACACATGGTGGCATGAATGAACAGCCTCTATGAAAGATAAACACAGTGCTCTATTAGAACAGAGGTATCTCATATGTCGTGTGTGAGACTGGCCCCAGGCTAGAACCACGTCTTATTCACAGGTCCACTGCAGCCAATTAGGCTCACTCATGCTGCCATATCAAACAGCTGCTTAAAAAAATAATGGGATTGGTTATTTTTGCATGTTACTGTCCTGCTCGTGGGATTTTCATCTGCAAGACACACATCTGAACCTTCAGGTTTAATCTCATTTCCAGATGTTTCGTCCTCTGGCCATTTCTCACATGGGCTGGGAGTTTCAGAATGAAGCCTTGTGGAGCTTTACATCATCCGTCGCCAGCAATGCATCCGCATCGCGAGGCGTGTGAACTTGTTCCGAGCGGAGAAATCTCGCTCTGATTTTAATATTACAAACAATCACTGGCTGTGGCTCCTCTGCAGCCCCAGAGGTGCAGCACTTCAGTCTCCCTGTAATGGAACTTTGTGTGGGCTGAGAACTCGTTGACGTTGGCTCTCACAAAACGTCCACATGAAAATGCTTTTGCAAAGTCATATCAAGCAGAAAAGGCGCAGTTATCCAGACGACTACAGCAGCGGATTGTGCAGCAGATCAAACAGTCTGGCCTGGGGCGCATTACATCAGATTTCATTTTGAGTTGAGGCCCTTAATTCATTTCTGACATTTACAGTTGGATTGGAGTACCCCTCTCCGAGGCCTCTTGGCTCTCAGTCTGCACTGAGGCCCCACCAGCCACTCTGGAAAAACCCAGTGCATCTGACTTGCATTGCCTGGCTCCACTTGTGTGTTCTGTTTGGCCCGTGCCGCTGGAGGAGGAGAGCAGGCCAATTACCAGCCGCCGCTCTGAGACCAATATGATGTCATCCCCCCGCTCCGCCATAACAGGCTGCAGATGAGAGGGGCTGGGCCTCTCAGCAGCCTTATTCGCTTAATGAAAAGCAGCAAAGAATTAAAACAAATCAAAACGGGATCGAAAATCTGTGAACATTAACATTTTTCTCCTCATCTTAACCTGTTATTATCCATTAAAGTGGCCTCTAATGCATCACCGTGCAGCGGACCGGAGATAGCAAAGATAATAGCTCACTGTTTATCTCATGAGCCAGAGCACCTTGTTTGAATAAGACTGATAGTGGCCCATGAGAAAACAGTGGGAATGCCATTGTGTATTAAAGGCTGCACATTTCACAGATGTGAAGCGGAAGCGAGTTTCCATGGCGCAAACCTTAAACGTGCCCCACCCATCAGCGCAATCACCTGCATCGTCCTTTCATTTTCAGCTAGCAGGAAGCAACTGTGTCCTCACACATCAAAGGTGAAAGTTTTACAACAACGCGTCGTTAAAAAGTGCGCCAAAGACAACTCTCCGACGTACGCTCGAGGATGCAGAGGCCCGTGCACTCGGTCACACTCCAAACGCTCGATTGCTTAAAAACCTGGAGACCGCCTCAGTGCAAATGTCCCAGAAGGCCTTGCATCGCCGAGGAAGTCTTGAAGCCACATCAGAGAATCCGAGGGGGCCTGTGGGCTGCAACAGATCTCCTCTCATTTCCCCACATACTCCATCTCCAACGCCCACCAACCGCACTCTATGTATAGACTCTGGAGATGATATAAAGCCTGAGCAGATAGCCGGCCTCAGCTCAGTCTAAACAAATGGCAGCTTTAACTGTTTCGGTGTGCTCGGCTGTGATGTACATACGGAAAAATGCTTCGATTTGTATCTATGGAAAAGCTGTTGAGGAAAAAGACATAGATAACTTTTGGTTCCGGAAGCAACTTTGGTTAAGTATCGAGTGAAATGCAAATGATTGGAATTGTCGTTGACATTGTTTCTGTGTGTTTGCAGAGTTGCGCAGTAGCTTGACTCAGCATGGGTGATCTAATTTGGCTAACAAGATTAAGCTAAGCAAAGTTAACCCTCTTAGTTTAGCATGGTAGCACGCTAATATTTGCTATCTAGCATCGAAACAAATTGGTAGTGTTAATTACCTTGGAGGAAACTAATTTGGTTATCTTTGATTAGCTGATATTAAACAGGTGTGAGGTTTAGCATGTTCACCATCTTTGATTAGCTTGCTAGCATTGATGCTGATGCGAATATTTTAGTTTTGGAGGTATACGGTGGTGAAAAAATATGTTAAACTGAATTGCAGTTAATAAAGTCCACTCTGAGGGAGGGAGTCAAACTTTGTGGTTGTCGAGACCAAATCAAAACACAAACCTTATTGTGGTTCTAGAGCAGAAGTCAGGGGATTACCAAACTCATTAGGAGGCGTCCTCTTGGCCCCATGAATACATTCAGTGTTTAGGATGTTTACATCTGGAACAACGCAGTGGATGGACTTACTGATATTACAATCTATGAGCCAAATGGCTAGCAAGGGCTAAAAATGTTGACCTGTATATTTTCATCATTCAGTCCAACTAAAATGAGAAAGATCTGGTCGGGAAAACCTCAAACCGTCACTTAACCTCATCTCCTCCTCACAGCTGAATATATATAAAATATATTGGTATTTGTAGTGGGAGAGTGAAAAGCCTTGACAGTAAATTCCTATCTAGGACTTTACAAGCCTAGGTTTATATATGACTCAGGGGAGGGAGGGTGAAGCAAGGTCAGGCACCTAACCTCAGCATGAGCCGGCAAAGGAATGGACTTACTACCTCTACAAATGAAAAAAACTATTGATCTCATAACTCATTTTTGAATTTGTTCGCAAAATCATTTTTGCTATCAATTGTTATCTTGAATTAACGTTTCTGTCTTTGTGCTAAGCTAACTGGCCGCTTTCCTTAGCCGTATATTTAATGGGCACTGAGAGTGGTTTTAATTTTCTCAGCTCTGCCAGAAAGCAGAGGTGTATTTCCAAAAATGACAAACTTTGGGAATGACTGCGTTGTTATATGTCAACTCTCCCTAATGTCACTATCAAATAAAGGCAAATAATACCAGAAATGATGGATTTGAGGGGATACGGACCAGAGCTACCACCAAGACGTCAAATTCAAAGCTCTACCCATCGTGTTTGCAGGACTGATGACTTCACTGTCCTAAACCTGAGAAGTGAAGGATATACTTCTGTTCCTCTGTGATCCTCTTTCATGGGGGCTGTATCCTCTCTGAAGACCCCCACCTTGTCAATGTGTCTTTGGTTCTGTGTCATAGAGACTGTGTGAGCTATGCCCCGCTTCGCATTCCTCTGCCATCCAACCTCTGTCCAGCCAGGACTTTCCCACAGAACCCTAAACCCTGTGAATGAGAGTAGACCTTTGTTTCAGGCATTTTTCATCCTGATCCCGGCAACTTCCCCATGGTGGAATGCAATAGGAATGCCAGAGCCAGCTACCTGGCATTAGAGAGTCTTTGTGCGGAAATAGGAGAGGCTGAAGGAGAGAGCAGGTCAAAGAGGTTTGACAATGGATAGCTCACTTCTCAAGGTGCCCAGCCCATGTTACAGAGCCAGTGAACCTGGGTCAGGCCTCTTAAACATGGCAAGGTGCAACTGGGAGAAGTGAAAAAAGCCTCTTTTTTTTTCGGGATGTAGACCAGTTTCGCTATGAGCCCTTTCTCTGTCACAAGTTTTTCTCCCACTGTACAAATCATTAACTTGAGCAGCGATGTAGCAACTGATTGGCATGTATACACAGGCACAGCTGAAATGTGTGTCTGCGGCGGTTCACAAGTTGTTGTGAGCTTATCACTGGCTGAGTGCAGGAGCGGTGAGACAGTGGTTAGCCCGAAGGTGCAATTCCATTCGTTCCTTTATGCAAAGAAGAATTATAATTTGAGGGATTGCCATGTGAAGATGAGGATTTATTATGATACTGTCTAATAATGTTTAGGCAAGTCACAACAAGAGGTATTTTTTGGTATTGGCTTTTGGATCACAGTCGTTTTTTTATTACTCAGCTGATGCAAAACACTGCATAACACATCATACCAAAAACAACAACTCCTTCATACTAGGTGGACCCACAGAGGGGCCACCAGTGCACAGACACGGGTGTGTGCATGTCAGAGCAGGAGCAAGTTTGAGGTGGGACGCTCACAAACTGACAGACGGTTACCTGGGCCCGTCAGTGAAGCCATTTCCCCAGGTAAACCGAGCCGCCTGGCTTCCGAGATGATGGCGGATCTTCCCTGGATCCTGTGTCTGATGATAGGCAGCTGAGATAAGGCGCTAACTGAAGGGTAACGACAGAACCACGAACACCAGGGTGGAGCGTCGGGTCACACTGACGAGATGCTACATGTGATGAGCGTTGTTACCACCGGGGGCCTCCGCTCACCTCCCGTGAGAACCAATATCTGCAAACCACTCCCAAGTCCTCTCAGCTGGAAGTGCACTTCATAGTAAACATAAATAACCCCGAAAAATAACTGAGATTGAATACATATCATTAGCTGCTAAATAAAAGTGTCACTTGCCATTTTGATTCGACCAAAATGAAAGCGAATAAACCCCTACTGCAGCTCTAGTCCAAACCAAACCAGACCAAACTTGAGCTGCCCTTTTTTTTTCTTTCGCTGTTCACTTATAGAAGTTTGACTGCTCCACATCCCGTTTCCTAGAAAACTCAGCAGATGTTCTATTTATTACACTGCATCTGCCAAGAATCTCAGGGAGGACAAGCGAACACGTGAAGCGAGAGGGAAAACTCAGTGACGACCGGACTCCCCTTCTACCTCCTGAGAGGAGATTTGATGATCTCACTGGGGAAAGATAAGGCTTCCTCCTCGACACGACTGCTCATACTACAAATTCCACCAAGATCGCGGCAGCTTGTTCACAGACCAATGCAGCCGATGTGTTTACACCTAAAACTCGCAGGTACTTGCCAGAATTCACCAGTGTGACCTAAATATGAGCCAAGAGCCGCCATTCTGAAACTGGAGGTAACTAATCACAAATCAAGGTCATAGACAAACATTCCTCGATGACAGAAGTCAGGGTTTAAATCTGGATTTAAGCCTTTTTTTAATTGTCGAGGATTTTCTTCTCATGGAGAAATTTGCTGATCCTTTTTTAGTCATATGCTCCTTTATCTGATTGAGTAGTCTTTTTATATTAGAGTCAAACGATACGTGGACATTTGCCTTCAGTTCCTTGTATGTTATTTACAAAAGCAGACTTCACCATGGCCACCAGGCCCGAGAGCGAAAGATAATCATTTCCTATTTGAAACCTCATTATGTAACCAAAGGAAAGCTCTGCAAGCAGGCTGCCACCCCCGAAGCATTCATGATACTTTTCTGATAGATTCATATATGTAGAATCGGAGCAATAAAGAGTCGGGGGTTCTTTACAGGAAGCACATCTTCCCTCACAAAGTCATTTCTTACAAGAGGAAACATGCAAGGATCAGGGCAAAAGTCCACTTCATTCACAGTCTCTGTGCTGAGCAGAAAAGCAGAAGTGTGCAAAGACAGTGAACAAAAGTGAGTTCCTGTCTACGACTGTAAAAATAAAAACACAGGAAGAAACTTGTGATTTCAGAATGAAGCAGACAGAAACTGCAACACACAGTCGCTTGAGTCTATATGTCTGTTTGAAAATGTAAAAATCATTATGACATGGGAATTTATAATACGCATGAAACTAAAAAAAACGCAATAACTGTCGGAGAAGTATAAAACCTACAATATCTTTCCTTTTAGTTCCACTCTAATTTATCTGTAATTGGAAAATACCGACATCTAATTGTTATATAACACAACTGTCTTAGAATTAATTAGAAGATTGAAGGATAAAAAACACCTCTTGCTAAAGCAAACCACGTTTAAGCAGTGGAAATTATGCAATTGGATGTGGTTAAGCTATATTTTTATGTCAAATATAAATATAATCTTCCCTGGTGCTTACAATATTTGTTTTAGTTTATTTTGTTTCCTATTTCTATATTTAATTAGTCCTTAATTCATCCTCTGAAGACCACAAATGTGCAAAACTTAAGGGCAATATATCCAGTAGCTGCTGAAGTTGTGAAGTGGCCTATCCAACACGCTGGCATTTCCATAGAGCCAAGCTACCAGCATGGGTAAAATATTAGAATACAACCTTTGTATCTTTGCCAGTCAGTTCACAGTTCGACTCCACTGCCTCCTGGCTGCTTTCTGCCTGTGTATGAACAGCATGAGGTTTCTTCTTTGACATGGAATGACATTATTATTGTTGATCATCAAAAAACAGACAGAGAGCTGGAATACTGCTTTGCTGTGAGTAGCATTTGAAGAAGAAAAAAAAAAAACAAGTCAGGCACAAGGCATTTATCTGAGCCTGTGAAATCCTCCACAAAAAAGGGAAAATTTAAGAGTGGTTCTCACATAGCCAAATTCCATTTTCTCTCGACGCATCAGTGGTGTGCTCACCTAGTTACTGGTAAACACACATCAACAATGACGAAAAAGCATTAACGAACCTAGAGATATTCTCCAAAGAAAACAGTTTTAAGTGTTGCCACACGGCACAGTCTGAACAATCTCCCGGCTTCCACAGCCTATGTGTCTGCCTCAGCTCATGCATTGTGTCAATCACTATCACTGCGGGAGAAATTCACAATCCAGCTGAAGGGAATCTTTGCGAACTGGCTGACACCTGACCGAGATAAAGGGCTAAAGCTAAATTGGGGAGACTATGATCGGCCGTAAAGTGTCTGTATAGCCACGTCCAGGGGCCAGAGCTCAACCTCAAACAATGGAGACAGAGACCTCAAGCATGTGTGACACGTGCTTGAAAAGAAACTGAGACGTCCAGACGCTCAGTCAGGTTTTACAGGCCTCTGGCATGTTGCCGCCTCGATAGTGTCTGCAGGGGTCAATGTCAGGGCTGTTCCGGGCAGGTGCTCATCAAACTCGAACCCTGACACATGGTCATACAACACCAATAAGTAATCAAAGCCCCACAGAGAGAATAATCAGTTCACTGGATATGTAGGAGTTATCATTCTCGATTCGGATTCTAGTGTTTCTTCTAAAAATGCTGCTGGCCTATACATATTGGTTGGCTATTGGGGATGTATATATTCTGTCTAGACCAATTATTATAAGGCAGTTAGCTTGAGCTGTGTTTAAACATGACCACCCAATAATTAGATGTACTAAAAGGCATTATAGTACTTTGAATTTATTTTGTGCCAATACCTCAATACTTGTACATATGTAATATTTAGAATGCAGCACTTCATTTTGCAGTGACAATGTTTCACTCTGGGCTTTTAGCTATTTTTGGTTTCTACCAAGTCCTGAGGGAAACATGGCCCATCGCTTATCTTTGATTAAAAGGCCAACGTTCATTGTCTATCCTACGTTTGGTGCTCGGCAGGTAGAATTCCGATGGATGTTCAGAGTCGTTTAAAGTCTAACTTCTCAGTACGACTGAGCCAAAACAGTAAAATATTGGGCCAGAAAAACTAAATAATGTGGTGAAAAACACTCAACACTTTATGGAGTTGAAGGGAACTTCAGACTTGGATGAGGATTCTTTGTGGGTTCATTACAAAGAGCCACCCCGGCCCTGACACATTACACATAGTATTGTCATGCAGTAATATAAATAAATACACAATAGCAGAGTATTTCTAAAAACTGGTAAAAGATAAATCCATCTTGTAAATCCTTCAAAGTACCCAAAGTTATGATAATTCCTTATTATGAAAAAATTCAACTTTCCTCTTGGTATACATACATAAACCAACTTTATTATTATAACTGTTTCCATCGTCAGTTTTTCAAGATGCAATGGCAACGTCTCCAACACAATTCAAAACACCAAACCATATCTGTGACACTGACTCAAGTCTAGACACATAACGCACATATCTGGTCCTGGTCGTTGGTCTAAACGTGGGAGGAAGATACCACCTCTACAGAAAGCAGCTCCTCTGCTACATGGCAGTGAGATGACTAAGCACGGGGCCCACAGCCTGTGGCACTGTGCAGGCATGTTCCATTCTGTCAGGGCTCCGCAGCACATAGGCACCATTTCACACGGTCCCCCTGAATCCGGGCCAAACGAGTGGGAACCTCAGAGGCTGTGCTGACAGCCTATGCCGAGCACTCAAGTGCTGTGGTTACAACTGCAACAGTTAAACTGCCTTCATTGCGAGATGGTCTCTGCAATGCATTTTTAAAAATAAATATATACAGATCTTAAGTACTAACATTCTGAGCTCAGGGGGTTGGGAGACGTGCTGACATTGGTGCGTCAACAAAAGACAGAAAGACAAAAAGGTGTTAAAACCAGTATTGTAAAAGGAAAGTTAATATTTATAGGTAGTGATAAAATAGGTAGTGATAAAATACAATAAATACTGATATGTTAATTAGATTTTTTGTTGGTGATGTTTTTGGCCCCAAATCAGACAGAATTACTTCATTGCTCTTCATGAGTGACTCACACATTTTACCGCAGTGTTAGGAAAATGAGCACTGAGCCCCGTTGCAGGTATTTCCCCCCAAACAGTGAAGATCTAAGCTAAGCATTCTTTTCAAACCACCCCCCCCCCCCCCCAGTGTCAGTGAGCTCGTTGGCATTGTGTGTGGTCTGAGAGTGGAAAAACCTTCTGTGTTTCAAGTCTTGAACGCCACCTACTGCTGTCAGGCAGAAATTACGATGCTGGTGTAAAGTATACAACCTAACTCCTTCCCTGCAGTATTGCTATGAGGTCACACAAACCATTAAACATTAAACCAGTCACTGTGTGCAATAAAATCTAAAATGTTAACTAATCATATCAATCAAGTAATCATTTAATTCATTAAATTCCTATATTTCCATCTCGGACCTATATTGAACCTCATTTCACATTCTATCCGGAGAATTCAGGTTGTCGTCCCTCCTCTTTGGAACTTCTTCTGTACATTAACATGTACGCTGTGCCGCTGTAAAACATAAGACAGAGATGCATCAAACAAAGTTGTGCCTCTCGGAGATGGGGCAGGAAAAGGATAAAAGGAACAAAAGATTTACCAGACATGAAAAGTGAAAATGTAACTACCGGGTGTGAGGGGAAAAGATGTTTGTTGTTGGAAGACAACACAGACAAGATGGATTTCCTCTGTTTAGAAGTTCAAAAGTTTAAAAAGCCCTCATTGCAAAAACACCGCCACCTTTAGTCTCTAATCTCCCCCCGAGGAACAGACAATAAGGCTTTGTCTTAAGACTTAAGGCTGTTTCCGCGAGTAGGAAGATGAAAGCTGCATGATGTCAGTGGAAGTCAAGCACTGGATTTACATGTTAATGATGGAAATATTAAATTTAACCCTAAAAGCAGCTAGTGGCTGGTTTGAGCTAGTTTTAATGTTAGTGTCATGTTCACTGGTCATCGCCTGTTTTCCAACATGTTTGAAGGTGGAAAGACAATTTTATAAAAGTGGCTGAATACAGAAACATTGGGTTTTTATTAGAATTAAAAGAAGTAAATTTAGTTTAATCAAAGTAATATTTAAGTGACTTTCCCACATGAAGATAACGCTGACAAATTTAAGAAATGCAAATTTTTTACCTATTAGAAAGTTGAGCAATATCATCAATTCACCGTTATATCTACAACTTGTGCTCCCAAATGGAAACATGCAATTGTAAAATAACAGGTGAACCAGGATGGAGCCCTGAGGCACTCCACAGTCAAATTAAACCAGGGAGGAAAGAGATTAATGCATCTAAGCTGGTTTTTCGCTCAGCACAAAGACCTTTGTGTGGTTTGTTTGTTAGCTCTGTACAACATGTTAACATGTGTTAAGTTTAAGTTCTAGTAGGCAGAGTTTGGCTGAGGCTATGATAAGTGGCTGTGGCTTATAGCTTCAACTTTAGCATACAGATATGTGACTGAAATCCATTTTGTCATCCTTTAGAGGGAAAGTGAAAAAATCTTTACAAGATTACACAGACCCATAATATTTTCCATACGTTCCCTGCACACGTTCCCAGGAAACCTGTGTGTTGAAATAAAAAGCCAGAATTACTTACAAATTTGCATAATAAACAATAGTAGTAATACTAAAATCCTTCAACAAGCAAGGGTAAAACCTGTTTCACTTCTGTAGATCATAATGAAGTAGAAAGTCAGGAATAAACTTCATTCAAATGTCTTATTGAACAAACCTTCTCTACGCTGCTGTCGTCTGCATAGTACCATTGCTGGTTCCCCCCCGGACGAACGTAGGCAGTGTAGTGCCCACCCATTGTACCACCAGAGTGCACTACCACTGCATACAACGTGTAGGTGTACTCATCCTAGAAAAACAAATAAACTTTTAGATGACAAAATACAATATCCAGAGAGTAGATAGGAAATATAAGTACCTGGGCGAAGTCTCTAGAGAATCCACCTCTAGCGAGCTCAGAGAAGTCAAAGGTCTCTGGAAAGGTCACCCTGCAATCCAGTTTTCTGATGCCACCTCGGCTGCTCCGGTATCGCTTCAGTTGCATGCACAAGATACGAGGCAATGAGAGCAGCTTGACATCCTGGAAGATACAATTAAATCTATAAGTTGACGATAAGGTTAGTTAATATCTTTGGGTCACATTTGATCCAAACCTCACCCGTTTGGACGGAGTCTTTCTTTCACATTGTGCACAAAAGCAGCTATCTCTGCCACTTAACTCCTGATCCTCTAAGAAGGAGGATATGCAACCTTCCTGAAAATGTCAGAAACAAGTGCATTGAAATCATATTATTAGTATGACGGATTATTTGACAAATTGGGGAATATGTTCAATTTGCTTTTTTAACGACAGTTTTTACGAAAGGATCAAGACCACTCTCACATCTGTACAGTCAGTATCAGCAGCTGGTTAGCTTAGCTTAGCTTAGCATAAAGACTAGAAAACACTAGGCGGGTTCAGTAATTAAGTTAAAAACTTTATACTTTTGTTTACGGTTGGTTTAAACAGCAGAGATACGTTAAATTCAATGATGATTCAATAAATGAGTATTAAGAGGTGCTAAGCTAATTTATTATAACTCCTGCTGTACAGACATGACTGTGGTTTCTATCTTCTTGTAAAATTCACGTCATACATTGTGAACAAACAAAGACACTGCACCAGAGAGTCCTGATCCTCCTTCACGTGCAGATGCAGGCTGAGCTGGAAGCTGGTCTGAGTCTGGATGCAGCTGCACTCCAAACACTGCAGGCGAGTTTCCACAGAAACCTTGTACAGATTCTGGATATCCAGAGCCTGACGGAGAAAAACAAAGGTGAGCAAACATGTGACACACTACCAGGTGAAAAACTCAGAATGCCAAAGGTTACAGGCCGACCAGTGCTCTGTCGTCCATCTGCTGCTGCATGAAGTTCAGGATGGAGAGGAAGACTTCGTCGGCGTCGTGCTGCACACAAACTACAAAACAGTTTCATTGTCACGAGTCGGGAAATAAACATCAGTGTGACACGTTGACCGTGTGAATCTGAGGCTCTTACGTCGAAAGCTGTTTCTGTCCAGACAGTAGAGGAAGTCTTGATGGGGAGTGCTGTGCCGATGGTCGCTCTTCATGGCTGAGAGGACTTTCTTCAACTCCAGTGGGACGTTATGACTGTCTGCTTTAACACCAGCTGAATCCCACCTTGTGCAGTTCAACAAATCATCATCAATCTTCATTAATTAAACCAGTATGAATTCAACAAGGCATGAATTTGCATTTCATTCTCTTCACTTAAATGTGGGAGGTATTAATATATCCAGATTTAGCACTTTGTTTTGAGGCATTGCTTCCTTCAGCCATGTGAACATACAACTTCATTTTCTTACCTTTCCAGCAGCTCTGACAGCTCCCAGGTCGCAGAGAGGGTCTGCAGCAGAGTGTTGACGCAGCAGGACAGCTGGTAGTTGCTGAGGCCTCTCATTTCTGGGACAGACAAGAGGACATATTCAAAATGAATGGATTCACCTGTGATACAACTGCCAATACAGCCACACACCACACCACAAGTTTGTGTGAGATGTCTTCAGGTTAATCTGTCTGTACCTACTCCCTTTAGAAAACCCCACTGTACAGGCGACAAGTCAAATACACCAGAGGGAACTACCACAACAGAAACACTTGAATAAATAACAAATAAAAGAAACAATAAATGATGTATTAATACAGACACACACAACATACAACATTTGGTTGATACCATTTGCTCCTGTGTGCTGTGTTAGTTCCTCGTTCACATGCCACACTGCACAACAATTGAAGCAACACAATGTCAAAACTAACCAAGTTGCATTAAACCACAGGAGTGTACAATGAAAACAATATCAATAACTTATAGCAGTATTTTATAAGAATTGGAAAAGCAATTTAACAAAGATTCAATATATATCATTATGATTCTCAACCATACGTTTTTTTAATGAAATGTATGAATCTATATTGACTGTTATTTGTATATTGACGTAATCTTTGGGAAATATCGTCCAGCCCCAAAAAGAGGAGATTAAATTCACCTGGTAACTTCTTCTAAAAAATCACATTCAGCATCAAACCGGAATCATCCCCATCAACACACAGGATAAAGTCGTTACTCTACTCACCGTATTTAAGGTCCCTTAATGTCAAATAAGAATAAAACCTGGATAACATGATGTCAGACTTCACTTCTCAACAGAACAGGAGTCGAACGTGTCTTGTGTTTTTTAAATCATCTGTTCGAGTCCAGCGTTCTTCTCTCGTTTCCCAGTAAACATCGCATCCACGTCACCTCCTCCGGATCAGTTTCGCTTTCCAGTGTCTCTGTTCGCAGGAAACGAAACCTACCAGTTGCCATGCGCGGATTTCAATGACACATTTCATTCGACTTTATTAGCATTTCGTGACAATTTCTCCAATGACTTTAAATATTGAAACCGTTTGAGTGTAAATAATGTTAAACTGTTTTATTTATAGCTGCACTGTGTGATATTATAATGCCATTGTTTGATTGGCTTCGATTTGTTAAATGTCGATATCGATTTCCCCAATATTATGACTGATAAAATGTCAATAGATATAATGTTGAAATTCTGTCATTTAAATTGATTAATTAGTCATGTATTTGATTTAAAGTTTTCCTATTTCTTTGTTTAACTTTTAACCCCAAGTTTGATTTACTCTATATAACCATCAAACTTAACTAAAACACAAAACCATCCATAAAACACAAAACTCATATATATGTATATATTTATTGCACATATTCATTGTCATATCTTGTCACCCATAATTTGTATGTCTTCCATTGACATTCTGATCACACTGCTGCTCCTGTAAAATCTGGAACTAATTATAGTGGTAAAATAGTTAATGTTATGATCAAGAGGGGTCAGTCTTCATATGAAAATATGTGTAAGTTGCAGCAATAAAAAAGTCTGAGGTTTCTAACAAAAAATTTACAAATATACACGGGAAAAGTTTGTTGATACAACTGTTGGTTTTCATAGGTAGGATGACGCCAATGCCCAACAGTCCGGATAAATTCAATTCACCACAGTGCACATATTCATACATATCCTAAATATATTTTATTTCAACAAGATTCCTTAATTATTCATCCTGGGAAATTGGAGAGAATTTCAAAAACACCTTATCTCTATCATTAAAGAAAGAGAGAAGTGCCTCTTTGCCCAGATACATGCCAACATGTCATGAGTTCTTTCATGGCCCTCGTCTCATCCTTCCACCGAGTTTTGTGTAAATCTGTTCAGTAGTTTTGCATAAATCCTGCTATAAATTAACAAAGCACACCACCAAACAACAATCAACCTGATTTGGGCAAAAGTGGAAATAATTAAGCCATCTTCCATTACAAAAATGAGTCAAAACTATGTTCAAAACATAAAGTGTCTTTCACAGTCCTTTGCTCTGAGTGAGAGAATGGTAGTAGGGTGCAACCATGGAGCTCCACATCTGTTTGAGCAGCTCAAGAAGTTTGGAAATCCACAGGAATGATGACGGGAGAGCTGATGGGAAAACAACAGGAGGAAATGCAAAAGTTTTATACTTCAACAAACCAGGTGATGGAACTGAGATGCAAAGAACATGTTATCCAACCTGGATCCATTCGAAGTAAGAGCATGTAGACAAGGACGGCTGCCACGAAGATTCTCCGCAGAGAGAAAGAGCCAGAGCCGGTCATAAAAAGTTTTTTGTATAAAAAACGGAGCATGGCTGTGAGTTTATGGACGACAGCACCTGTAGAGCACAAACACACCCAGAGAGAGACACTGTCCATATTCAATATTCATACTTATGTGATTTTCTAAAATGCATCAAAAGAAACAGCCATTTGTTACCTTTATTTGAGACACTATGTGCAGAGTTAGGGCCGCCCCCAGGATTTAGAGGTGGCTCTAGATTCTGTTGCTCTCTTTCATCTACAACATCCAGAGCTGTCCGTCTCTGGTCTTCCGTGAACGCCCGTCCTCCGACCTCGCCGACGATCAACTCCCGAGCCTCGTCCGTGTGTCCGAGAGGGACGAGGACGTGCAGCAGGTGCAGTTCTGCGACTGTCCCGAACCCCGACGCTTTGCTGTTGGACGGGCAGTGTAACCAAACTCTGGCTGCCTCCTGCATCACAGCAGGCTCCCCCACCTTCGAGTAGAGAAGTATGCTGCCAATATACAAATGAGAGAATCAATTTTGAGAACGGAAATGGTTGATTAAGCAACTGGTTTAAAAAATATGGATCTAAAAACCTCTCTGTAACCGGGAATGATTGGTAGTTTTTGCTCATTAAAACAATTCATTCATGACCAAAATTTGCAGTTAAACAATCTCAGACTGTTTGAAGTCCACTCACCACATCTGCATGATCTTTGCAGGTATCTTCTCCTGGAGCTCGTACTGCTGCAGGACCCAGGGGAGGACACCGGGCCACTGGTTGAGCTCAGCCAGGGCTTGGATCCCTATGGTGCAGAAACCAGCCTTGAACTCTGCGGACCTGTGGGGACAAAAAAACAAAAGACAAACACTGACACACTTGTCTCTCAGGCTGAAGGAAACACGTGAGCTCCGGACACTCACCGGCTGTCCTCGGCCTCCGGGCCGCAGAGACTCTGCAGACTTCTGTCACATGTGTCAAACGCTGCCTGGAAGTCTCTGTGAACCACCATTTGCTCTGCAGCCGCTTCCAGCATGTTGAGCATCACTGGGGAAGCTGCTCGGACAAATCCCAGTTTAACAGCCAAAATGACTGATACAACTAACTGGTTATAACACCGGTGGATGCTACTACACGTTTATAAGCTTAGTTTATAGCTGAGGGTTTAATAAACCCGTGAAACCCGCTCGTTTACACCCGATATTCTCCTTTACGTGTTGTTTACATTCCACTCCCGCTTGCACTTCCTGGTTCAGACCGCGAGCCAATCAGACGCCGTTGTCTTCAGGCTCCCCCAAAAGAGCCAATCACGTGACAGCTTATTCGCGAAAGGCGTCCTTCCGTCTTTCCTCTCCTCCTGTAAACACGTGTGAGGAGCGTGTGGGGACATTTAATCATTTAACTTAAACTACGCTCGCGTAAAGTAAGTGATGTTTACTGTTTACGTTGTGCTAACACTCCTAGCATGTGGGATAAGCTAACGTTAGCTTTTTGTGGTGTTTCCCTGCGAGAGTTTCCACGCTGGCAGCTCGAGGGCTAACTAGCTAGCAACCCTCGGTTAGCCTGCTGTGGTAGAAATGAACTGCAAAGCTAATTGTTGTCCCTGTAGCTAGCTGACACGTATTCATGTCATGTAGCTGCAACACGTAAGTGACCATGTGCAGCGTTAGCTTTGTATTCAGGTGGATAGATTAGATTGACATGTATGATCTCGTGTCACGTGAGGCCGTTCTTTTAAAACAAACGACTCGTAAACTACTCTGTGTTCAAAGTTCTCCCCGTTAACACATTTAATTTACTTTTATAAATGAGCATTAATATAATTTGTCATCATCCTCATTGCTTTCATATTCAAATAAAGAAAACTCTGCTATAGGAACCTAAATCTGAGTGTTTTATTAAAAACCATAAAGTGTCCATACTTGATGGGGGAGGAGGATCAAGTGATCTGATAGGTTGAATAAGTACTTAACTTAAAAGTAAAGAGCTGCCTTTGCTTAATGCATCTGCCATTAACTCCAATATAATAACTGATGTATGTTGTTGTTTATTTCCAGAACCTCCTCAAGATGGCAAAAAGCCTGCGGAGCAAGTGGAAGAGGAAGATGCGCGCAGAGAAGAGGAAGAAGAACGCCCCCAAGGAGCTGGCTCGTCTGAAGCAGGCTCTGAACTCGGACATGAAAGGAGACGCTCTCATGGCCGACGTGCAGGAGATCGCCACCGTGGTGACGGCGGAGCAGATCATAAAGCAGCAGGCTGAGGACGGTGAGTGACAGAGTGATCGGGGCCTACAGGCGATCATCAGCTTGAACTGTGGCTGTTTTCAGACCTTTGACCTTTGGCTTTTGTGTTACAGAGGGGAAGATGGACATGGACGCCAAACGCAACAAGACAACCATGTTGGACGAGAACGGACAGTACCCGGTGTGGATGAGCCAGCGTCAGGCCAAGAAGATGAAGGGCAAGCGGATGGCAAAGAAAGGTGGAAAGAGTGCAAAGGGCGGAAAGGGCAAGAAGAAGAAGGGCATTGCCTGGTGAGCCAGAGGAAACCTACGGATGGTTTCCTTGGCTTCAAAGACTTTTGTTGCTGAAACACGGGATCGTTTCTTGTGTTGATCTCTACATGACATCTGTCGCTGGCTGCTGTGGGATCCTTCACTCGAGCAGAACTGCTGCTGTAGAGAGATCCACTGCAGGAGCTGGTTGGTTCTGATGGAACCGCAGCTTCATCTCCATGTTAGACCAAGTTTTACGAAAATACGACTTTATGTAAAATATGTTTGTCTGAATACAACATAACAGGTGATTGTCATATATTCTCCACTGCAGTTGGAATCTGTGCTTTTTCTGATAAAAAAATATGAACTGATCTACTGATTACTATGTGTTTTTTTTCTTGTACCATTTAAGACTCGTTAATATGATTTAAAATCATTATAGCGTACCTGGAGACTGTAAATCTCTCCCAGTTAATATTTCACATCTATTGCCAGACTCTTGAAATTAATGACATAAGGGAAAATGTTTTGAATAGTCCTGTTAAAGAAAGTCGAAAAAACAATAACGCATCCTTCCTCCAAGTTTGGTAACAATCCGTCAAGTAGTTTGTGTTGTTAGTGAAACACTTCACAACATTAACTATTTGTGTTTAATCCAACTTATAATATGATCAGGAAGAAATTCAATACAATACAAGGAATATAAAATAATATAAACACACAGAATCCTGCCTGTAGAATAGTTCATTGACTCCAGTTTATTGCAGATACAGGATGCATAACTTCATCGGTCATATTCTATAAGAAAGTTACTACCACCGTGTAAGAGGATTGAAATCAGCTGATCAGAAGCTTTCCTGTGATTTATTGTATAAACACAGATCTGACCTCCCTCCGCTGAACAACCTGAGAAATCTGAGATTCTTTAAAGTGAAGCAGAACGTCCCGAACTACATGAGCTGAACATAAGTAGCTGGGAACAGACCAGTGCGTCCGTGACACTCCCCCTTCCACCAGCCCTCGTCGATCATTTCTATGTTGACGATCACGTCGTCCGGGTTGAAGGAGATCTCATCGTCCGCCTCTGCACAAATGAGATCGAAGGATTTGTCGCGTTGAGTGTGAAGACGATCGTTAAGTGTAAACAAATATGAAGCGTGGAAGAAGTGACGTACCTCCTTGATAGTCGTAGATGGCTACTGCCTTCTTTCCAGATGTCAGGTCTTCATAGATGTTGTCACCTGTAAAAGAAAACTGAAGTGAGCGTGCCCCTCACATGCAAACTCGTTAAACGCTTTAAGTGCAGCCGACTCGGAGGCAGACCTGTCTCCGCAGGAGGAAGAGGAGGAGGAGGAGACCTATCATCAATTGTATCATAATCCCCGCCATCGTCCTCCACGTCTGCCGACCTGTCAGGAAGCGGGGGGGCCTCAGGTTCCAGGAAGTCTTCTGAGCGTGGAGGCAAAGCTGGAGGCTCCTCGTACTCGGGTTCATCCTGCAAACAGCACAGGAGCAGTGAGATCAAATCCTGGAGACGAGCTGAAAAGACTGAAAACTGCAATCCCTGTCGTTATACTTTAAAACAACAGATTAATTCAATGTATTATTTGGTTGAAGTGATGATAGATTGAATCAGAGGGTCTTACGTCAGGCTCTGGCTCATATTCTGGTTCAGGTTCTGGCTCATATTCAGGTTCAGGTTCTGGCTCTGGCTCATATTCTGGTTCAGGTTCTGGCTCTGGCTCATATTCTGGTTCTGGTCTTTCTTGTATCTCTGGCATGTGATGGTGGATCTCCGCTGGCATTTCGTACACTGGAGCCACACGTGGAGCAGGAGGTGGAGAACGCTCCTCCTCTTTGCTGCTCTGCTCCTACAGGAAACACAGCAAAACACAGAATCATGAATACACACGTTAAACATTAGTTTATGTGTCAGTTCACAGTTCATGTGTTTTTACCTGCTGTCTACGTTTGGCCTCCTCTCGCTCTCTCTTCTCTCGGGCCTGTCTCCTCGCTCGCTCTTCTTCGGCTTTCTTCCGGTTCTCCTCGTCCGAAGATTTGGCCATGTTCTCAAAACGAGCCTTCAGCTTCCCTGCGCCTGACGTCGCTGCAGGGAAACAAACGTAAACATGAAATCGGTGCAACAGCAGTGACGTCCAACACTTGTGATGATTTAGGAAGAGAATGAAACATACAGGCCTCCAGGGGTTGTGTCTTTTCATAAGCAGACGACGGTGCCTCAATATCTGCAAAGCCGACTGCGCTCTAGGAAAAATGTACAAATGTTTAAATCGTCATAATGGAAACGTGACATTCCTGCAAATAGGAAATTCAGATTTCTTATTATTTAATCACAGTTTGCAGAATATAAAATTGATCATTCAACCCTGGCTGATGACTCAATAAGGAGAATCCTGACCTTATCCTGGCGATCGGCCTGGACTCCATATCGACCCCCGAACCCTGCTGAGTAATCTGAACAGACAGGAATTGGTTCAGTCCCATGAAAGTTACTGGTTTTTCCTGTGACACACGTGCAGGTGTTGTCTCACCTTTTTGTGACTGATGTTTCTCCGTCGCTCCTTTGTAGTCGTAGCCCAAAGCTGCTTTGTCTACTTTGTCCTTCTCCACGCCGAACTTCCCCCCAAATCCCTTTGAGTAATCTGATGAAGACCAACGTTATAGACATTAGACCTGAAGCAGAGGACGATGGCGTCAACACAAACAAACGCTGCGACTCAAACTCGCCTTTTTGTGACTGGTGCTTCTCAGTTGCTCCTTTATAGTCGTAACCCAAAGCCACTTTGTCCACCTTCTCCGTCTCCACGCCGTATTTCCCTCCAAATCCCTTCGCGTAGTCTGGAGAAAACAAGATGAACATTTAAAAAAAGCACAATTTGTTGATGCTAATTAAAACCTCTTGAACTCACCTTTTTGCGACTGGTGCTTCTCCGTCTGGCTTTTGTATTCGTACCCCATCGCGGCCTTGTCCACTTTGTCCTTCTCCACACCGTACTTTCCTCCAAATCCCTTCGAATGATCTGGAGCCAGAAGAGATTGTCAGCAAAATCCTGTACTATAGAACTTTAGTCTGTTATATAGAGATGTATACTTTTATATTAAAAAAAAAAAACAGTTGACCCACCTCTCTGAGACGCATGTTGCTGCACTTCCCCTTTGTATTCAAAGCCCATGGCAGACTGCAGAGAAAACAGTCAGTAAATTATACCGATCATACTGAATGCAGCTCAAAATATCTTGTTGCATAAAAACAATTAGACAATCATATTAATTATAAAGTGGCAAATAAACTGTAAATTTCGTTCTATAGTTTTAGCAGCTTGTTTTAACTGTATACCAGAGCTGTAGTGTTTAAGACCCTGCAAACTATGGAGGCACTAAATCATTCAGAGTTCTTTCAATTAAGTTATACTGCAAAGATGCTGAAGTATTTCTGATTCTTCGAACCTCATCCACACGGTCCTTCTGAACGCCAAATTTCCCGCCAAACCCTTGAGCCGCGTCCGTCTGGGAGGAGTGCTGCTTGACCTGGGACACGTAGTCGTGACCCACAGCCCCCTGGACGCAAGAGGGACATCGAAGAACAAATTCAGGCTATAGAGCATCGTGAAAAGTGAAATCTGGCAGCGTATCAGAGGAGAATGTTGTAAAATATATATATTGTTGGTTATATTGTGTGGTTTGTTGACCTTGTCCATTCGGTCCTTCTCCACGCCAAACTTCCCTCCGTATCCGTACGATGCTTTAGGAGTGTGTTCTCTCTTCCTCACCTGCTCGTGCTCCGTAGACACTTTGCTTCTGAGCTCTGCAATGCTGTCTCACACACACACACACACACACACACACACACACACACAAGGTGGTCAAGATGGCTGCACACAGAGGTGGACATAGACAAAAATATACACACATAAACACAGATATAGACAAATGTATACACTTGTACACACATAGACACTTATATACAAAAATACACACACTTATACACACACAGTCTTATAGACACATTTATACATACACCCTTATACCAAAATATACACTCTTATACACACATCTACAGGTATATATATATACACACATGCATACAGACTTATAGACACATACACAATTATTCACACACACTTATTCCAACATATACACATGCTTATACATATACACATAAGTATACACACTTATAGACACGTATACACACATAAACACAAGATATCTGTCAAGACCACAGGAGTTTTTTCAAGAATGTTAGTCTCAGTCACCAAGTTAAAGGGACTCGAGCCATTTGACCTCAGCAGTCAGCAGGGTTTTAAATCCCTCTGTCACTGTGTCATCATGATGAATTACCCATATTAGGAGACAGCCGCTGTCTGACAGCTGCAGCTCTGTTCTCACTTCCTCTTCCTGTTGCGACACAGCACCCACTTCCACCATCCTCCTTTACCTGATGTGCTCCGTGTGTCCAGAGCCCTCGACGGTCTTGGCTCCCCAGCGCTGCTCCTGCTCGGAGATGTCATTCTGAAACACAAAAAGATCATGAGCTCCAGAATAGAGGAGGGAGGGTCTGTGGGCACTTCAGGGTTTTGGTCCTCGGCACCTCGAAGTCAGGGTCCGTCTCCCAGTCGTCGGCCTCGGCAGCAGCCTTCACCTTCACGTCGTGGCCCACGACCGACTTCCACATCTGGGGGAGAGAGAACACACGTCACACAGGAAGGTCACATCAAGAAACATGAATTATAACTAACACACAACCACACCACTGTTTGCTGAAGTCCCAAAAAGGAAGTGATTTTCAACACGGAGCTTCATTTCCCCTTCAACGAAACACACCGAGGCTGCGACGTGACTTTAAAACAGCTTCACGACAGCAGATTATTTATTATCTGTCATATTCTCTCACATCTGAGTTTTAGGAAGGAGGCCCACTACTTTACACACGTTAAACACTATGGCAGTGACTATTATGGGCTGTCATCAGAAGCAAACGCACTTCAAAGTTTAGTTTTACAGTCATTATTGTCAAAATGTGACTATGAATTATGGTATTTTATATCTTGTAGACTTTATAATAACCTGACAAACAAGTTACACGAGGGAGGCTTCACATACAAGAATAATTCATTAATTACCATTTTCATACTTGCTATAATTTTATTTTAATATATTCTACTGTAACATACGGCAGTGCAGGTGCATGTGAAGTGTAATGTGAGTCCTGACAACTTTACTGTGCTGTTGTTAAACTTATACAAGTCAATAAATGTAATGTTTGGAATATTATAACTAACGGTTCACAGCACAGTGGTTTTATTTGACCTACTTCCTTATTGGAATTTGGAAAAAAACTTACTAAAACTTACATGTAAACATAAATATAAGTTTATGAGTTGGTTTAAATAAGATATATTATAAATCATTTTACCTTTTGACTTTTTCAGTTTGATAAATCCGTGTTTGAATCCAGAGCAGCAGCTGAGCTTCCTCACACTGACTGTGTGATGGGCGACACGTGAGCGAGCACGCAGCCCAGCGGGAGCGCGCGTCGATGTAAATAATAGAACGGACGACGTCACTGTAAACGTCACAATGTCCCTGATAATAACTATAATGCCAATAATTATAATAAAAACACAAACACATGTCGCACTTGTAGCATTGGAAAAATTTTAAACACATTTATTCAAAGGAATTAAAAAGGAAATCAAGTTGGAAATTACCTGTAAAAGTTTCAAAGTAAAGATAAGACTGACTATTATGGGATGTTATCTGTAGTAACAAGTTAATGACTTTAAAGAGTATTACTGTTATTATAATTGTTATTTAAAAGCATAGAGTACTGTTGTTTATGGAGTTGTAACGCAGTTTACACACTTGGGGGCAGACTTGCACAGATTTAACGCTGCATCTACAGAAAAGAGACAAATCAATAATCAAACTCAAGATTGAAAACATAAACTTTATATATTTAAGTTTCAACTCTACTTAAACCTTTAATTCAAAGTTTTAAATGTGCTGGTGATTTTAGTGTCTCAGTGATAACAGTGTGTTTGTATCATTGTTTTAATTGTGTAAATCAAGTATTAAATGTTGTGCAATTCAGATTATTACAGATTATTTCACTAGACAGATCCTGAGCTTCACATCAACATTAAGAAGCTGTGACGATCAAACGCTGATGTTTAATTTAAATTAACTTTAAGTAGTTTCAAAGTATTTCAAAGATAAAATGGAAAAAAAAGAGAACAAATAAATGAGGAAATGATTCATTCCTGACGCGATCGGTCCCTGATCTAAACCAACACTTTAATTACATTGTATTTTTCTATACAGCCCTTTTTAAAACAGTTATTTACAGCAGATGTGAAGAAGGTTAATTCAGGAAGAAGGTGAGTACAGAGTAGTCGTTTAACAAAGACCCAGTGATTTAACAGAACGTGATGGGAGATATCAGCGAGGATATATAAAGGACGGTTTTACATTTTTAACTAATGATCAATAAATATTATGCTACGTCAGAGTAGTGGATATCAGGATGGATAATAAAACAGCAGTCTTCGTCCTCTGGAATGATTCCACACTGTGGTTACATTGCACTTAAAGGCAACTTCATCTGCCATTAAAACTACACAGCAAACTGCAAAATCTACATCTGTGCAACAGAAGCAAGGACGGGGGAAGAGTCGTGTTGTGACAGGAGGGAAACCCACGTCCACCTGACAGAGATCATACGTGATTAGTAGGGTAAAGTAAAAGAAACACACACACACACAAGTGGAATGTGTCAGAACAGAAATTACACCGTGCTCCGTTATTTTGTGCATGAATGAGATGAGGAAGAAGAAGAGACTGAACAACACGTCCTGAACCTCAACCCTCTCAGAAAAATGTTCAACACGTTTGTCTTTCTAAATGTAAACTAGAAACACGGGCAGAGGAGGGGTGTTTGTTTGTGACCAGTAAAATCCGGCACATTTAGGGGATTGACATTTTTGGTGCAGCTTGACAGAATTTAAGGGGACTGTTGGTCCTTGGCAGAAGAACGAACTGTACTGGTAGCCATTCCAGTTACTTAAGTACCAGTAACACACTGTAGTAATTCTACATTAAGGGTAACAGTCATCAAATTTAAAATTCTACTGAAGTATTTCCTGCAAAATCAATAAGATCTAACTGACATTGGTATTTTGATACTGACTCATTAGTATCTGATAAAGGTGGATCTAGTTTTTAAATACTTCTTGTATAGGTTGGGTTCAGAGGCTCCTCGAGGTCGTTCCCCCCCCCCCCCAAATATATAAATCTGAGGCTTTGTGAGATGAATAATGACAAATGTTTTTGGTTCTTGGAATATTCTCTCATATTCGTTGTGTTACGAAGTTAAATGTCTCTAACAACTAATAGATGTCTGAAAAATATGACGGAGGACAGAAGACGGTTTAATCTCTGAAAGTTCTGAACCTTTCTGAACAGACATACTGGGGTACCCAACTTTCTCTTTCTGGACATTTCTCAAAATATCCAACTTTTGCTTTCACATACAGTTTGACCCTTTTTGTTTCTCTCCCCATCTGAAGGCACATGAGGAAACCATCTGCCAAAATACTTGATTATCATTATTTTATCCCTCGAAACCGCAGATTAAAGTAAAGGAGGAAATCAAGCTTTGTCCCTTATGTCCTCTCTGCTTGGAAACCATGTCATACACCAAAGTCATCAAAATGGTTAAAAACCATTAATCTATATACTTTGGCTAAACGTTAAATTCCTGTAAAGTGCAGTGTGTGTGTGTGTGTAGAAGAGCCTCGCACCCTTTAATTTATTACATGTAACAATATAAAACATATCGATGGCCTCGGGTAAGTCCCCTTTTCTTTCCCTTCCTCTCGGTCTGTGTGTTGTCGGTCAGATTTGCCAGCTGGTTTCAGAGGAATCCGCCCAAACACATCAGCAGCAGGACGTGCACGGTGAGCAGATAGAGGCTGATCAGCAGGGGCGTGCGCTGGCGAGCACAGAAGGCCACTCGCAGCATCCGCTTCCAGCCCGGTCCACCTCTCCGACTCTGCCGGGGACAAAACACAAGGTTAGGGGACGCGTGGGGCTCATAAGTCTTTATAATTACAGTTATTAAGAGGACAAATTGGCTGGTCGGGGACATTAGTGGAAACGTACCCGTTTGACAGCTCCCTCTGGCGGCTCGATGAAAACAGACGTCTCTGAATGATCCCCCTCCAGGTCCGAGTGCCATTGGGCCGGGCTGTGACTGATAATAATAATAAAAAACAGATGTTTGCCGTCACTTTTTGGTGATTAAACAGATTTACCAGAGCGGAAACGGGAGCAGGTGAATTATAGATGCAGGAAAACTAAAGAGAAAGTGTCTGACATCACTGTTTGTTTCCCCAAATATTATCTTTAGTATTTATACAATACACACTTAGTAACATTAGTATCTCCACACTAGATGTTGTGAAGTCATGCCTGGAAACAGCTTTGATGAGGGAAGTTAGACTGAACCCAAAAAGTGAAAGTAAAGAAGGAGCAGAACTAAAATCACAAGATGAAATATATTGGTACCGTTTGAGTCCATCCTGTGCGGCCATGAGCTGCTCCTCAGCCGCCATCCTCTGCTGCGTCTCCTCATCCAGCCTGATGTGGAGAAGGTCAAAGTGAGACTACATCCACACTACTCCAGAGTTTCAGAGCTGCTGCAACAACATTATAGTAGGGATGTAGTAAAACTCTCTTGTACTCTACCTCCGCTGTAGCTCTTTGACCTCAGCCATGTAGGTGTGGATGTCCAGCTGGCTGCTTCGCTCCTGGGGGGCTCCAGGAGGACTGTCCGCTTTCTCAGAGCCCTGTGCAGAGGTTGTTGATGTTGGGATTATTTCACATTGACTCAAGAACAACCACAAGTACCAGCACATGTGTCTGCCCCTACCTCTCTCTGATAGTGTTCCTGCTGGAGCTTGGGCCTGTGAGTGCGAGCTTCCTCCAGCATGGCGGTGAGCTGTCTCAGCTGGTGGTCCCTCTCCGACAGCGTGGTGAGGGTCTGGTGTTTCAGCTGCTCCGCTTGAGCCATCCAGTCAATGCGCTCCAGCCTAAAATAACCAAACAAGATTCTCAAAATCTGACTGCAAATAAAAATGGATGACATGTGCCCACTTCCTCCGGTTGCACAGAAATTCAGCTGAATTACTGCAGTTACTTTAGCATCACTTTAGTGGGTCCATGGTAATCTACAGTCTATAGTGGAAAAAGACAAAAAGTGTCTGAAGTGTGTCTCACCTGAGAGTCTCTATTTCCTGTTTGCCCGTCTCCACCATGTTCTCCAGCTGCGTGAGGACGCCCAGCGTGTCTTCGTTCTTCATCTTCTCCTCAAACAGCTCCTGGCTGATTTTAATGAGCTCCCCTGCTCCCAGCCGCGCCAGCTCCAACTTCTGCTTCTTCATCTCAGACGTTTGAGCTTGAAGCTGCTCCAGCTGCACACAACCAGAGGGAAAGAAGAGAAAATGATGTTGAAACAAAAGTCTGTGACAATTTATATAAACTAGTTTAAACATGTTTGTATTTTTAGTTTTTCTTGCTGATTATTGTCCCATGTCACTCACCAATCTCTCCCTGTCGTTTTGAAGGGCTTGCAGTGCGTTCTTCAGGCCCCACACTTCTCCAGTGGAGCCTCCGGGGCTGCTGGGTACCACGGGGCCCCCGGCCTGGCTCACCTCCTCCAGCTTCAGGTTCAGTTCCTGGGCCTTGTTTATCGCCTGGTCCCTGCTGTCCTGGAGGGAGGCCATGGCTTTAGCAAACGAATGGTTCTCCGCTCTCAGCAGCGTCGTCGCTTCTTTCTCTTCCAACAGCTTCTGCTCGATGGTCATCAGGTCTCGGGCGAGCTCGGCCACCCTCTCCTGAGCGTTCTCCGACTCGGTCCTCATCACGCCTCCCTCCCATCGCAGCTCCGCCAGCTCTTTGCTGTTGCTGTTCTGCTCCTGTAGCTCCTTAGATCGGCTCTCCTCTAGAGCCTCCACTTGTTCTCTCGCCGCCTGCAGCTGCTCTCTCAGCTTCTCCACCTCTGCACCAGGAGCATCTATCACCTGAGACACTGTCCCACTGTCAGTAGCCTGACTGAGAGTCTGCCTCTCCACCCTCACTGCCTCCACCTCCGCCTCTCTGGCGCTGCTCACGCTCTTTAACTGACTTTCCAATACCTCCCGCTCCCTTTCCAGAGAGGTGATCCGCTCTCTCTGCGCTGCCAGAAGCTGTTTGTGTTGGGAGTCCTTCATGCCCAGGACTTGGTTAAGTTCCTCTCTGTAGCCGTCCAGCTGAGCCGCCAGTTTGCCCTTTTCAGCGTACAGGTCGTCTCTCTGGACCAGCAGAGAGCGCAGCTCCTCCTTCAGGCTGTTGTTCTCCGCCGCTGCTTCCTGGATCAGAACATCCTTCTCCAACATGACCTGGGAAACAATACAAATATTATTATCAGCCACTAGAAAAAACACTACAAGTTATAAATATCTGTACTTTGTACCCTACCTGCAGGTGTTTCTCCTCCAGTTGTTTGTACATGTTGAGGACTCGGTCTCTGTCATCCTGTAAGGAGCCCATGGCTTTCATGAACGAGTCCAGCCGGGTTTTTCTGTTGTTGCTCTCTTCCTCAACGTTTCGCAGTTTTTCTTCCAGATCCCGAACTTCTTCTCTCCTCTGCTCCAGCTCCTTCTCAGCTTCGTGTGCCCGGCTGTCCGCCTCTTTTCTAGCCTCCTCAGCAGCCTGGGAAATAAAAACACACAGGAGATGGTGAGAAATGTCTAAATAATATACGATAGCTGCTTTGCTCTCTTATAAATTAATCAATGTTAGAACCTGAGCAACAGCTTGTTCCTTCTCCCCCAGCATTTCCACTTCTCTTCTTTCCTTCTCATGTAACTCAGTCTGGAGGCTCTCGGTGAGGGCCTTCGAGGACCTCAGGTCTGTCTCCAGTTGCTCCACATTCAGACACAGCCGCCTCTCTTCTCCCTCCCTCTCCCTCAGCTCAGTCCTGGCCTTGTCGACTTCGCCCTGCAGCCGGCCGACCGCCTCGTCCAGAGCCTGGACTCGGTGACGAAGACCCTCCAGCTCTTCTGTCAAAGCACGGACATCATTTTGTGCAGACGTCAACTCTGCTGTTGTTTTTTGAAGCCTGCTCTTTTCTTCCTCGATGACAGCTTGACTCTCTGCGACTTTCTTTTCCTCCTCTTCCAGTCTGAGCTGCCAGTCTTTGTCTGCTTTCTGTAGTCTGAAAAAAACAACAACAATTGAGTAATGTATTCTAAATGTTGGGCTAAAAGACTGAGTTTAATGAATCAAACGAAACAGAGAGAAGCTTTTTACCTGTCCACAGAAAGCTGAAGTTCCTCTTTCAGTCCAGTTTCTTTCTGAAGCTGCTCTGCCAGGTTCTTGGCTTGTGTTTCAGCCTCCCGGACTTCAGCCTCCTTACCCTGCAGTACATCATTAAAGCGAGTCTCCCACTGCCGGGCCTCATCCAAAACTCTGTCCCGGTCGTCTTGCAGTGAGGACATGCAGCGTGAGAAGGCGGCTAACCTGGCCAGAGACTCGTCTAGACGGGCTTGCATCTCTTGGGCTCGTCTCTCCGCTCCCTTAGCCATCCCTCTGGCCTCCTGAGTTGCTTCCTCTTCCTTTTCCTGGTCTCTGTAGGCCTCCTCCAGCCTCAGCTCAGTCTCCTTCAGTTCAGCTCCCAGCCTGAGCCTCACAGAGTCTAGTGTTTGCTCCGCCTCAGCCTTTAACGAGGCCTCTTTCTGCTTGGCGCTTCGTTCTAAAGTTGTTTTCTCAGCTAAGGCCTCGCTCAACTGTTTCTGGACGTCATCCAATTGAGATTTACAGCTAACCAACTCCTCCTCGGTCCTCTTCAGGCTCTCTCGTGTTGTGGAAGTCTCCAGCTGGGACTGTTCCAGTTTGGTGTCGAGCTCGTCGTGGCTGTGCAGCAGCACCTTCGCCTCCCGCTCCAGTTCACTGATCCTCTCCTGGTAGTGGATGCTGTCGTTCTGCAGCTGCCGCACCTCCCGCTGCTTCTCCCTCAGCAGTTCCTCCAGCTGACGGGCTCGGCTCTGGCTGCCTTCTCGGACCCTCTGTGCAGACCTCAGCTGTTGCTCCAGCTCCCTCTGCTTACCAGACTCTGCCTCCGCCTCGTCTCTCTCTCTCTGGGCCTGCCTCATGTCCTCTTCCAGTCGGGACGCCCGGTCCCTCTCGCTCTGAGCCTCGGCTTCGAGTTCAGCTCGCTCCCTCTCCAACGTCTCCAGGTCCCGCTGAAGTTCAGTCAGGTGCTCCCGGTTGTCGGCCGTCTCTTGCTGGTAACCAGCAATACTCCCATTGAGCTGGGCGAGCTGGTTCATCAGACGCTCCTCCAGGTTATCTTTGTCTGTTTCGAGGCTTCGGAGGAGGTCTTTGAATTGAATTTCTCTCTGGGAACCCTCTTCAATCAGACTCTTTTCTCTATCTTTACTTTCTTGTAGATTTTTTTCTAGAGTAGCCATAAGACTCAGCTCCTCTTGACTTTCCTGGAGCTGTTGCTCAAGAGAGGCCAGTTCAGCTTTGAGTTCAGCCTCCCGTTCGTGCCACAGACTTCTCTCTGTGTTAACAGCTGCCTCCATCTCCTTCATTTTAGCCTCAAACAAAGCACTAACACTTTCTGTCTTTTCCTCCTTTTCTTTCTCCTCTGTGGGCTGCAAATGTGTTTCTGGTGCAGACGCTGCAACTATTTGTTCATCTGGAGTCTCCTCTTGTATTTCTTTGTCTTCATACTGAGTCTCATCAGGCTCAGCTTTGGCCATGATTGTGTCTGACTTCTGTTCAGTGACCACCTCTTCTACAACTGCAGCAGAGCTTAGTGGAGCCACTTGGATTTCACTCTCCTCTTTCTCTCTTATTTGGCCAAGCTGCTCCCTCAGTTCCTCCACCTGCTGCACTAAAGAGTGTTTCTCTGCAGCTGTGGCTTCCAGCTCAACTTTCAGAGCCTCCATCTCTTCTTCAAGTCTTTCAACCTCAGCTTTGTGAGTGTGGTCCCCTCGTTTTCTTACGGGCTTCTCCTGCATCTCTCTAAGTTTTTCATTCTCCTCCTCTAACTCCATAATCTTGTGCTGCTTTGTTTTGGCAAATTTCCTCATTTTGTCTTTCACCGAATCCACCTCCTTCTGCGCCTCCTCCGCCTGCCGCTCAGCCTCTTGCCTTTTCCCCTCATTTGTCCTCACTCTGGCAGCTAACTCTTGTCTCTCCTGTCTGGCAGCTTCCAGGACGCGCCTCACTCGCTCAGCCTCGTCGCTCACGTTTTCATAAGACTTGAGCAAACTCTCGTACTCGTCCTTCATGCCTTGAACCTTCTCCTCCCATTGTCTGCTCACCCTGGCGGCCTCTTCTTGCGCCAACTCCACTTCTCTCTTACAAGTGTCTTTCTCATTCACTATGCCTTCCATGGCCAGTTTGAGGCTCTCGCAGGACGATCCAAGGCTTTGGTTCTCAAGTAACATACGATCGACCTCCTCGATCAGCCTTAGCCTTTCTGCTCTCAGCTTCTCCAGCTCATCTTCTGCCGACTCCAGTTTCTGCTGCAGCTCGGCCATGAGCTTCTCGGTCGCGGCTAGCTGCTCCTTCTTGGTTTTATTGTCTTTCAGGGTCTCTTTGCGAGAGATCAGAGCAGCCTGAAGTTTTCGCTGGAGCTGCTGGATCTTTGCCTCGCTGCCTTTTTCTTCCTCTTGCTTCAGTGGAACCTCGACCTCTAACCTCTGGGTTTTCTCCTGCTCAACCTTTAATTCTGTCTGTAAAGAATCGATAAGTTGATCCTTCTGAGACACTGTATCTTGCATTGAGTGAATGAGAACGTTCTGCTCACTTAGCTGCTGACTCAGGTCCATTATCTCGTGGTTCTTGTTTTCGATGAACTGCTTGAAGTCTTCCAATTCAGCCTGAAGATTTGCGATGGAGGCCGTGGATTCTGCAGACGCCTCTTTGGTCGTAGCTTTCATCTCTGCTTTTAGGGTTTCTGCATGAGACTCAGCTTGACAATACTTTTCCCGAAGATCACCAATTTCCTCTGAGAGCGCGTCAATCTGTTTTTCTTTTTCTCTCAGCGCTTGCAGCTCGTCGCCCAAATCCTGCAATTCAGCCTCTTTCAGTGACAGACCGGCCTGAGTTTCCTGCAGCTGCTTCTCTAGCTCTGAGTTAGCGATGCGCACAGTCCGGATCTCGTCTCTGAGAGCTTTCAAAGATTCCTCTATTTGTGTGGAGTGGATGTCAGACGGCTCTGCAGGAGGCTGAGCTGGATCACCGGTTTGTAGTTGTAATGATTCAGACTCCGATGCGGCAAAGTCCACCCAGTCCTCCTGGACCCAATCGCCGGCTGCTTGCTTCTCAGCTCTTTGTTTGGTTGCTTTCTGAGGCAGGTTCCCTCTCTCCGTGCTCACTCTTTCTTCCAAATCCCTCAGTTCAGTCATAAGGGTTTCTCTGTCTCCGCTCTGTGCGTCAAAACGTTCCATCAGCTCGTTGTATTCTTCTTTCTGCTGCTTCAGTTGTTCGCGGTGGTGTCGGTCTTTCTCTTTCGCTTTGCGGATGGTTTCTTTGCGAGATTCCTGAGCCTCGAGAACCTTCTTTTGAAGCGTTTCACACTCTGCTTTCATAGAGGCCACTTGGGATTGTAACTTAGTCGTTTCAGAGGAAATGTCTGACGCCTGCTGAGTGTTTTCAGCGTCTTTGCTTAGTGTTCTGTTCAGGATGAGTGTCTCAGCAATGACTTGATCTTGTTGGCAAATTTTCTGCTTGAGACTTTCAACTGTCTCCTCTTTAGACCTTAAAGCTTCCTCGAGCTCCTGGAGTTTAGTCTCCATTTCTTTAATATCTTGTTCTCTTGTTTTTTCTTCTTCTGGATCATTTGCAGGATTTTCTTCCTTCACTAACTCATCTTGCTCTTTCCTCGTTTTTGCTGCCTTCTCAAAGTCAGCGACCTTCCTCATGAGTTCTTTCCGTTGCACAAGTGCAGCCTGCAGCTTCTTCTTTGTGTTTGTTAGTTGGGTTTCCATCTCTCCTTTCTGCCTTCGCAAACTACCGAGCTCATCATCAACATGAGTGGGCGCATCTTCACGACTCACCTGCTGTTTCTCATCTCTCACTTTCTCAAGTTCCACGATCTGCTCTTTCATTTTACTGACTTCACTGTCGACCTGGAACTTCTCTTCTTCTACTTGAAGCAGTTTAGTGGACATACTGTCATTGAGCTCCGACATCTCCTGCTCTTTCTGACTGAGACGAAGCTGCAGGTCACTGATCTCTGAGTCCTTCATTGACAGAGACTCGTTGTTGAGGTCTGATGTCTGGGAGCATTCCAACACGCTGTTTCCCATATCGTGCAGCCTCTTTTCTAGCTGAGAGGAGAGCAGTTCGGTGTCTTCCAGCTGAGCGCTCAGCATCCTCACCTGACTGTCCTGCTCTGACAGAGCACTGTGGGTTGTTTCCAACTCGGTCTGCAGGCTCTGGATCTTCTCCTCCTTGGCTTTACTTTCAACATTCAAAATGTCCATCTGTTCCTCTAGAAGCTGCATTTCAATGCTGTGCTTTTCCACCATTGAGCTACTTTGCAGGGAAACCTCATCCAGCTCCAGTCTGGTTTTCTTAAGCTCCTCTGCAAAGTTATTGACCTGAAACTCTGCCTCTTCCTTTGCGGCAATAAGAGACTGTGCTTCTTCTTCCAGATTCCTGATTTTCTCGTGTGACTCTGCGGCGTCCTCTCTGAGCCGCTGCAGCTCAGCCTGAAGTTCACTGTACCTATTCTGGAGCTCCTCTGCTAAGGCTTGAGCAAACACCTGGCCAGAGGGCACGTTAGCATCTGAGGGGGAAGAACTCTGCTGAGTTACATGAACCTGCACCGTCTCTTGGATGATGACAGAGGAGGATTCGACTTGAACTGTGGAGGTTTCCTGCTCCATGCTCGTCGCCTCCCATGACTGCAGCTGCATTTGGCCGAAGTCCTGCATGAGGGAGGGCCACTCCTGGCCTCCATCTTGATTCATAGCTTCCAGGAGGGTCCAGCTGCTGTGGGCCACCTCTGAATCACTACTGGCGACCATCTCGTCAGAGGAAGTCCCTTTGGATTCTTCTGGGGACTCAGACGGGTGTCCGATAAGCTCTGGGCTGCTCTCAGTATCAGCAGACATGGAGAGAACGGAGGTGTCCTCAGCAACTAAGGTGGTTTCTTCATCTTGTGTATCCTCCATTAGGTGAGGAGGAGCTTCAGAGCTGTCACAGGCGGCTGAACTGGCGACCTGATCCTGATCTGGAGTCTGATGGTACATCTCACTTGATATAACCTGACTGGAGCTGTGGTCTTCAGCCAGTCTGAGGGATTCTCGCAGGGCCACCAGCTCATTGTCTTTTTCAAACAGCTGCTGCTCCAGTTCCAGTATTTGTGCTGTGGAGTAAAAACATGAGGGTTTTAGAGTAAATAGAAAATTACAATTACTACCCAGTGGTTATATGCCTTCGTGCAGTTTGAGATCAATTTGTTATCTCATAAGAGGTCATTGTGAAGTTTGATCACTGAAATCGAGTCAGTTCATCTTGGCGATAACAGTTCTATATTGTTTGATTCTGTGTCAGTATTTTGTGTAGGATAGATATTTGTACCCTTTTCAGCTTCAGATGAATCCTGTGCTGACGGTTCAGTCACTTCACCTCGTTCAGAAAACTGGAAGAAAGAAACAAAACTGTGACCATCTTTTCTAACTAGGACGGACTGGAAGTTATGATTTACAGAGGAAAAATCCAGTGTGAGAGATTGAAACACTTCAACTGAAATCTATCTCAATAGCATATCAGGCTCCAGAGCAGAGTGTGAGGAACAGTATACAGCCCACAACTGTTATAGACTACTTTTACATCATATCCCCCTACCAGCTACTACTGTACTTCTAGTCCCACATCTTCCACTTCAACACTATTTAAAATCATATAAACATGGTCCAACTAAACCGAAACTCAGTTAAAATTTGAGAAACTCTTGAGTGCTCTCTGAATGCTCCTCTAAGTTTACTTATTGAGAACATTTGAAAGCAAATAAACATTTGAAAGCAAACAACAGAAAAAGCAGGACAAACAGACAATGTATGCAGTCACAGATTACATGTTTACACCAGGTGTAAATGGAGCTGTAATACCCACTGTAATAATTTGATGCTCCAGCTGCTGTATCTTGGCCGTGGCCTCCTCCTGTTCTGTGGTTTTTCTGTCGAGTTGTTCTGAAAATCAGATCATCATTTTAAAACATCCTCACCTCGATGAAAAGCTTCATATCTTTCATTAAAACATTCAATCCCACACACAACTAGATGCATGTGCTCTTACCCTGAAGGGTTTCCATGGTGTGGGTGAGCTCTGCACGCTGCTCCTCACTCTCACTCTCTTTGTCTTTCAGCCTCGTCAGTTGGTTGTTGATCGACTGCACGGTGTCCAGGAGAAGAGGAAGGTCGGCAGGGACGGCGTTTTCCTCAGAGGTTTGATCGTCATCTGGAGCCAAAGCTTGTAAATGTCTCCAAACTTCAACCAAGGCCTCCCCCTTCTTCTGAGCATCTTCCTGCTCCTCTTTAAGAGAAGCCAGCTCTCTTTCTAATTTTTCTATTTCTGACTTCTCCCTCTCTTCGGTTTCCTCGCTGACGTGAACTGCCGTCTCTCTCATTGATGCAAGTTCACTTTCAAGGCGAGTTATTTCTGCCTTGTCTCTCTCTGAAGCATCATGGCTCGCCTGGACGGCTGCAAGCTCAGCCTGTTTCATCAGAACCAGTTCTCTCTCCAGTCGGGCAACTTCCATATTCTCCATCTCCAGAGCCTCCTGACGAAGACATTCAGCCTCTCGCAGGGAGAACAGCTCGCTCTGCTGCCTTGTCACCTCCATTTTCTCCATTTCCAGAGCCTCAAGGCTGGATCGAAGGGCTGCGAGCTCTACATCGGCCCTGCTGGTCTGTTCGGCCCACTGCTGCCTCTCCTCCTCCCTCAGCTTCACGGCCTCTGCCAGCTCTTGCTCCATCTGCCGAAACTGAGCAGTCAAGATCTGAGAAGGGAGAGAGCGGGTGAGGCAGAGAGAGAGGATAAGAGTCGGTGTGTGGCTCAGCCAAACAATACATATAAAAGAAGTGCCATCCTCATCTCAGGTGTGTCGTCTTTAAACAGTTTGGTTGTTATAAGATAGGAGGAGTTTTCCTTTCTAACAAAGCGTCTGTAAATATGTCAACATGAAGAAAAGAATTAGAAGCAGCTCAGATGGCATCTCGTCCGACAGGATCTGTACCTGTTTTTGCTGATCTGCACTGTTCACCTCCTCCTGCAGCACTTCCAGCACCTGGGAGCGAGATTTGAAAGCTTCCTCGAGCTCTTCACAGCGCCTCTGGGCTGCCTGCAGAGCCTGAGAAAAACAAAACAACAAAAAACAAACAAGAAAGACGTTAGGAACATGAAAGCAGGTGTGAAGCATGACGGTAATATTCTCTTCCACTGCTTTGGAAACTGAAACATCTTTGAGTTTGTCACTGGGATATGAACAGAGACGGATTCAAAGTTGTCATCTTTTTATCTGTGTGTGTTTGTTTGTTTGTTGTGTGTCAGTTAGCAGGGGGACACAATAACTATGGGACAGATTACCACAAAACATGTCTGAAGGATGTGGCATGGGTCAGGAAATAAATGTCATTATGGTTGTGAAACAGAGTTTCTTTAATAGTGAGAAAGGGTATTTTAAACCAGTTCAGCCCATTCAGGGCATTTTGACCCAGTTCAGCCCTTTCAGGTCATTGTATAGCATCTTGATCTTGTACCTGCTGAAGCTCTCCGTCATTCTGAGACTGCAGTGTGACCCTCATCAGCTCTTCTTCATGCTTCTGAATCTGTTCCTGGAATCGCACATCCTTCTCACACACCACCGCCTGCATCTTCTGCAACTGAAAACAAAAACAACAACAAATAATCCAGAGGGATCTTTTCTATGGACATTTAAAGTTAACTGTTGACAGTTAAGTACAGTTTTAATTGTCACCTGTTCAGTGTGGGCAGATTCCTTCTCGTGTAGAAGCTGCTCGGTGGCCTGCAGTTGTTGCCTGAGCTCCCTGCTGTTGGCCTCCGCCTCGCTCAGCTTGTTCTTCAGTTCTTGGAGCTCTTCCTCAACCGCAGCTCCGGTGAAAGAGCTGTCTGGGCTCAGCTGTAGACAAAACAGATGCTCAAGTCAGATAAAAAACAAATGTCTTGATAGTAACAGCTTAAGTGTATTTACGAAAAAAGCATTTCTTATTCTGTACAACATGTTTTTTTTGTAATAATCCTCAATCTCAAACTCACTGTGCCTCCTCCAGATCCTTTTAAATCAGTAATCTGTTTGTTGAGGGAGGCCATCTTAGCTTTGGCCTGCAGTTTGAGTTTGGTGAACCGAGTGTCGGCCTCTTCCTTTTCATTCTGGGGATATTGGGAAAGAAACAGCTGTGGTTAACAGACATACATATCTCTGGAAGAAGGTGTTGATTGCAAACACAGACAGGATTTTTCACCTTGAGCTGAGCATCTTTGTTGGCCAACTCCGTGTCCTTCTGGACAAGATGAGTGTCTTTGTCTCGGATGAGCTCCTTCAGCTGCACCACCAGCTGCTCCAGGTGAGCCAGCCTCTCCATGGCCTCCTCAGGTACCTCAGTCTCTACCGAAGCCTGGCCCTCCCCGCCGGGGAGCTGAGGCACCAACGTACCCTAAACACAGAAAGAAGTGAAAGTCATCAACATGCCCACTCGCTCACAAAAGTTCTGGCAAATGTCCACAGGAAATGACTTGCAAAACTTCTGCGTGGGACTCAGTGCATGTCTGAACACAGAGTACGAGAGCTCATCTTTAATTCAAGCGTGGAGAGATTTCGAGCAGAGATTTCTACCCTCGGCTCTTTGTGTCCCAAACAGAGACACAAACTCATTTAAAAAGAAGATGACAGTTAAAATATTGTTCATTATAATTTGTTATGAATGCATGTGTTGCCCTCTCACCTGTGAGTCTCCATCCAGGCCCTCCTCTCCGGAGAGCTCCTGGAGGACATTGGCCAGGCGGCTGAACATCAAGATGGCCCTGGGGGGCAAAAAAACAAGCTTTGAGGCTTTAGCGACTAACATCAGAGAGACATTTCTGTGCTGCATCAGCAACTGCACTTTCCTGTTTACCATAGAAAAACCTTTTTCCATTGTCCTCTGTCAACATTTTAGGTGGAGGCATAAATTAGTGTTATTTATAGTATCATAAATGCATGTTGAACCTGTCTTATTTTCATAATGCAAAGTATCTAACACATGATATGTACACGTGACCTTTCCCCGTGTCTCAGCTCGACGTGTCGTCTCATGCCCGGCGGCACGCCCTGTGAAACGGATGTTGGTACACGAACAGTCCTGAGTATATTTATTCACCTTTGTTTGCACATGCAGGCAGGGACGGGACGCTTAGAATAGTTTTACAGATTTGAGACTATGAGAGATTTCGCTATTGACAAAAACAATCCCAAAGTCCGATCAGTCGCTGTCGTCTTTTTGTTTGGAGATGGAGTTTTACCAGGTGACCGATGAAATTGTAGGAATTTGATTTGAGACCAGAGTCAAGAAGGAACGTTCAATTGTTATTTTTAAGGCAACAAGGACCAGAATTCCTTAAAGTGCTCAAAAGAAACAAAGACGTGAATATGTGAAATGTCAAGAACAAAGTCTGAACTTCATCTGCTGAGCGAGATCCTGTGACGATTGAAAGCTGTAGAACTGCGACTCAAAACAACTTGTGGTGAGGTTTCACCAGTTAAATATATCTTTTTAATGGCATTACCAATTACCACTGCTAAAGCGATTAGTCAATTAATCAGTCAGTCAATGACGGCTGGATTAATGATGAATCTGTTTAAGTCATTGTCTCGCAAAAAAAAAAAAAAAATGTTCCATTTCTCAAATTCTATTAAATAAGTTGGCTTTTGTTATTTTTATGTTAAGGAATCTGGGAAAAATTAAAACAGATTTATAACCTTATTCAGATCTGATCCTAATCGTGAGAAATTTGGACTAAAGAAGTTTCAACTTTTGGAGGAGAATCAGTGACTTGATTGTATCTTGTTTAATATAGCTCACAGAGAAATTGTTCTCATATCGTTTAAAGTTCTTTTGCAGCTCCAACTGTACCTAAATAGTGTATTATAAAATAGATAGATAGATAGACAGGTAGATGGACGGATGGATAGATAGACAGACAGACAGACAGGTACACAGACAGGAAGACAGGTAGAAAGATAGATGGACACACAGACAGACAGATGTGTTTCATTACTATCAAATAAATGTCTTCCTTCGTGTTAGAACGAATAAACTTAAATCTATAACTTATTATATATTTTTCATCCGATCCATAGCAACACATTGTCAGATACCCCCTAACCTTGTTTCTCCTCCGGACCGAAGCGAGCTTCTCCGAGTGTTTCCGAATCCGCAGAGCTCGGCAGCACTGCGGCTGCGTCACAGCGTCGCCGAACAGCTCAGGTTAACGACAATAACGACGAAAAACTACCGTGAACTGCACGCGATACCGGACTCCGGGAGGAGAAGATGAACCGGGGACGCTGACCGGGAAAGCTCCGGTGTTTACTCTGCGGCTCCCACGGCACAGTCCGGTTAGCTTAGCGGGCTAACGCCGAGAACTCGTAGATTAGCGCCGCTGCTTCCGAAGCTGCTCTGCGGGGTTCTGGTGCGTGACAGCGGTGCGGAGCCGCCACGAGCGGACTGCTATGAGCGGGACGCGGCTCGGACTCACCGGTGTCAGCGGCTCTCGGGTCAACGTGTCCGGGATTTCTGTCCTGTTTCTCCTCGGTGGATTTCAGAGCTGAGCCACATCACCAAACGCATCCCGGAAGCAGAGCTGCCTCTGCGCTGATTGGACGGAGCTGTCAACGTAAGGGACCGTCTGCAAATCCCCGAAGCGTCTAGGGAGCATCTGTCTTCTTCTTCCTCATTCCTCATTTTTTTTCTTCTTCTTCTTCTTCTTCTTCCTCATTCTTCTTCTTCCTCCTCATTCTTGTTCATCCTTCTTCTTCTTCTTCTTCTTCTCCTCTACATCTCTCCGTTCTTCTCCTCCTCCTCCCCAACCTTGTATTCTTATTCCTCTCCTCCTCCTCCATCTTCTTCTTCTTCTCCTTTTCCTCCTCTCCCTACTTCCTCTTCCTGCTTCCTCCTTTCTCCTCCTCTTACTTCCTTCTTCCTCCTCCTTCATCTTCTTCCTTCTTCCATCTCCTCCTCCTCTTCCTCCAACATCAAGGTGCATTTTATCTTGTATCTATCATTACAGCTAGCCACTGTGTTTCAATATCCTTCTTTTTCTTCTCCTTCATCTTGCCCATTCATTATTGTATCTCTAATTAGCCTTTATATTTGATAGCTCGTTCTTCTTCTTCTTCTTCTTCTTCTTCTTCTTCTTCTTCTTCTTCTTCTCCTTCTTCTCCTCTACATCTCTCCGTTCTTCTCCTCCTCCTCCCCCCCAACCTTGTATTCTTATTCCTCTCCTCCTCCTCCATCTTCTTCTTCTTCTCCTTTTCCTCCTCTCCCTACTTCCTCTTCCTGCTTCCTCCTTTCTCCTCCTCTTACTTCCTTCTTCCTCCTCCTTCATCTTCTTCCTTCTTCCATCTCCTCCTCCTCTTCCTCCTCTTCCTCCAACATCAAGGTGCATTTTATCTTGTATCTATCATTACAGCCAGCCACTGTGTTTCAATATCCTTCTTTTTCTTCTCCTTCATCTTGCCCATTCATTATTGTATCTCTAATTAGCCTTTATATTTGATAG